>NC_084532.1:22883298-23190798 GCF_024500275.1 Phycodurus eques | reverse complement strand
CATAATGGTTCCCGTCCATGTCTGAGATGAAAGAGCTGGGTGCGGCGACACTGGCTTTGTGCTCTTGAATACATTACGCCTGACCAGATCCGTCCCTATGATCAGAGCACACGTCAGGACAAAGTTGCACTTCCTGTTCATCTATTATACACGCGATCTGTGTCGATGAGACACAAACTAATACATGCGCACAAACATAGTCTTGGCACAAATCCTTTTTTTTTTTTTTTTTTTTTTTTTTAAATCACTATTTTTGTGCATTTCCAACTGTACTGCTGTATGTCAACATAGACCAGACCTTTTTCTTAAATTCTGCTGACAATTTGTCCTTGTAATATTACTCAAAAGACAGACAATACCTTTTGAGCTGACATTATTCTACAGTATTCCTGACTATTGGCTGTTCGCTTTTCACAAATTGACCTACAGTAGTTCCCTCGTGCAATAGATGAAAATCCGCGAAGAAGCGAACATATATTTGAATATGTATTATCTACAGTTTAAAGCTTCATACAGAATACCAATAAAAATATCAACCTGAGGTGCAGGTATTGTCCACTTTGGGTTGCCATACTCATGTTCTACACTGTAGTATCTGTGACTTACCTTGTTTTACCTTAAAAGATGGGCCCTGGCCTGTTGCGTGATGTGCGAGTCACCGACAGTAGAGTTAGCTGTTGTGAGCTCAGGGTAGCGGCTGGCTGGTTATTCTGCAAGCATTTATTGCCATTTATTTTTAAGAGTAATATTAAAAGATGAGCTTGAAATTATATTAGTTTGTGGGGATCGTATTTTGTGGTATATGTACAGTTTAAACGAGTAATACATGTTTATTGGCCATGTAACAGGAAAAAAATAGTGGTGGGCTACGTCTAAAATCATGCATTTCTATTACCTGTAATTTCATTATAACTTTGAGCACAAAGGAAAGGGTGCTGTTGTGACGTGTTCCGATTAAGGTGCGTCCATCTTCACTTGGCCTCACTGTCTATGTTCAGGTCTTTCGTCGGGATTGAAACCATGACTCTTTCCCTGCACCCCTTATGTCTACACGGAGCGAAGGACGCCCCGGAGTGTTTATGTGCGGCAGACGCCCAGGCTAAACAGGAAGGGACAAGAGACCGTCACTGGGGACTATGGATGGAGACCCACTTCCACAGGTCCTCTCAGCATGGATTAAGTTAGCCATTGCTCATTTAAACGAATATCGCAAATGTGTCCATCACCCAAACACCTCGAGTGACCTCATGTGGGTGGTAAATATCTGTCAGTAAGCCCCTGTAAATGAATTTGTGCACACACTTAGCATGCATGTATACGTTTTGCATCCTGGTTTCCATGACTGGACAACACAGGCAGAAAGCGAGCCACTACACTGTCCATGCATGCTGGCCTTTATGCAAGCTTTGCAGACAGAAAAATAAATAGTGCCAGAGGTAGGGGATAGGAAATCGAGTCTGTTTGAAGTCAGGGAGCTGCGGATTGGAGCTAAGAGACAGAAACCTGAACGCACCCTTGTTAAGAAACGGGAATATGTGTTTGTGTGTGGCAGCAATAACACAGTTCCAGAACTTTGCTCTGTGTGTACACATCAGCCAGTGTAACCCTACACACCACCCTGATGATGTCAGATTAGCATTACGCGTGAGCTTGGCCTTGTGTGTGCGTGTGTGCAATGTACCAAATGTGATTTCTACTATTGTTTTTTTCGGGGACCAACAGAAATGTAAACAGCGGAAGGTAGCGGCTAAGTAAGAATCAAAGAGCAGAGACGTTCCATGCATGCGTATGTTTGTGTGGCAAAGGAGATGACGACATTGGCGGCGGAGCAGGCAATGAGTGAAAGGGCTCTGGTCAGTGTGAAGTTGAGCCTGTCATACAAACGTCGCTCCACTGCATGCACGACAGACTCACAATAGAGCACTCAGACTCCGCCACTGGCAGGGGACTGAGCACTGGCTGATGGTGGTCTGCCAAGAGCTGTCAGCTCCATGGCAGTTTAAATGTTTAAGCTCTGCAGCCTGGGAGGCGCACAATCGCAGTCAATGTTGGCGTTGGATTTCACATTACACTTAAAAGGTTTTCCGCACGGCTTTCATAAAAGAAAAAAGAAATCCCAGTCCAATGTTCTTCATGGGGGGGGGGGGGGGGGGAAGTCTCTACATATAAAAACACACTTACAGGCTTTCAAGCACACGGCAAAGCAACAGGTGGCACTCTAACCCGTAACTTTAAGGTCAATTATCATTTACAGAAAAGGCAATGAACGAAGAAGAATTGAGGAAAAGGGGACTAAGCAAAGTATCATACTTGAACACAAGCAAAATAAGTATAATTAACAAGTAACTGAAATAATACCGTACATTAAACATTCAGTTTTATTATGCTTAAAAGCAGTTTGCATGCTGATAAATGACTGAAAACTTATTTAAATACCTACACCACCGTTCAAAAGTGTGTGGTCACTTAAAAATGTCCTTACTAATTAGTTTTGAGTAATTTAATTTTATGTGAAGAAGATAAATGTCAGAAATAAAGTAGATAATGTGGTTGGGTGAACCCAAACTTGTGAACAGTGTTCAGGCTAATCAAGGTGGTCTTGCATACACAGTGGGACTTCAATTTTCAAAACACTATAAAGCCTATTCAAGTTGCAGTTTAAAGTCTTCTGAAAAATATCCTTTAAAGACCTTAAAGTTGATTCTGATCTTTGCTTCTAAATATGTTTGAAGATAATTGCTTAAAATGAGTGGCAAGACTGACAAAAATGTAGTACCCAATTGTGGCGGTATAGCGTTTGGGGGGGTGCCTTTTTTGTAACCTGTCCTGTTCAGCTGCATGGCCCCGTAGAATGTTGGATCTGTTTGCCTTTTGTGCGGGAACAGTTTTGCTGTGCATCAGGGGAGTTTGAAGTGCTTCCTTTGCTTATTATTTTTTCCATCCATCCATCCATTTTCTTTACCGCTTAGCCTCACTAGGGTCGCGGGCTGCTGGAGCCTATCCCAGCTATCTTCAGGTGGGAGGCGGGGTACACCCTGAACCGGTCGCCAGCCAATCGCAGGGCACATAGAAACAAACAACCATTCACACTCACATTCACACCTACGGGCAATTTAAAGTTGTCAATCAACCCACCACGCATGTTTTTGGGATGTGGGAGGAAACCGGATTCCCAGGAAAAAACCCACCCAGGCACGGGGAGAACATACACACTCCACACAGGCGGGGCCGGGATTTGAACCCCGGTCCGCAGAACTGTGATGCAGATGTGCTAACCAGTCTGCTACCGTGCCGGGCTTATTATTACGTGCCGGGCTTATTATTATTATTCTTTTTTTTTATTATTCTGATGTTTATTGAAAATGTAGCCCGACAGAAAATGTGTTTTAGAGGACAGACAAAGAGGGACACAATGGAAAAGGGGAATAGGGGTGCGAACCGCAGCAGAACAATAGTTAGATAGTGGATTGGGGGGGCGGGGCAGGACAGGATGTGGGAAATGAGCAAGGCAATACTACTGATGAGTGGTGCGATGGGATGCTTTTTATAGTGTGTAAACATAAGTAAGAACTTGTGTCTTAATATAACCTGTGTTATTGTTAGTGGTCCCAGCACAAGCAATTAAAGCCTATAGCGTGTCTATGGAACTTATTAGTGAATGAACACCACATCACATGCATGTTAATCAACTGGTGTACGGAGTTACTGAGCCGCCACATTGAGGAAGGATGGGCCCGGGTGGGCCCGGCCCCCTCCACCTGCAAGGGGGGCCAAGCCAGTGAGCCCATCCCGTGGGGGACCCAGCCAGGGGGGCGCCACCCACTCTCAGGACCCAGGGCGGTCCCCTAGCCCAACCAAAGCGCCCCGACCACTCCCAAAGGGAGGGGCACCGGACCACCGCCCCCCTCGCTCAATCTCCCCCACTCAGTGCGCCCCTGCGCTCCCACCACCCCCGGAGAGCATGGGGGCCCCAGCCACCAACAGGACCCAACGCAGTAGCCAGCTGCCACCTGAAAAAGGTCTCATCCCGAAAAAAGTGAGCCCATGTTAAGTGCCCGGGAGAAGGGAGAGGAAGACGGGGACCCAAAGGGGGGAGGCAGGGAACCCCTATCTCCCCTAGGCCCCGACAACCGAAGAGGGGGTGGGGGTGCAGGCCCCAGGAGTCAAGCCAAGAGAAATTTGAATACCCACCACCCATCCTATTACTATAGTTACCACGTCTCCAACTGGCAACCATTAATCCCTGTACCATGCTCGTGTGGCGGGATTTTGTGCATTAAAATTGGGAAGACTGGTGGGGGTGAGGCGAGACTTTCAAGGGGCAATGATGACCCACAACCGTCACCTCCACCCAGACCAACCAGCTCCCCAAAGGATGTGCGAATGTATGTAGAATAGATGGAGGTGTGACTTAAATGGGATCGTAAGATGCACTTTGTAGTCTCCTCTCCCCCACTACAAAATAATTTGAGCACGTTTTTTAGCCTCAGCAGTTGGCTGGTTACCTATGTCTACATCCTAAAAATACATCTTCCCTTGGGATAGTCCGGTGGCATGGCTGCTTTAGAGCCCCTCATTGTCGGCAGTGAGTGCGCGCATGTCACACAGTGAAAGACATAAGTGTGAGAAGGAGGGAATTAAAAAAAAAAAAAAAGTCTCGACAGGCATTGTGTGGAAAAGGGCTTAACACTGGTGTGACCGCGGTAGAGCGCCTCGTTGTCACAGTGTGGAAAAAGCCCCGTGACAAACCAGTGGGATATATTCCAGCCACCGTAGCCTTTATGCAGATGTATTTTCTCAGTTCAAACATAGCGTTATGGGAGGGCATAGGAAATATGGTAGATGAATTATGCATTTTTCCAATTTGAGTGGGGTGTGGTTTCAGCATATTCACACACTCACATTTTTTAAGAGCAGAGACTGAAGCCTCATTTTGCTACTTTTTATACTTTTTTTTTTATAGTCATTCAAATTTGGCAGCGGTGTTAACACTTTTCAATAGTGTGTCAAATTTAGAATTTTTATTTTATTTTACTGGGACTTTAAAGCAAGACCTGTACATTGATTAAAGGTTTTATGACAGCAAAGTTTGGACTTTGGAATGAACTAGTCCAAAGTGTTAATCTCATTGGCAGTAATTGTTATTGGCAGTAATCGTAGGGTTGTCCCCATCCAAACTTTGAGGTCGGAAATCGGTCTGATGTCAGCAAAAAAACAAGTATTTGATCGGATCGGACTGGATTTCCGATTTTTATCACTCTTATACAAGCAGTCCATTCCATGCGCCGCTCCACCACTTCTATCCAGCAGTGCCCGGTTGGCATACAGTGCCCACATGGTTGCTAAGGTGCGTCCATAGTTGCAAGGAGTATGAGTGACTGTTGTTATCTTCGTCGTTTATTGACAATCCAGTTGAAGTTCACTGTAAAACTAAACACATAACAAAATAATTGCTATTAAATGTTAAAATCACACTTTTTTTTTCTTCGTTTTTGGTCACAAAAACTGATAGCTCAATGCTAACACAATGAAAGAAAGACTTGATCTGTTTTAGAAAGGAGTCCACCTGCACAGTTACATTTACACTTACCCTTATATTATTAACACTAGAAAGAGTTATTGTTCCCCATGAGTCCTCACATAAATATTTTAGCTCCCATTTATAGGCTAGTCATTCGTTTTTGCTCTTCACTTAAAATTTTCTTTCAGAGCTTTACAACAAGCTGTTGGGTAAAGAGCATTTTCACCATTTCAGCTGGGTGAAAGAGCTTTCAGAGTGCTGGTCAAGGGAAAGTGCCTCTTTGCGGGTGGGAACAGGCAAAAAAAGAAAAAAAAAATCCGAACAAGCATCTATGACCTATCACTTTTACAGTAGTGTTATATTAAGTACTTTCCTATGGCTCACTGGTGTGGCCATGATGAAATTTCTCTCAGGCCAAGGCTCATCAGTTCCCCTTTCTCCCTCCATCAGAGGAGGTGGTCCCCGCTTTTACTGATGGACGTCTTTGATCCACCTCTCTCTTCTCCGCTATGATTCATCCTCCTGGCGCACACAAAGGCCGTCCGTCCCCCGTCCCCCCCACCACAAATGCAGCTGCCTTTCAGGGCCAAGCGTCAGGCTGTTGAGGAAGGAAGACCACATAAGAGGAGCAGGGAAGCAAAGAGTGAGAAGAGAGGAGAAGAGCACGCAGTTTCACTCACCTCTGCTGTCCCTGACCGGCCCCGTCTCTCTGGAGCGTACCTCCAGAGGGCCTTATTCAGAGACTCACCTAATGAACACTCCTGCCCTCATTCAGCCCCACAATGGAGTCCTCCACTGCCATTGAGCTTGCTCACAATGGGGAACATCGCTCCAATTAAACCCCCGAGACAATGAGCTGAGGTAGGTGAAGGGGTGGAGGTGTGTGGGTAATATCTGTGCGCATGAGGGGTCGAGCTGGGGGGTCAGCAGGGTAATGAACGGGCCCGAACCAGCGGACCTCTTCGGAGGTCCTCTGAAGTGCCATTGCCTCTGATGTACTATTTGGATCAGTAAGAAGCAATTACATGCCCATTCCCAGCACATCCCCAATCCTTCTCCTCCCCCAGGCGCATGGATCGTGTGTTTGGTGGTGGTGGTGATTGGGGGAGGGGGGGTGGGGGTGATCTGGTGGGGACGGACGGATGTCAGGATGCAGTCCTGCATTTAAACTGAAATCGGTGTTTAAAAGGCCTCCACTTAGTCGTGTTATGTTAAAGAATATGGCCGCACTGCTTTTGGTACCTGTGTCCTTAGAAAAGTGACAAAAGCAGGACTTGTGTCACAGGTGTCAAACTTAAGGCCTGGATGTCATTTTACATGGCTTGCGAAAGCTTGCCATAATTTTCACAAAACTAGCATAAAAAGGACAGTAACCAAATGCAGGGGAAATTATGTAGTATGATGGGTTACCACATCAGAACATATTAGATAATGGACAAGAAGTGTAGCTACCTCACACTCTCGCCAAAGCCGTAGAAAGTCTGGACACCCTTTTGCTGTCATTGGCTAAATCTATCTTACAAAGTTTATGGACGTCGTGGTGTCAACCAGGGTCGGTCGGCATTGCCTACGTTAGCCATAGTCAGTTTTTGACAAAATTATTTCTGTGACTGTAGGCTGTTCCGCTCCTCCTGGACAAGGTGTGTAGATGCATCGTTTCCCGAAAAGCCCATCACTATGAGGGGGCGGGGGGGATAAAACCTCATATTAATCAAATATTAATGAATGAAAATCTAGCGTCGTTACTTTAAACAGATGAATAACTTATGCCTTGTCCGCTTTTGACGACCTCGGTCAAAAAAACTTATGTTGTTTTAAGAATCGTAGCCTACGTTCTTTATAAATTCAATAACTGGCCGTAATGATAATTTCAGATTAACATAGAATATATACAATATATGTGAGTAGAAAAAAGTGGCCACCATCTTTGTAGAATTTTCTATGAGTACTTCAAAGACTTAAAATCCTCCATAAAAAATAAACTATTGATTACTAAAATACATGACCTATTCTACTGGCCACACTGCTCTTCTCAGGAATAATTTTCCATTTGCGCTATTGATGTCGTCTTGAGGGCAAAATACGCTGTTTGAAACATCATAGTAATTTTGACACGTCAACTGGGAGAACCCCTCGGAATTTCGGCCTGTATGAGCTTATTGGTGGATATTTTTAACTGAAATTTGTCAGCGGATCGGAGAAAGGCTTCCCCATGTAGCAGATGCAACGAAAGGGTCCGGAAGATATGTCGAGAGATAATTAAGTTATATAGTTTTACTCTTATTTGGTGTTCTTTGAACAGATTTTGTATAGGCGATATCACACAAAAATGATCTCCAAAAAAGCAAATTTTCCTGCCACAAAAAAATGTAACTTCTCAGGAAACCCATCCACCGATTTTCAAAATTCTTGGTGCGTTGTATTCAGTTTTAAATGGCCGCTCAATTAGACTTGGCATTTTGGCGGGCTGTAATTTTTGGGAAATAGTGTCACATTGCTATTGTGAGGATACTGTGGAAAATACTCCTTATGCAGAATTTTGGAACTAGTCAATTGTGTTCCATTTCATTGCATAGAGATGTTTTGTCAAGCTGGGTGACAATATGGCGACAGGGCATGTCACTGTCCAGACCTCTACGGCTTTGGCTCTAGTCAAACTGCGTAAACAAACACAGTACAGCTCAGTTTCTGGCGAGCAGACGTCATGGCCAGTGATATGCCTTTGACAGAATGTCAATCTCATTTAAAATAATATTCACAGAATGTGAATATCAGTACAATATGAGAAAAAAGTAATGTTGGACAAAAGCTTCCAGTACCATTTAAACAGTCTCTGGGTCTTTTCTAATGAAGCCAAATCAACAACAATAACCATGTAAGTGTCATGGCTCGAAGTTGTTGTTCTTCGACTTGTGACCATGTCGAAGTCTTCTTGAGCAAAATACTGAACCTCTAGAGGCTCCTGATGCCGCTTCGACATGAGGTGAATGAGGAGATGGTGTTAGAATGCTTTGAGTACCTTGAAGGTAGAAAGCACAGGTGTAAAACACAAGGCCCATGGGCCAGATCTGGCCCATCACATCATTTTGTGGCCTGCAAAACCAAATCATAGACCTCGATAATGTTTTAGATTTTTTTTTTGTAACCAGTCCTGCTTTCAAAACAAATTGAATAGTGGTTGAACAAACAGTTTTCATTAGCTTCTGATTTGTTGTGTAATTTGTAATAATATAAGGTAATTCTGTATACATTTGCGTATGGCTCCACAGTCATAACGGCCCTCTGAAGGAAACAATAGCTACGAGGTGGCCCGTGATAAAAATTACTTTGACACCTCTGGTCGACAAACACTACTCAAGTGAAAGCCCATTTATCATTAACAAATGCTGTTATAGCATAATAATTCACACTGTTCAAACTGTTACTGTTGCACTTGTCTCTGCTCTTCATTTCACTAAAAAGAAGCCAAACTACTGAGGTTGTTCTGTTTTCACAAAACAAAAACGGATCCCTTCTCTTCCGGCACGGAATGTGTAGCGAACCGTATGTAACCTTAAAACCAAGGTTCATACCAAACCGTGATATTTGGTGTACCCTCAAACTCTTAACGATTATTTGTGTGTACGGTATGTGGTTTCAGCGATATAATGGGGGACCTGAGGGCAACCATAACGATGTGACCTGCGATGAAAACAAGTTTGACACGATCTTGTCATTTTTAATGACTATTCTCTGTGGAAAGGTCACACGTCTGTTAAAGGTCCAAACACATTTGTTATAATCACCACCAAAAGAAGAAAAAACAATAGATGGGACATTCGGTGTATGCCTTGTGCATAGGGACGGAGTGCTTCCATAATGCTGTATGTCTTGTTATTGACACTGTTGCTCAAAATACAGGGTCCGCAGAGACATGGCATTTGACAGAGACACGGGTAGATAGCAAAGCCAACAAAGGGCAGGACAAAGGCCGGATCTGCCCCATGATAATGCGGCTCACACTCATGAATATGGCAGCAGTGGTGGTGACAGCCGTAGAGGTGTTAGCGGGCCAACATATCTATCCAGCTTTGTTTGTATGTGTGCCCACAAGACTTGTAACGGCAATGTATGCAGGTCCTCGCACATTGGCTCACTCAATTACATTTGCATGCATTACTATAGCTAAGCCCACTGGTGTTAAGGCATTTCTGTGTCTCTATCTGCATGTGCTTGGTCCCAGCGGGGCTGAAAAGTCAATCAACAAGTCTGTCAGGGGGAGCGTGACACGCTCTCTGTACAGGGATCAATGCCCTTCGCTCCCCCTCTCGGGACTCTTGGTTAGTTGGTGGAGGCATTTACAATCCATGCAAAGCTGCTTAAATCCCTCGTACTGCATTGATAACTGACTGAAGGGTACAGATTTTTGTGTGTAATGTCTCTGTGTGTGGTCTTACAGGCTTTAATGCTTGTTTGCAGTATGTGTATGATATTGGCAATATCTGCTCTTACTTTCAAGCGCTGTTTAGATTTTATATTTGCATTTATATTTATTACTTACCCACCTTGCAAATTTTGTCATATTTAGAATTACACCTTTTTATTGTCACTCTACAGGGACTTGAAATAAAACCAATAACATTTTATATAGACAACTTTTATCGGCTACATCTAAAAATTTTTTTATTATTTCGTTATTTACAGTTATAAGTGTCACAATAAATCGATTAAACGACAATAAACCAATCCTAAAAATCAACTATTTTGATTAATCGTTTAGAGCCCTAGTTTAACTTCAAATAAACATCTGCTTTTACTTTGGAAAACAATGACCAACTTTTTTGCCTATTTTCCAACGTGACGAACTAAACCAGTAACTGACTCATAATCAGTTTGTTTGTGCATATTCTGCACTGTCAATTTGAGAGAATGTCCTGTTTTTTAATACGGGGATGAAAATCAGGCGGCACGGTGGACGACTGGTAACCACATCTGCCTCACAGTTCTGAGGACCGGGGTTCAAATCCCGCCTGTGTGGAGTTCGCATGTTCTCCCGTGCCTGCCTGGGTTTTCTCCTGGCACTCCGGTTTCCTCCCACATCCCAAAAACATGCATGGTAGGTTGATTGAAGACTCTAAATTGCCCTTCGGTGTGAATGGTTGTTTGTTTATATGTGCCCTGCGACTGGCTGGCGACCAGTTCAGGGTGTACCCCGCCTCTTGCCCGAAGATAGCTGGGATAGGCTCCAGCACGCCCGTGACCCTTGTGGGGATAAAGCGGTACAGAAAATGGATGGATGGACATATGAAAATAAAAAAAAGTTTTATTTGATTCATTGATTAATCAAACAATAATTGACAGGCTAATCGTTAGTTGCAACCCTAGTTAGCAAGTTAAAAGGTTCCCCTGTAGCCCTCTTCTTACCTCTGATCACAAGTAACTACCATCATTTTTCTTTGTGGAATATTTGTCGTTAATTTTTTTTAAAGGTAGTTTTCCGTCTGCCCTGACTTGACTCTCCCAGTGACCTCGCAACCCTGACCTGCCAGTGCAGCGTTCTTTCTCTACGGAAAGCCATATTGTTGTCAACTGAAAAACGACATAATACCCGTTAATATTCCGAGTCTTATTGGAGTGGAACCAAGAGTTGCAGTAAATCAAAAGCCGAGCCTACGAAGAGTCCCACCACTGTGCCGGTGCTGCGTGTGTGAGCTCTCTATTAGTGTGGGAGAGTGTGTTTTTGTTTGACTGACCCAGTGTGCCGCTCTCCACTCAATGTGGGAGGTTGGGCTTGCTCTCTTTTTCTCACTATCCATACCGCCCGGTCCTTTTCCCTACCCGTGTTGCCACAGACCTCATTCTCTCTTCCTCTCTGGTTCCTGTGGCCTCCCAGACCTTCCTTTAGCTGTCAAGACATTAGACTGCTGAGGGACTGGGATGATGGTGGAGGGGAGAAGGGGGAGAGGGGGTGCTGGGTGTTTGGAGGTGTACGGTGGGTATCATGTTCGCTTTCTTTTTCCTACTACAGATTTATGGGGGCTCAGGGCTTCTCTAAATATTTGCCTTTCCCCCTGTACTATGGGAGATTGATGGCCTTTGAAGTGGGGGGTTGTGCAGGGTGGAGGTGTTTTGGGTTCGAGAATAGGTGGAGTGTAAATATGGATAGGTGAAAGCCTTGTGCAGGACCACTCGGGTGGGGTCTACTGGGTGTAATGTGCTGCGTAAAGTTGCAACAGTTGTGAACTGAATCATTACAATTTTTTGTTGTTGTTGTTGTTGTTGCGCTACCCAAGTTCAAAGAGCGTCCTGGCTGACATGCACTGCTTACATGAACAACATTGCTGCGAAAAGGGAGAAGCTACTTTTACAAAAGCAGAGTGAGTGTGTGAGTGCAACTTTTGCGACCCTTTGAGGGTGACTATTTCTCCAAAAAGTGTCGAGCAATTCCGGCTAAGAAACCGATATGTACGAGCGGAGTCAATTTCTCATTTTCCGTATGACAAGAAAGGAGCCAGATAGAAGGCAGTCAAGGAGTCAATTGTGCTGAACATTGCCAAAGACATGGTGCCCTTTCGTACGTTGCAAAAAACTTATGCGCTTGTTAGAAAATTTGTACCCGAGGTAGGTGCTTCCAAGCCACCAATATTTTGCTTCGGTCAACTTGCCTCAACCGAACAACTTAACATGAGAAAAGACCGAGAGAGAGAGATGGACTGGGTGCGGTGGTACTCTTACATTTGTACCAGTTGAACCATGCAGTTTGATGGTTCATTTTATGATGTTAAATTGTTGAACATGCGAGTTGCTAATTTATTAAGGATCATATTTATGTTTTGATAGGGATTTTTTTTTTGTAAGATGAAGTGCTTATTTTCTGTTAAAAAAAACTAAAATTGTGGAAGTAGATTCTTGGAAAAAAACCTTTCCAAGTTTGTTTGGTATTAGGAGTAATAAAGCAAATCCAAGAAGGGAAAGAAAAACAAAAAGTGAAGATTGTTTTGGATAATGTATTTCTTTTTTTTTCTATAAGCAAAGGGAAAAAACGTTTTATTTTTGTGTGTGTCTGGGGGGGGGGGGGGGGGGGGGGAAACGTGCCATTTTATTAAGGTCATATCGCCCAGCCCTAATTTTGCCTAACATAATTATGAAAACTTACTGCTAGTACTATTGTACTATTCAAGCAAAGAATAGCCATGTAGCACTACTCACAATGTACACGCCAACATATAGCAGTAGAGACCCACGCAGCAAAGGAGCTCAGTCACTCCATCATAAAATGTTCCCTTCCGCCCACCTATCACCAAAATACAACAATATATTTAAAATACCACCAAAATAGACCTTAAAAACATCAGTTGCCTTTGTTTCACATTCCTATGTATAGAAGGTGAATTGTATACATTTTTGTAAAAAAAAAAGTTTCTGAACTGTAAATATGTGGTCGGTATTTAAAACCCGCATTGCTGTTCAGTACAGTATGGCCAAGTTAATGGTAAGTCGACATTATTAAGAAAACAAGAACAAAATGTGAGCGTGGGTTCTCTTTCTATGCAGAGCGAAATACTGGAAGGAGGTTTGCCAAATACCTGTTCCGCAGGGGATTTTGCTGGATAAACCTGAGCCGGGCTGCTAATAATAATTCTGTACAGAGTCAATCAAAAGTTAAAAAAACATCTGTTATAAAGGTACCTCATAATCTCTCCAAATCTTCTTTTGTAAATAATGGGTCTCATATTCCCATATCAATTTCTTCATCCAGCAAATGTTGCATCATCTAGTCAAGGGCTGTGTGTGTGTGTGTGTGTGTGTGTGTGTGTGTGTGTGTGTGTGTTTGAATACATCTCCCTCCACCCACTCTACCCTGTACATCTCCTCTTCCACTCTTCATTCAGCTCAGCGTCAGGGGGTAAGTACTGGGGCCCTACTTCTGCACCCTACAGAGTGGAGCAGTTTCCAATGCACACAAGTGCCAGCCTGCATTTCTGCTTGTGTATTTATATGCCTAATAAAAGTTGTCAAACTCATGCACGGAAATGTAGTAGTACACATAAAGTATGGAACATAAATACTATTTGTCAGTGGTGGGGAATAATGAAGTGCAAATACGTTGTTACTGTACTTAAGTAGATTTGTCAGATATATATATTTTTTTACTTTGATACCTTGCATTTAAAACAGGTAATTGTGCTTACTACTCCTTTGCCAAAATTTTACTTTATCAACCTCTACAGAACATGATGCTGTTTAAAAATAAATAAATAAATAAAACTTTTTTTTTTTTTTTTTTAAAGTTGCACGTAGATGTAAAGTCAAGTGCAGTTAAGATCTTGCTTAATTGAAATTTTAGGGACATATAATGTGGGAAAACAAAGATAGCAGGGACATGGAGGAACATGAACCATGGATGGACAATGATGCAACACCTTTGGTGAGGCAAAATATTGCAAATACATTGCCTTATTTAAGAGAATTGTTTCATATTGTCGGCTCTGAGAATGATTTGTGGCGAACGCGTCATTTTATGACAGCCTAAAAACAACCAGCTTCAAGCATTAAATTCAGTCTAATTTGAAGAAACATACAGGTTTGTGGCACGGTGGACGACTGGTTAGAGCGTCTGCCTCACAGTTCTGAGGACCGGGGTTCAAATCCCGGCCCCGCCTGTGTGGAGTTTGCATGTTCTCCCCGTGCCTGCGTGGGTTTTCTCCGGGCACTCCGGTTTCCTCCCACATCCCAAAAACATGCATTAATTGTAGATTCTAAATTGCCCGTAGGTGTGAATGTGAGTGCGAATGCTTGTTTGTTTGTATGTGAACTGCGATTGGCTGGCAACCAGTTCGGGGTGTACCCCGCCTCCTGCCCGATGATAGCTAGGATAGGCTCCAGCACGCCCACGATCCTAGCGAGGAGAAGCGGCTCAGAAAATGGATGGATGCATATGTGTGCCAGTTCATGACATTAGCAAATCTTTTGGAGGTAGAAGTTTGGATAGCATAAAAGCCTGAACCAATGCTAGCTAGCTCTTAGCTCTTCAACAATGACATGCACCAGATAACGTTACACTTCAAGGATTTCACTCCCACCAAACCATTATTTTATATATAATAATAATAATAATAAAATATTTTTACTTTTGTAGTTCAGAATATTTGTCCTTTTTTTAGTTGAGTTAAATCAGTACTTCTACTTTTATCAGTTTTTTTTAATCCATCCATCCATTCATTTTCTGAGCCGCTTCTCCTCACTAGGGTCGCGGGCGTGCAGGAGCCTGTCCCAGCTATCATCGGGCAGGAGGCGGGGTACACCCTGAACTGGTTGCCAGCCAATCGCAGGGCACATACAAACAAACAACCAGTCGCACTCACATTCACACCTACGGGCAATTTAGTCGTCAATAATTTTGTTTTCATTTTATTAACAACTATCGGTACTTTTTAAGTAGAGAGCGCGAGTACTTTTCCCACCTATGCTATTTGCTACAGACTTTACACGCATACACACGCAGTCCACCCCTGGTTCCCATTTGCCTCCCTCGTCCCTGAGCAGCCATAGCTCTAAAGCAGTTGAGTTTTAATGTCATGCAAGGGAAAAAGATAGGAGCAGAGAGGTCACTTGGGTGACAAACGGTCAAATTCGCAGGAAACTCCCAAGAACATTCTTCCTCAAATTATGCTATTAGCTGCTTGGAGGGGAGGAATGGGGACATGAGTGAGAGAAAGATGGAAACATAAACAGGCATGGATCGTATGTGTTGGGGTCGAAGGCGGGGTCTTGTCTTAAAACAACAGAAAGAGAAAGGAACTTTGTAGCCATTTGGCCTCCTGCTCTTGAGCGGAATGTGGTTTGGTGGCATTTACATGTTCATAGTGATTTATTGGAGCTGGCGTCCCCCCTCTGTCTCCGTCAGTGCAGGCCTCTCATAGACAGGAAAAGGCCCTAAGCCCAAGGAGACAGTAAGCCTGAAGTATTCTCCTTCTCCTCCTGCACCTGTTCCCCACGCTGGGGAAATGAGAGGCTGTGATTGTGTGTAAGCGTCTCTGCTGGATAGCCAGAGTGATAGTGTTAATCTGATAATTTTTTTGGTGGACCAACTACACAAGCAAGAGGGCTTATTGATTGGATGTTTTTTTTTTTTTTTAATTGTTTACCCAAAAAGGGGGAGTTATCTAGGTTATTTGACAACAGTTTTTTTGTGGTCAATTGTCATGAATTTGGGAGTGAGAGCGAGAAATAAGTGTCTGTTTAGCTTTACAGGGCAACTAGCTCCATTGTCACACTGCCTTCTTCTGACATACAAACAGATTTGGAACTTGAGTATATTGCGCTACTTACTTTTGTAAGACGAAATTGCTTGGAAGAACATGACAAATTGAATACTGTATGAAATGTTATCTTTTGTGATTCTTGTGCTACTATTGTTTGAATAGTGACATTTTTAACTTTTGACTTACTTTCAATATTTCTGTTGGGTAAGTTTAATCAAAGAAAGATACCATAACCTTCATAGTACATTGGTACCAAGGAACGATGTTGATCTGTTTAGTGATCACGGTTTATGGTACATTTACGGTTGAAACTACAAGTTGTCCCGATCCGATCAAGTGCTAGGAAGACGCTCATATAATTTGAATATGATCGATATTGGGTTAAAAAGTTACGATTGTTTTTTTTCGGAATTTATAAAGGTCATAAAGCGACAAAATAATCATGAAGTACAAACATATTCCCTATTGGAACAGCAAGAGCTTAGTTTCACATTGCACAATGTAAGAGGAAGAAAACCAGTTCCACACAAATGGCTTGATTTCACAAAAATGCTTGTTAATTTTAAAAAGCTGCAACTTTTTTAGACTGGTTGTACAGCACCTATAGACACAATGAAACGGTTCTCAGTACTCAAAATCAAGTGACTGACTCGGGTGGAAAAATATGTGACAGAGAGATCCCTAGTTTAAATTATTAATACTGTCTGTGCAATTATAAAAATGTTTTGGAGGCATCAGTCACTCACATTTTTTAGCTATTAGCAGCATACAAACCAAACTGTGAAACAAACATAATTTGCACACATCAGCACCGAATGAATTATGAATAGCAGCTCGGCCAGAGTACTCATGTTTTTCTGCTTCTGCGAAAATGTTCAGGCAGATGCGTCTTTGTGATGCAGAAGAAAGTTAAATTTGGAACAATTAGTTTCCTCTCCAAATGGGGCGCGTTATTGATAGGAGCCAATAATAAAATGTCACAAAAATAGAAATGGCAAATGTTGAGGGGATTACATGTTCCATTCCCATTGTAACACAAGTAACAATTGCAATTGCATTCGCATCGGTTTACTTTAAATGTAAGCCCGGTACTCTCTGCACTGGAGTAAACCCCGGCCATTATTCGAGGAAATACAGTATGTAAAAATTTCAGCTCTAAATGCTGGTTGTACTTTGCCAATTTTCCCAGACGGGGTATGACTTTACTCGGAAATGATTGCAGTGGGAATAAGTCCAGTTATTAAATAATAAGCCCTCTACTTGAGCTAAGAGCCTACACACTCTGTCATTTGAGGTAGGGCTTTGCTAACTATAGCAGCCCTGATGTCGAACGGGTGGAAGAAAATCCCATGACGGCTCACTCGAAAAAAGCAACGAAAGGACTTGAGCGTATATAACTGCTGCTGGAAAGTTGCTGCTTCTCTCTCATCCATGAGAGGGGGAGACAGTTATTTCTGTTGTGCCAGAAGATGTGTATGTATTGTACACTAGTGTGAGTGTGTGTGTGAGTGTGTGTCTGAGTGCCTTGACAGCGGTTGGTATATACAGGAAACCACAGAAAGCTAACATTTACTCCCATAAAAACAGAGGAAGTTTTGCTCCACCTGCCTCGAAAATCACAAAGCACGGTGGTCAGAAAATAACCAGTGATTTCTTTACCCACCACTAGCTTTATAAACTGTCTTGACCCCCTGCTTGTGTGTGTGTGTGTGTGTGTGTGTGTGTGTGTGTTTGTCTGTGAAAGAGAGAGAGATTAGACACTGTGTGAGTCATAGTAAGACTGCAGGTGATTGGTCAGGAAGTGGTCATGTTATTATCTTTAATTGAGGTATAATTGTAGCCCTGAGTGTGCCATACTGTACGCGCTAGTGTGTATGTGTATCTTTCTACGTGTCTGTGTTTGTGTTTAGGTGTATGTGGGGTGGGGGGCAAATTACATTGAGAGTTTGAACTTGCTTTGATTAAAAACAAAACAGAGTAAACACTGGGTTTTAGTGGGCAGCGGTTTGAATGGTGGGTGTCCTACAGTATGTCCATATGTGTGCGTGAGATAATGGGCTTCTTTTGACTGCAGTGAGTACAACTCTCCCTATAAGCAGCCAACTCATCCGCTTAAGCTGCCAACTGTCACAGAACTTTTAGCAGATTCTTCTTATTATAAACAATTTTCTACTTGATTTCTGACTTTTAAAGTCTACCAAATTTGGATGAAAACACACAAAGAGACACGACCACCCTGAATGATTTCTTATTGGCCTAACATAAAAGTTGCATGTTATTTTCCAACTATGCATCCAGTGTCTTCCCATGTATTTCTTTTTTTGAAGTACAATATAACCCTATTTTGGCCCGGTTTTTTTTTTGTGGTAACATCCATTTTTAAATGTCACTATTGCAGGCAGTATTCTTGATTTGCAGGAATCCTATACAACTATAAATCTGAGCTTTATTGTTGGCTCTGAGACAATTTTTTTTTTTACCCCTTGTGCAAATGAATGTGTAAACATTCCAGAAAGAGTGAGAAATTACGCACATATATCATTCTGCACAGTCAATCTATCGTCACCATTTACACACACACAATAAGTAAACAACAATTAAAAGTTGATGGCCCCCAGCTGAGACAATGGCTTATTTTCTTTAACAGTGGTTTTCAAACTTTTTACACCAAGTACCACCACCAAAAATACTTAGCCCCATAAAGTACCACCATGGTGATCAACATTACAATACTGTAACATTTTATTTAAAAAAAATTATACCTGTATTTATTATTGTAAGAAACTGTTTGAACATTTAAACTGCACTTAGAAATAGGAATAGAAGAAAAATTTCATCATGAAATTAAAATGTATGGCACATGAAAGTTAAATAAACATTTAATAATGTTTAAAAAAGTTCAAGATTAAATGACATTGTACAGGTATTGTACTTAGAAGTTAAATACTACTCAACTGGACTTAAAAGAATATACTGCACTTGAAAATAAAAAATAAAAAAAATACTGTATTGTGTTAAAAACCATCTGATTGCGTAGCCACAAGCTTCATTCTATTATGTTTGAGTGTATTTTATTTTTCAATGTTGTACCGCTCCCCGAACTCGGATAAGCGGTAGAAAATGGATGGATGGAATGTTGTACATTATTAGTCCTCGTACAGCACTTTCAGAATCACTCCGCTCACATTCAAAATATCTCTCGTCTGTACATAATCACACAAATAATACATTTGAACTTCTAAAGTTGAACTGTACAAAAGTTGTACAATTTTGGTGTAACCAACATTTTGTAGAGCAACATGTTTCAAAAGTCAACCAAAACTTAGTTTAAACCATAATGTTGCCATGGATTGTCTTTTGTTTTGTTTTGTTTGTTCAACAAGGAAAATGGAACTTGCTGTTACAGGACCTACTGCTCAGTTCAATTTGAGTAAATAAATAGCTGTTTTTTATGATGCTGTGGTTAACTTCTCCTGACAGTTTGGAATGTCGACACGTTACTTAAAACAATTTCTGAACAATGTTTAACAATGGTGCCTATATGAGCCTGGAACAAATTAATTCACTTTACAGTTCCTGTATACATTTTCTGCCAATTTTGTATACATGTGCTCATTAACACCATTACCTCTGGAGTGATTTCTGGAGTAGCTCACCTCCCTTATTTCTTTCTGCCTGCTTCGACCCCCGGCCCTCTTCTCTCTGTATATCTGATGTGTTCTCAAGCACTCTGAGCATGGATCTAATTGAGGGCAATCATTCAGGTAAAAAGCCCTCAACAATGATGCTGCCCTATCGTGTGTGTGTGTGTGTGTGTGTGTGTGTGCGTGTGTGCGTGCGTGTGTGTGTGTACATGTTTGCTTGTACTTGTGTATAGTACAAGATGTTTGTGGTGCTTTTTTCTTTCCCCAGTGCTGCCCAACCCCAGGACCTCTTCTCCTTTCTCCACTATGAATAAAATGTTGTACTGACCCCGTCTACCTTACTATTGGCCCAACAAGTCTGTGCTGCAAAGAAGAGGCACTGAGAGAGAGAGAGAGAGAGAGAGAGAGAGAGCAACATGGAGAGAACAGCAGCGGCAGGTCTGCTCCTGTTGTTGACTAGCACCATTGTTTTGAACCTCTGGGAGGACCTCCTTAACACCAGGAGGCTCCAAGGGCTCCACTTTTAACTCCTCTTAGCCCCACCCAACCCTGCTTTGACCTCGCTGCAGCTAACCCCATCCTAATGCTGACTCCAACCTCTAAAAGTTTAAAAGTAAACCAAAAAAAAAAATACAAAATATTCCACACAATAGGAAGTACAGTGGAACCTCTGTTTATGAACAACTCGGTTTACTGACCCGGTTACTGAACGGAACTCAGTTTGTGACAGATTTGTATTTATTTTTTTAATTACGTAGGGGTACATACTATTTTTGGGTTCTGAACAATCTTGGCATGGCAGAGGAAGGTTGAGAACTTTGTGCTTTTTCTCATGCTGCATAAACAGTTGTTTCCCTGTTACAGATCTTTGTACGTCTTCGTTTTTTTTTTTTACCTGAAATGTGGGATGTGGTGGCATCCCACAATGCAATGCGAAATTTGCACTGCATTATGCGAGGTTCCATCATACTTTCAAATCTGTATCAGTTAACACTGAGAGAATAAACCTTTGTTCTACCTGTTACAATGACAATAAAGACTTGAACTTATTTAAAGAAAAATAATACACTAACAAAATGGCATCTCTTAAAGTAAACTTTAAAACAATAATACAAAAAAGTGTTTCAAGCGCCGATATCTTTTTATTGGTTCTTGTCCATGTTAGATGCCTTCTTTACCTGTCTCTCCATTGCATTATGTTGGGGGGATGTGGTTTCAACAGAAATGGTGTAATCGCTTTCTTTGCTCCATCAGTAGAATGACTCTTAAGTAGCTGCATTTTATTTCTATCAAGTCCTCAGGTAATTTATGTAGAGAGTTGTATTAAGATAGAGGTCAATTTTTGTACATATTTCCATAGATGTATTAGATCTTTGAGCAATCCCAAAATATATGGTTGAAATTGCCCACTGTACCACAATTCCACCCACACAAATCAGATGAATTTTCATTTTAAAATGATTGACGGGATGTTAACGTACAACCCCAAATCCAATGAAGTTGGGATGTTGTGTTAAACATAAATAAAAACAGAATACAAAGATTTGCAAATGTTCGACCTATATTTAATTGAATACACTACAAAGACAAGATGTTTAATGTTGAAACTGACAAACTTTATTGGCTTTATTTGGCTTTCTGCCAGTTCCATAATGCAGTTAGCTTTGTGGACATCAAATAAAGATGTCTTCAAGTTTTTGTCCCTCAATGATTCCCGGAAGGATGTAAGCTTTCAGGAAAAAGTTTTCCCAAAGCTCGGTGCATCATTGTGGAAACAAATTTTATTGCTGATCTGGGCCTTAAAGCATAATTCAATTAGCAGTTCCCACACACCAGAAATGTGTAGCAGTGATACAATTGAGGTGAGCATCCATAACATATGCACAGCCCTCCACCACCACTTCTGCAGTGGGACTCCTGGTGCAAGGGGGGTTGCAGAAGTTAAAGGTGGGGGTGATTGGAGGCTAATAGGGTCGGACAGGCTGTTGTCGAGTGATCCAACCCCACTTGGCATCACTCTGATCCTTCTAGTGTCCCCTCAGGCCCACCACCACCACCACCTTGCAAACTTCCTACTGATGTTTAGTGTCTCTCTGAGGTATTGAGGCATTCCCTGTAACTCTCTGCTCACCCACAACTCTTGGTAGTTTTGATGTGGCTTGGAATTCAAAAGGTCACCTGCTGACCCTGAATCCTCAAACTCTGGTTCCCTGTTGCTCCATCAGTCGTGCTTTTTCAGTGACTGTGAAGTTACTCCCTGGCGACTACTGTTCACTTGATTTTTGTGTTTGCATGTGCCTCATATGTCCTCAAAGCCAGAAAATGGAAAATGAAAAGGTGGAATGCTATCGAATAAAACAGAGTTTCACAAACTTTTTCTGTTCATGACAGGCATTTGAAATTTGGTTCCTCCCAGGACCCAACTGACTATATATATATATATATATATATATATATACATATATATACATATACACACACACACATATCATAAATTGCCATAACATCGACATATTACACAAACTACCAGGGGTCCACGGTTTACAATGGTATTGACATTAGTGTTATATAAATATAAATTTAGTATGTGCACAAACTGCTAATTTGTGGTCAGAAAATGCACTGAGGACAAAGTTTTGAAATTTAATCTAAGCAAGAAAAATAATTTTGGTGTTATATGTTGTCAGTAATAGCCTAATTATGCTACAGTAACATTTGTCCAATTAGTGCAAAGTGGAAAGTATATTGACAGATAATTATATTAAGATGAATTACAATACATGCAGTATGTACAGTACATGAAAGTAGTAATATGGATATATATGAATTATACTTCTATTGCAAATTTAAACTTAGTTGAACTTATGGACAATAAAATATGAAATGTGCTTATCAGTCACATTTTTCAGTCATATTTGAATAAGTGCGAATAGATGTATAAATATTGATAATACAAAGTGTTTAGTACGTATGTTAATATTCATAATATTGATTGTACATATCATAGATCTCGGGTGGTTACAGCTTCCCAAACGCTTTCCCAACAGTCTTAGAGCCATGAGTGATGCAACAAAGAAAACCAAAAAAAAAAAATGTAAACAATGTGCTGACTAAGCAGTGTAATACGCAGAAATGAAACTGAAACTGAAAAAAAAATGAAACACTTACCTTCGTGGCTAACCAGTTCTTCTGCACTGAAGCATAAGAGAACAATTTTCAACAAAACAGCCTTACTCAAACGTACCTAATCTATTTTCACTCATTATTCTCTAAAGAGCCACCCGTACTTTCAATCTTGAGCCGACGTAATGTTGCACAGCTCCCGTGGAGTGAGGAAGAGGAGGAGTTTCCCGACACTTCTCAGACATTTTAAATGTCCAAGAGAGTCGAGATTTTTTTCGCCAGCTATTTTCAGCAATTAAATTGGTTAATAATGCGTTAAAGTAACAGATGACGTGGGGACAGATCAATAGTATTTGTAAAAAAAAAAAAAAATGACATTGACCATAGTTTGCCCTACAGCGGCAACATGTATAACATTATTGGACATTATATGAAGCATTTATCTCTCACACTGTGGTGGGTTGTCATGAATGAAAAGTGAATAGTTGGTTTGCAGCACTTTTGTCGCGGATTATATTCAGGATTTGCGGGTCTGTACGCACGAGCTCGTTGAGCAGCCGACCCCTCTTCATAATCAATTACAGTCACCAGCTCACTCCACTTGCTGCCTGGCTCTCTGCAGCATCCAACACACTAGCAGGCCAAACATTAGCATACGTAAAACCTCTACTGACAACTCCCTCCCTCTATATTTCTCTCTCTTCTCATAATATCCCCTTTCTAGGCCGTTCTCTTTTGCAATCTCTCACTTGTTCTTTGTCAATATCGGACTCTCCATCATCCCCTTGTCGCTGTCCCTCTGGCAGGGCAAACATCATTGTCATGGAGAGAGGGATGACTAATGAAGCGGCTGCAAATCACACTGATTGTTAGTGCTGGACCTGCTGGATGGCTAGAGGGCTAATGTAATTGTGCAAGCCCTTGTCACTGTTGATACAGCCTCTTCAGAAGGTGGGGTGATTTAGCTAAAAGCTATCTCTAGGCCAAGTAATTAGACACACCATTCAGTGTGGCATTAGCACAGTCTGCAGCCGCTGTGTGTGAACACAAATGTGCACACATCTCGCAAAGGTTTTATCACGCCGCTCTGGGTGTTAGTCAAACCGTTAAAAGGGAGCATGCTGTTCCAAGCAGGCACGGTGCGTTCATTTGTATGGCTCTTTCTACGCGTGTCTCTTCTGTTGCATATCCCCACTCTTGCATGTTTCTCCTAACTGAAACAGGCCATCCAAGATGGAATTGAGGTAGCGCAACACACTTGACTTTGCCAAAGCATCCAGTGTTACCCATCTCCTGCTGTGACTCCATGGTCCCCCATTAAATCAATTAAACCAATCCAGCACTCAGCTCCAAACAGACAGGGCAGAGCAGAGCAGGCACTGTGCCCTCCTGTTCAACATGTACTTCAGTGGCATTCTAACCTAACACCCATGAGAATTGGACTGGAGAGCGTTGGATTGTTCAGCTATACTCATTTTTGGAAAAATGCCTTCTGTAGAGTATCGTTCGCTTTTCAGAATCAGAATCATCTTTATTTGCCAAGTATGTCCAAAAACACACAAGGAATTTGTCTCCGGTAGGTGGAGCCGCTCTAGTACGACAACAGACAGTCAATTGACAGAGAACACTTTGGAGACATAAAGACATTGACAAAAAAACAGTCACTGAGCAGTAAAGGGTTACTAGTTATCTGGTAATGCCGGTACATTTTGAGGCCTTGAGATGAATAACTATTTGTCCATTCTGAGTTTTGTTAACTTTGTATCTGCAGTAGAGTGAGCATTGGATAACATCTGTTCATGTCTGTGGCCATTTCATTAGGCACACATTAAAGCAGTGATTCCCAACCAGTGGCGTACAGAATGGTGGGTTGGGTGTGGGGGGCAGTGTCCCGAGGCATCCAACTTCCGATCAGGCTAAACTCGGTCAGCAACTCACTCATGCAGCACATATGCTTGAGATACAATCATTTTAAAAAAATTGTGTCAAGGGACAGTCGCTGTCTAAGACACCTGTCAGGGCAGTAATAAACGTTTCACAACAGAAAATGATTTTGTTTAATTTGAAAAGCCATTTCTAAAAACACAAACTTTATCCACCAGTGACCATGACGCAGACAAATCTTCCTGATAAGATGTCAGTCATTAAAGCTTCCATGTATATGGCTGCCTCAGTTTTCAGCAGGCAGTTAAAAAGGGGATGGTCCCAAATAAGGACTGACACCATTGTTGATGTGTTGTTGCTTGAAGCTGCAAGTGTTTTCAAGGACTGTGGAGGTTTAAGTTAAGGCCAAGTGGAAAGCAATAAAAATTCCTCCTAAAAATACAGCTCTCACTCCTTTCACTGTTCTCCACCCCCCCCCCCCCCCCCCCCCCCCGCCACCACACTTCTCTCGTTGCTCGCTCCTGTCTTTATGGGGACACCAGACTCCCCGACACTTTGTTTTAAATTTGACCATGCAGATGTTTCTGTGGGTGACTGACTTTTATTGTTTAGAAAAGATTATATCAGATTTCCCCAAGATTGTGTTACTGCATTTAAAAATGACTGGAGTTTGGAAGGGAGAGGGGGTAGCTGGGGTGCAATGACAGAAGGAGAAGGGGACAGATGGGGGTTGTAGATCTTTAATCCACGGTGTCCCTCTTGGTCTCTGAGAATTCCTGGGTAGATGGAGGAGAAGATGATCAGGGAAAAGAGGTTTGAGCTCATGGCAGCCACGAATGGCTTACTGCATTAGACACAGATTCTTTCTAATTTCAAAGGACAACACCAGCGTCAAATTTGAGGATATTAGTTTTTGATGGGCAGCTGCAGCGCAGTGATGGAAGGGTAGGGAGGACAAGGTCTGCAGAATCTCATTCTTCCTTTTCCTCTGTCAACCATCATGGATAATAGATGAAATGTGTGCCACAGGTTCTGGTGAGACTTCACTGGAACATATTTGGTTTCAAAGCAGGCTAAGTATTTCAAATTGTGTACATTTTGCACGAGGAAGTACAGTGGTGCCTTGAGATGCGAGTGATTTGTTTTTTCAGATATGAGCTGTCGTTTGCCAATTTTTTTTTATTTTAATTTTTTGCTTGAGCAGTGAACTCAACTCACTTCACAAGAAGTAGCACTTTGGCAAATAGTGAAAAGATCTTCAAAAAAAGAGGCTTCAAGCTGTTTATTGCCTCTCCCAGTTGAAGTTTTCCGTCAAACTAAACATAAAACAGACAGTTACACTGTGTGAATTTAAAACAACCACATAGCCAGCTTATACTTTCAGTCCGCTACCTTAATGCTAACGCTAAATGGCATCTGTTTTGTAGTGGTGTAACCCTTTGAGCCACTGGTTCTCAAGTGTTGTCTTTTATTATTGTTGCTAAGTCGTGAACCACTATTAGAGAAGTTAGGGACAATAAAGGACATGTATTATTCAAAAATAGCCTTTGAAAACATATGACGTAACATTTTTAAACATTACTACTCATGCTTACATTTTAAAAGTGCCTTTCAGAGCTCTTTATTAAGAAATTGAGGATGAACATGTATAAAATGTTATATCTTGGCATTGATCTCTTTTTTTGAGGGAAGTGCAACATCAATCGTCTTCTTTGGGAAAGGAAGGCTGTAGACCAAAGCAACGGTAACCGTATCAACAGTCTCAATTATGCTATAAATCTTTTTACTACCTGTCCGCGATCTGCCCAAAATAGCGACCCATCAGTAGACAATTACTGCTGAACACAAATGGTGGAGCGACACGTGTAGATATACAAAATAATGACCATATATACACCATCTGAGGAAAACGACTAATATTAGTGCTGTACTGATGACCTCTGATGTCTCAGTGAGCACTATGTCCATCTGTCTGTCTTTATATAACGAGGTGGCCAAAGGGGCACACCAGAAAGAGCAGCATAATGGCCATTCCATCGATGCAGCATGACAAAAAACGTGTACTTCTTTTTAATTCTATTTAATTATGTCATTTCTGTATGTTTTTATAAAGTAAAATATTATGGAGTGCTGGTTTTCCCCATTAAAATACACATGCCATTTTCTGTTCTTTGGAAGAAGGCTGGAACAGATTAATGGCATTTACATTCATTTCAATGGGAAAAGAGGATGTTTGAATGTTTAGAGTTACATGTGTGGTCACAGAACGAATTAAATCCTTATCTCAAGTTACCACTGTATTGAAAGGTCCATCCATTTCATTTATTTCTGAAGGAGTCCAAACAATATCAAACATTTACTTCCAGCCCATCCATAAAATTTCAACTCAACCCTGCTTTGACACCTCTCTGTCAACTATGTCTGTGTCCAGTGGATCCTCAGTCGACGTACTGTAGGGAAACGTTGTTGGGGTCAGAAAGTAACCAATTCATACCCTACCACTTTTTGACACCCTTACAATGGGTGTCCTCCATTGTTGTTCTTTGTTGACTGCGGTGTATCTTCCCCTTTATTGTATTTGCGTGATGTGATGCTCTTTCCGCTATGGCCACTCTACACATTCCGCAGATGGAAACACAAGCCAGACCGAGATTTATCCTGTAAATTCATCCTGGCGAGCTGAATTTAAACAGCTCGGTGGAAACAAGAAGGCAGGCAGACAAAAAATACAATCGTGCCTATCATTTATTTATCTAATGTCAGACAGCTTGCTTCCGTTTCAGTGTCATGATGAATCTATTAGGGCTTTTATCCACTCTCTCACAACAGCCAAATCCTATCAACAGCAGCGGCTAATGTTTCCTTATGAACATACGCAGAATAACTATATTTAAAAGTTTAAAGAGATGGAAAGCGGCCATTGGGTCTGGATTGTACTGCAGATCCAAATGATTTTAATCAGACATGAAAAGAGGATGACGTCGAGCCTTTTTTCCCCTCACAGACTTGTCTTGTTTTTTCAAAAGGGATTCCTGTGTGTGTTCATTAAACCTTGAGCTTCTGTTACACCCAAACTTTTACATAAGCGCAATGTTTGAATAGCTGGCAGGCAGTTTTTTAGATTTAACGTTAGGTCCAGCCAGACCAAGCACACTGCTCACCAATTAAATTTCGGATGAGTCAAAAGATTCCTTTTCTATCTGAAATAGTCTTAACTGTATACCAAATGAAACAGTTCCTCACGGTACTATTCCATTTACAATCCAGCAGCGCCGGCTGGGGTTAATTACCGTTAAGCCTAAATTACCCTCAGTTCCAATTTTCGTTCTGGCACATGTAGCACCATCAAAACAGCTCATGACTTTGGCCCTCCACTTACTTGCATTATGAGAGGAAATTGGGCTTAGCGCTGGCAAATTTCCTGCTGTGTTGGCCCGCTGCTGCTGAGGAAATACACTGGAAATGTTAAGGGACAGCGACTATGTAGTGTGTGGTGCTCTGACTGATGCTCTGCCTGTGGGCATTCTGATTACTCCATGCAGCAGGCTTCTATCAGAACAGCTACTTGCAGCGTAGGAAAACACTGTGACCTTTCCTGAAAGAGAGAGAAACGTCACCCTAAACAGATTTATTCTTGAAACTCCACAACTGATTTACTGCACTAAAGGTGACAAAATGTTACCTTGGACAAAACTGTAAAATTATTAATTGTATTTGTTTAGGGCAATACTGGCCCATTGGTTAACATGTCTGCCTCACTGGTCTGAGGTTCTGGGTTGGAATCAAAGTTCCATCCGTACTGCATGTTCTCCTGTGCATGGGTTTCCCCCGGGTACTCACGCTTCCTACCACATTCCAAAAACTTGCATGTCAGAGTTATTGAAGATTCTACATTATGGAAGGACCGATTATTGGTCGACACAAAGTGTTATCTGTGTTTTATTAGGAAATATTCTGTTCTCTGTGCATTTGCTGACATAATTCTGCCCACATCGGTCCGTGACCCGGCAGTCCATTCGGACAGATACGATGATAAGATTTAAAAATGGGCTACGGGACAAATTTTCATTTTTATATTGAATTGGTCCGGTTACCTGACCCGAAAGTTTGGTCCCAAGCATTAAGATATAGTAAGTTAGTTTGTTAGCCACCAAAATCAGTCCGGACCATAACCACAATCCATTAAATGATCCATCAGCCATATTTTATCAAGGACGAATGCATTATTATTATAGTCTTGCTTTATACGTTACGTCTGGCACGGAAGATCGAACTAATGTTTGTAAACATTCTTGATACAGATCTTATGTTCAATTGCCTTAAATTGTGCAGATGTACCCAAGTATCGGTTGAGGATATATAGCATTTCTGTTACATTTTTAATAATTCATTTACTTGTTTTCTCAACGATGCTGCGACACAACATAAAGAAGGAAAAGTAACAAACTAAAGTCATTATGGGGGCGTTTCTTCTGCCACCATCTTTTGAGGTCGTCTCTGCCTTTTCACTATTCACTGGGAAGCCAAGATTGGTACTTTGTACTAATATCACATGTAGAACCCGTTGTCTCCAGATAGATGAAAGGGACATCTCTGCCCTGAACTTTGAGTGGCTCCCATCTTTTTCTGTGTTCCCTTGGCCCCTCCATGCTACTCAGAGATGAGGAAGATGGCAGGCGGCGGAGACAAAGAGCCTGCACCTCCACCGCCTTGCCTTCCCTTTGTAGCGCTCTCCCCATGGCTCTTAGTCACAACTGATTATGCCCTGCCGACTGGCAACCAAGTGATGCTATTTGCCTGTAATAGCATGGCAATCAGTGTCAATCTGCGCCGGGCTCCAAATATTGTTCACACCGTGTGCCCCTTTGACTGTGTTTTACATATGCTTATCATAAGATATGATTCACATTTCTGCTGTGTTCTCTCTGCTGATCTTGTTTGTACATCGATTCAATGTATGAGAGGATAGGTTATACGTGTATACATAAATGCCACATAAACATCCTCTTGATGCGATATTGTTCATCTCTCCTAAGAGTAAACAATTGACAGTATAGCGCTTGTCCTTAGGGGTGAGCTAGCACCTACCCTAGGAGGCTTGCTTGGAGTACATATCCTGCATACAAATAACTTTTCACATTCACGCCTATTGACAATTTAGGGTTCCATGAACATGCATATTTTTGGAATGTGGTAGGAGGACGGCGTATCGAGCGAAGAAACAGGAAAGCATGCGGAGAACATGCAAACTCCACACAAAGTAGGCCGGAGCTTAAATTCCAACTTCAGATATCAGATTTATTCAGATTTTGAAACAAAATCTGGGAGAAGCGTCTCAAGTCAAAGCCGGGAGAAGCGTCTCAAGTCACCATTCGACTGAGTGCAATAACTCGGGGCTTGCGATCATTCCGGGAGGCTTGACGAACCGCTGGACAACCGTGTAAACAGGGCGTTCAAAGTGTAGTTGCGAGCGGCGTGGGAGCCATGGATGACAGATGGCGAACACAGCTTTACTAAGACAGGGAGGCAACGTCGGGCGAGTTACGCCACCATATGTGAATGGATTGTGGATACTTGGGCTAAGGTATCTGCTTTGACTGTTGTCCGAGCTTTCGCGAAAGCAGGCATCATTGCTGAACAGCCCCCCGGCAACGAGACTAACTCTGACATTACGAGAGGGAACCTGACGTGTTTGTTGGAGAACTTCCCCAGCTGTTCATTTCGGATACAGAAGATGAGGACTTTGATGGATTTGTGGATGAGGATTGATCAAAAAGTAACGTGAGTACATTGTTAAATACGTCAATAAAGTACAACCGAACTCAGTTTTGCTCCCGCTGCCTTTTTAAAAACATTGTTTTAGCGCGCATGCATGCTACCGTATGTTTTAAGCTAGCGTATGTTTTACCAATCCTGCGCCCAATAATACGGTGCACCTTATGTATGTGTTAAATACAGAAATAGACCCCGTAACTGAGACTGCGCCTTTTAATACGGTGCGCCTTATGGTCGTGAAAATACGGTAATAATAAAGCCCGATTAAGCTTTGCTTGGTTGTTTAAGTTAGGTGCTAAGACACCCAACTAATTTTATATAACTATTAAAAAGTAATTTTTGTGCATTGCCCCTTTTTAGGGCATAGTTTCCCTGAAACATTTAGATGAACTCCAGATTCTAAGAGCATTATAGACTAGAGGATTGATGGTCCCCAAGGCAATGAGGCATCAGCATTCAGTTTCTCTGGAGTGTTTCAGGTTTTTTTTATTTTTTATTTAAAATCTATGGAAATGTATGGCACAGATGAAGTGCAATTGGTCTTGCACCGTTAAAACGTCTCGAGTGTTTGTTACGGCAGGAGAAGGGGCAGTAATCACCGCGGGTTCACCTCGCTGATGACGGGGAGGGAATTAATTTAGTACGGAGAAAAACAAATTACAGCTCCACTCGGCAGCGCGCGCCGTCACACAATAGCATATATAAATATTTGATCACGGGTGATCCAGGTTAGCAGAGGTTTAGTACATCTCCATTTACACAAGAGCCCGCTCTCCACCCCGTGGCCTTCGCTCCCCTCTCGGCCGTCCTCCTGATGTGTCCTCTCCTTCACCTCCCCATCTTCCTCCTCGCACTTTCCCCTCACCGTGGATCTCTCCACCAGTTGAACTCCCACTGTCTCCCGTCTGTGCTCTTCATGCATGTCATCCAGTTGTTAACTACAGGTGAAAAAAAACAAAAGTTTTGTAGTGTCTTAATCTGCCCCGACGCTGACGTATCACGTGTTGAGAGACAGTGTCGAGTACACCGTGAAAAACAGAATTCCGCAGAAAATGTCACGCTGATTTATGGACTGATGTGTAAATCAAGTTTTGGCAAGGGGAGTGGATGTCAGGCGCACTGTGCACCCAACTGACTTAGTTTTCCTATCCATAGTAAAGATCCTGTTGGATATTTTGAATTGCAATAAAGTAGCGGTGGAGAAAATATGGGCTCTGTTATTTTAGCTTCCTCTTTCACTTGCTCCCCAGCTCGACCATAAAAACAAGCCTGTGTGATACTATTTAATAGGGCAATAGAATAATAATGTAAAAAAGAAAAAAAAGTGCATGTAAAGAAATACTTTGACGTATAGGTCCCCTGGACATGCCCTGTTTGGCCCACACTTTGGATAGCTGCAGTATTCACCTGAGCAATGCCCGTATTTATTTTGAATTTCATCTATCTGTGTATGTGTTAGCCACTTGACGGACATGTGCCTCTCACTTCATGCGCTCTGGCATCCGCAGGTACACACTGACAGTGTTTGCACGGAGGGGAAGTTTCAACAGAGTGGCTGATATTCAACACAGCTTCTCTTTCAAATTGGACACCGTATATTCCGACTGAACTCTGAGAGATCCTTTTAACATGGTCGCTCATTGTTTTTGTAGCCCTTTTATGCTTTGGTTTACAGTGGAGCCGACATCAGTCGAACAATTTGGAGTTTGAGTAAAATATTAGGAAGAAATATGCTGAAGAAAAAGAAATTGACGTGGCTTGTAGCTCGGAAAACTTGGTGGACTTGTAAATAGAGATTGGAATTGATAAGAATTTAGCTATTCAGATTCCATTATTGACACTGTTTATCAATCAGATTCCTTATCGATTCTCATCAGTATTCATGGGTGAGGGAATTAAATAATACATGGTGTCTGCTTTAACTATTTAATATCTTCAACTCTGAGCAGAATATACTCAAATTCGGATCGTATCCTTAGGTAATTTACTTTTCGAAGTAAAAGAAAGCTTAATGCAGTTTTTTGTGTTACAAAATATCAAAGTGCCTTTGGAAATTGTCCAGTTACACTCTTATTGGTCCACAGAAATTTAAATATTTAGGGGTTTAAGCCCAACTGATACAATAAAATTAAACATTAACACTGAGAGTCAAGGGAGAGTTTCTAATTTTCACCATTCCTGCCTTTCCTGTATTAGCGCTTTTATAATCCACCATAGATAATGCAGCCCTATGGGGGGCACAAGCCAGTGCAAACTGTAGGCCAGTCCCAAGCCCGGATAAATGGACAGGGTTGCGTCAGGAAGGGCATCCATCTTAAAACTTTGCCAAACAAATATGAGCGTTCAGCCAAAGAATTCCATACCGGATCGGTCGTGGCCCGGGTTAACAACTTCCGCCACCGGTGGCGTCAACCTGCAGGGCGCCGGTGGAAATTCAGCTACTGTGGGTTGAAGTTGAAAAAGAAGAAGACGTGGAAAGCGGGTTCTTCGGCAAAAAGAGTACCACAGATGCATTATTTGCCTTGAGGATGTTGAGGGAAAAGTACAAAGAAGGTCAGAAGGAGCTACATTGTGTCTTAGTAGATCTAGAGAAAGCCTATGACAGAGTACCCAGAGAGGAACTGTGGTACTGCATGCGGAAGTCTGGAGTGGCAGATAAGTATGTTAGAATAATACAGGACATGTACGAGGGCAGCAGAACAGTGGTGAGGTGTGCTGTTGGTGTGACAGATGAATTTAAGGTGGAGGTGAGACTGCATCAGGGATCAGCCCTGAGCCCCTTCCTGTTTGCAGTGGTGATGGATAGGCTGACGAATGAGGTTAGACTGGAATCCCCGTGGACCATGATGTTTGCAGATGACATTGTGATCTGCAGTGAAAGCAGGGAGCAGGTGGAGGAACCGTTAGAAAGATGGGGGCATGCACTGGAAAGGAGAGGAATGAAGATTAGCCGAAGTAAAATGTGCATGAATGAGAGGGGTGGTGGGGGAAGAGTGAGGCTACAGGGAGAAGAGATAGCAAGGGTGGAGGACTTTAAATACTTGGGCTCAACCGTCCAGAGCAATGGTGAGTGTCGTCAGGAAGTGAAGAAACGGGTCCAAGCAGGTTGGAACGGGTGGAGGAAGGTGTCAGGTGTGTTATGTGACAGAATAAGATCTGTCTCTGCTGGGATGAAGGGCAAAGTTGATAAAACAGTGGTGAGGCCAGCCATGATGTACGGATTAGAGACATTGGCACTGAAGAGACAACAGGAAGCAGAGATGGAGGTGGCGGAAATGAAGATGTTTAGGTTCGCTCTCAGAGTGCCCAGGTTGGATAAAATTAGAAATGAGCTCATCAGAGTTACAGCCAAGGTTCGATGTTTTGGAGACAAAGTTAGAGAGAGCAGACTTCGATGGTTTGGACACGTCCAGAGGAGAAATAGTGAGTATATTGGTAGAAGGATGATGAGGATGGAGCTGCCAGGCAAGAGAGCTAGAGGAAGACCAAAGAAAAGTTGATGGATGTCGTGAGGGAAGACATGAGGGCAGTTGGTGTTCGAGAGGCGGATGCAGGAGATAGGCTTACATGGAAAAGGATGACACGCTGTGGCAACCCCTAAAGGGACAAGCTGAAAGGAAAAGAAGAAGATAATCCACCATAGATCCATTTCACTGGATCATTTTCCCAATATATGGCACTTTGGGAATATTTACATTTCGGCATTCAACTGGATCCAAAACCCATTCAGATATAAAACAAAGATATTATTTTATGCCTCCCACGCCCCCATGATGACTAGTTTGAAACTGGTTTTTTTTTCTTTTCCCCCCCTTCCCCTTTTCGCCATGACGTGAGCTCAAACACGGCAGAGAACGGGGCGCTTTAAGCGACCTCACCAGCAGCCGAGCCCGAGTCAAAGTGCTGCTTCTTGTTTTCTTTTCTTTTTTTTTTTTTCCTGAGCGGACTCAATAAGCAGAATCGTCATGCAAGTAAACAAATGACTCCTTGGAACGGCTTTACAGGGAATTCATTCTAAAAAAGAACTGGTTTTCGATTCCCATCCCTACCCTTAAATCAAGGTAGCAATGTGGAGTGTTTAACTTCTCTGTGTTCTATGACAGTTAGGAATTTTGAAATGTTACATATTTCAATGTAGAGTTAACCAAGAATTTAACAATGGTGACAATTTCAGTCTGAAATTTATTCTACTGAAACAATTATTTTAAAATTAGAACAACTTGAAAGTCACAAAACAAAACGGGTTAATTTTGGTGGTTCCACTCTATTCATCCTAATCCGATTTGACATGTCATGGAATGATAATCCTGATTGTGATTGGTTGTTTGTGCCCTGCGATTTTGACTGATGACCAAACCGTGATGTACAACGCCTCTCGCTCAAGTCAGCTGGGATTGGCTCCATTTTAACCACAACCCAATTGAGGAAAAGGACTATAGAACATGGATGGATGAGAATGAGGATCCTGTGACATATTGCTACATATTAGTCAGAACTAATCCTACAATTGTGCAATTAGCGGTTGCCAATAAATGGAGGCAATTAGTGATGCGGTGAGCTGCAGTGATGAGCACGCGAGGCCCCTGCTGACAACCAGCAGAGGCAGCACGTGCCGCAGCTCGGCTCTCCCGCCTCACAGCAACGAGGCTCGTGCCCTAATGAGAGGGATTTAATAGATTTACAGCAGTGGTGGATTCCTGTGAGCCCGCAGGCTCCTGGCATGGTAGGAACATCTGTAATAACTGATGAGCTGCCTCCAAGTTAAGTAGAAAGGTCTGCTTGATGAGAGCAGGTCACAAAATTGACACTGTGCTCTGTGTAATACAAAAACAGATATTTGGAATGGGCATGATCAATTTTTTGTTATTTTTTAAAATTATACATTTTGCTGCTCTTGCATTATTTATATTTATAATATATATTGCTACAATATAATCTAATGCAAATATCTATGAAATTGATGGAGTACATTTTAACCTGTGAATTAAAACCCCCCCAAAACCCTACGTTTTCTGTTCTGCTTTTTTATTTTGTTTATGCAGTTATCATTATTATTGTTTAAAAGGAAAAAAAATAAAATAAAAAATAAAAATTCTAATACAAATACAAATACGTATATAAGCAGCTGTACCCAGAGAAAACCCACACAAGCACAATTCTTATTTGTATATTATTAACGGTAATATATATTAAATATATTAATTGATATATACCCCCCAAAACCCTACGTTTTCTGTTCTGCTTTTTTCTTTTGTTTATGCAGTTATCATTATTATTGTTTAAAAGGAAAATAAATAAATAAAAAATAAAATTTTTAATAAAAATACAAATACGTATATAAGCAGCTGTACCCAGAGAAAACCCAAACAAGCACAATTCTTATTTGTATATTATTAACGGTAATATATATTCAATATATAATATATTAATTGATATAGATATATATATCTTTTAATCATGAGGGAATTTGAATTTGGACAGAAGGCCTCGAGACTGATAATGAAGTCGTGCACATTCTCATTTGGAGAATTTATATTTTGATTGAAATTTGAATTTTTCTTAGGCTCTTTCTGTGGAGGAACATAGTAAAAAATTTTCTCCCCATATGTTGACAGTTGTTACATTACTAATGGGGGGAAAACATTTTGCTCTCTTTCTACTGCTCTGTAGTGCACAATTCCTGGCTTTAGACTGCCTGGAATTCTTCTTTTGAGGCCAGGCTACTTACCAGCTGTCCCAGGGTCACACACTGGCCCCGCTGCACCAATCAATATGTCCAGTCTGCTAATTTATTATGTCCACTGATCAAGTGCCCTCTTGGGGCAGAAACTGATTTAGCTCATTTTATTATGGCCATTTACAAATGCCTCATTCAATCACCTGAGTTAAAAAAAACCCCCAAAAAAACAAAACTTATGATTCCCAACACAATTGCAGTATTCCTCCACATAGTCACATCTTTTTTCTCTCGATGGAACCTCAACTCCAGCTATTGACTAAAATATTTATTTATTATTATTATTTTTTGGGGTTTTTCTAAAATGCCTTACAATGACACAAGATGTCAAAGTCCTGTCCTGTCGAAATAGGAACATAGTACAGCGATTGGTGGCAAAGAAGTGTGACGTGAAACTTCTCGACTGAGAGACGAGCTTTTTATGTCGGGGAGCCAAGTTTAGCCTGTGTTGTTAGTCGAAGTTACAGAGTAACCGCCACATGTACACAAACATGGTGATGGTGCTTTAGAATCAAAATTACTGTTCAAACAAATAATTAGGTAATTATAAAGATTTTGTTTGTTTTTATATACTTGTGTATTCACGGCAGGGCTCAGTCCCTATTGTAGTCAGTCCAAGTTATTGCAGTATTTTAATCATTGCTTTATTTGCTACTTATTTACTAATTTGAAAACAAATGCAAGCTCTTCATTATTTTAAAAGAAAAATCCCCATCTGCTATTTTCTACACCCAATCCCTAATTAAATAAATTAAAAGTTTCCCAGTGAATAACAAACCCCCATTTATATCCCAGCTGTCCCACATATCCGGATCCTCATCTGATTGTGATCAATTACATCCGATAGGAAACAGTGGTTGGCAAAACTGAGAGCGCATATCAAGTTCAGAAGATGAATTTTCCCTTTTTGCTCTACTCCCACACTTGGGAGGAATTTTAGGACAAAAGCAACATTTAGTGTCCGCTTGTTTATTCCTCTGCTCACTCTGTATTTATTCACTCCTGTCACTCATCTCTCCCCCTCCCCTTTTCTCTCTCTCTCTCTCTCTCTCTCTCTCTCTTTCAATCTCTCAATCTCTCTATCTCTCCACCTCGCACTCTACGGTGGCTTCTTCCTCTCGCACAGGCGTTGCGATGGCGCTGCAGCACAGAGCAAGCGAGCCAGGGAAAAGATATGGGTGACCATCTGCAACCAATTATGGTGGCGCTGCAGCCACCCAGAAACTCAGTGACGGATGGGGATCTTGTATTTATAGCCGGGGTAATTGGCAACACTCAGACACACATAACAAACGCTCACAGTAAATAGACACGCGAATGTGCACACTGGAGGCACAGTTTGTGTTTAGACGTCACGTAGACAGGCCTCACAGGAAGTAGGAAAAGGTGCACAGGGAGGAACGCAGGGTGCGTGTGAATCAAAGAGAGATGTGATGAGAAAACTTGGCTTGTTTGCGACTTGCTCTTTCAAGGTCCGCATACAGAAAAAGCGAGTAATGCAAGGGCCACTTTGACATCGAAAGGTTCAGAAAGTATAGATTTGTTTTATATATATTGTATGTTTTTATTAAAAAAAGAAACTGCCAGGAGATAAAGACACTACTTAAATTACGATGCAATTGAAATTCACATAAAAGTTAAAAAATCATGCATAAATAAATGTGTAAAAACAAACAGTTCTTAAACATTAAATGCAAATTATTTCACATACAAATTCAATACAACCAAGCTGTACTTAATTTTTTTTACTGTATTTAAAAAGTTAAAAAAATGCACTGGACATGAAAAGGCTCACATTAAAAAAAGTTTAAACTGGCTTTATGCATAGCTTAAAACCTCAATAATGATTGATCTTATTTTGTTTTAATGGAGCCTATCCCAGCTAATTCTGGGCGGGAGGCGGGGTACACCCTTAACTGGTTGCCAACCAATCGCAGGCCACATATAAACAAACAACCACTCACATTAACACCTACGGACAATTTAGAGTCTTTAATTAACCTTTCATATGCATGTTTTTGTGATGTGGGAGGAAACCGGAGTACCTGGAGAAAACCCACGTCGGCACAGGGAGAACATGCAAACTGCACACAGGCAAGGCCAGATTTGAAATTGTGTCCTCAGAACTGTGGTGCAGATGTGCTAACCAAATTTAAATGTTGTAAATTTAATTTGCTGATTATGGTTGCGAAAGAATCACTGAATGAAAATACAATTTGGCAGATAGTGAACAATTCTTCAAAAAAGAGGCTCAAGCTGTTTATTGCCCCTCCCAGGGGAAGTTTATTGTTTCACACTAGACATAAAACAAAGACAATTTCCAAGTTGTGTATTTAAAAAAACAAATTTGCCTTTAAGTCTGTTAGCCAAATGCTAACACATTATGGTAAATGCTATAGACGGACTAACGAATAGCATTGGTGTCGTGGTTTTATAGCCATTTAAGCAATGGATAATTGCACTCAAATGGTGGAGCAGCACATATCAAATGAATTGTATTTTTATATACATTTCTTTTTTTTTTTATATACATTTTTTTTAAATATTATATTCTCATACATTAAAATGGTTAGTGCTTTACAGAAATTAAAACTCTCAAAAAATGACAAGTATACAAGTACACCCACCCCTCCCATCCGCACATTCAAACGCAAAACACAACTACATGCAAACCCGCACATACACACGCACACAGCACACCTTGTTTAATACAGTATATACATGGCAAGGCACTGAAGATCCAGGTGAGGAAAGACAAACCTGATATAACAATATCACATTCATATAGTGTTCCCTCGCCACTTCGCGCATCACGTTTTGCGGCTTCAGTGCTTTGAACTAATATTATTATTATTATTATTATTATTATTATTACTAAAACTAATATTACTACAGCTTACTGAGGAGCTGAGATCTCTCCATGTATATCCATGTCTGTATTTTACTGGCCCAGGGTAGCCAAGAGACACACACACACACACACACGAAGGAGTAGCACAATGTCCATTCAACAGTAGCAAAAATTGTGTCAAAAGCTTCTTTACATTCCATCTGGATGTTTTCATAAATGATATTATAAAGGTCTTTTTGTTTAATATGTTTTAACTGGGTTTTTGGGGAGGCTGGAACAAATTAATGGCATTTCCATTCATTTTAATCGAAAAAAGATGACTTGAGGTACTTGTATTTCAAGGCACCACTGTAGTAGTCATAGACGTAGGTCGTGTCTATTGTTTAAAAAAAAAAAAAAAGACTGCGAATTGCCCCGGAGGCCATAGTTTGGACACTCCTTTTCTTATCAAAGCCAATGTTTACAGTTTGTATTTAAAGTCAGCACCCGGCTGGAACATGGCCGCTGCTTGTCTCGGCCTGTTGGCGCGTCAAACCTGCATGTGAAACTATACAAAAACACATCTGCCTCTTGTTAGGTGCCATAAATGGCTGCCATGTGCTCTGCTGATAAATAGTCCAGTCTATTTATTGGAGTGCAACAAATTGGCTACAAACACGGTGACAAGGAATGAAAGAGCTATAAATACGACGACGGTGCTGAAATGTTTAAAATGTGCTACAGGTATTTTACAAGGCTTCCACTCTTTCCCCCTTTTTTAAATTATTAAAAAAAATTATTATTTTTTTTTTAACGTGGGCTTTTCTTTTGACCGCTTTCTTCTTTCACACAGCGCCTTGTTAAAAAGGCGGGCCGGCCCGGCGGGGGTACAATGGCGCTCTTGCACTGCACGGGATTCGGGGGCCTGAAGTGCAAACGGAAAGCCATGGCCGAACCGAGCCGACACTTGAGAACGCTAAAGAGCCCCCTCGCGGCCCGACACTCCGAGAGACATAACCAGGAATTCCTGAATGAATCGGCAACAGGCAAGCCCTAAACCCCCGTGTAATTACATATTTGGAGTTTATCAGGGTTTATACGAAAATGCGCAAGTTTCCCTACCCTGGTGGTCCTTAAACACATCCATATGTCTCGCATGTTTCCATTGCTTCTCCCCTCTCTCTCTCTCTCTCTCTCTCTCTCCTCCCTCTTTCTCTCTTTCTCTCTCTCTCTCTGTCTCTCTGTCTCTCTCTCTCGAATTTCCTCCTGAGTTCTCCTCCGTGACAAATGTTTGCAGAACAATGTGGCCCTTGGCAGTGCTGTTTTCTTCTTCTGAAGGCTTATGTTGTCCTGTTAAGACTCACCGGGTGTTGGTTTGTGAGCAAACAGAGGAAGTTGAAACCTGTCCAGGTCACCCCGAATGTAACGCACACACACAATCTGGGGACGCCCTCTCATGTGTGGGCCACTTTTTTTTTTTTTTTTTTCATCCTTTGCTTCTCTCTCTCATTCATCCTGCTTGAGGAAAATGATCTGTTTTAAAACACGTGCTAAATATTACCATATTTACATTTTCTTGTTTCAAAAAAGCAGCACAGGGGGAGAGTGCAGTGTTGATTTTTCTGAACCACCCGCCCTTCTCCCTAATCCCCCCCCCCCCCTTAAGTAGGACGGTCTCTGTCCGAAGTTAGGCCCCGTTTGAAACTTTAAACCTTTTTCATGCTTATTTGTTTTATGATTCTGCAGGACACCGTGTTTACACTGAGAGTGCAACATCTGGATTAGATAATTTGTTGGGAATTAACTGAGCCCCAAATGCTTATCCAGCTCATCTGATTACATCTGTTTGAACTTTACCGCTCTTTTTCACCCCTTCCCCAACATTCATTTATCCTTCAGCCAACTCACCACCATTCATTCTTCTGTTGCTGCACGTGTGGTTTCCTAAAATGATTTAGACACTGCGGATTTCAAGTGAATCACACCGCTCCATAGCTCTCCCGGGTTACTCAAATATTTACCTTTACTTTATGGAAACGGCGTATTACTCCAGCTCAGCATTTTACTAATGCCTCACAATTTTATCTCTAGCACTGTTGTGCACACATACTGGGGTTTGTTTCCCAAAATATTTAGTGAAGACTGTGAAGACTAAATGCTTCTGTTCATGCTGTGACTTTTAGTTTGGATTTCGAGTAACACCCTTGTAAAAGTCCGGAATGTTTCTGTTGGTTGATTCTCATTGGGGTTGGGCATTTGATTAAATTTCCTTGATTGCCGATGAAGAAAATAAAGAATGACATCATGCTGGTCTTCTTTAGACCTTTGGCCCCCAACCACCGCGCCATAGACCATTAACAGTCCATTGGCCACAGACAGACGGAGCAAAACATATTTTATTGCTCATCAGTCTGAAAGAAATTTGAGTCTGAAAATCAAAAATGAAAAGCTTTCGCCTGTCAAATCGCTCATCTTTGTAACGTGATACACTAGTAAGCAGGGCGAGCAAAAGATTTGTAAAAACTGAAAGTCTTTGGAGAGCTTCTCTGGGAAGGCGAAAAGGCCAAATTACGAGACAAAAGAAGAACCTACAACTTCCAAGAAAAAGAAATCCGCATTAAAGAGAAAATATCAGCAACCTAACTTAAAATACAGGTTTATCAGTGATCAGTGATTTATCAGCGATTCTCACGTACAAAGTCCGTTCTGCATAATATGTGGCGGTTGGCACTCAAATGAGGCAATAAAGCCGAAAAAAACTGCAAAAAAAAGCACTAAATAACTTACTTCCATTTCCCAAAATCCTATTTTGTTGAACCAGAATTTTCTTTGCAATGATGGCGACCAGAACAATAAGTAACACATTTGGTGTATCATCATCTCCCATTACCCTAAGATGGGACTGGCTCTCCACTAATTACAACTACTACACTCAGCGTAATGGTGAGTTTCATTGTTATTAATTTGTTTGTACTGGTCCATGGTGTAAAAGTCTGCTTTAGACCACACACTTGTTGAGAAAATCCAAGTACTGCATTTTGCCTCTGTAGTTTCAAGATGATTAATCAACACTCAGTTCCACAGTATTCTCATCAATTATTATACCCTTCACTTGAGAAAAATATAAATGAAACTCAAACGAATGCTCAATCAATCGAGGGGACAGCTTCGCAGTGGATTTATTTGGGCCTCTTTTAAACGAACTACTGACTCAATTGAACTAAAACATGTCCCCTCTGGCCTTTTTCCCCCACACTACGATCCATCACAAAGCTGGTCCGTGTCCCCTGGGCGATGGGCCCCGTCCCCTAATCTCGCCATCCTGCTGTGATTCCATCACTGCACCGGAGCCACACAGAAAGATTAGCCAAAGACTCCGCGTACGACAGATGTGTCCAATGCATGATTTGTGTGTATTTTATTGACTCTGGCCATCTGTTAATACAGTTGCTGGTTCCTCCTCTTGTGTTTGTTGATGCATGCAGACAGGCGCGTTCCTTGCCAGAAGAAACAAGCGGCCGAGGAGAGGCCGGAGATAAAGAGACGCAGAGAGAGTGGAGTCAGATCACGGAGGCTAATATTTTATAAAAGGGCTGCTGGTTTAAGTGTTAACCTGCGACCTGCCCATAGAAGCGAAGCATTTGTTTTAGCTGGCGCCTTTCTATTCGAGTGCGGCGAGCGCAAGCTGCGTTGGTTGACGAATGAGTCTCAGATGTTTCAGAAACGGCTAGAATTCCTTCGCCTGGAGGAAAGTGAGCGATTGCTTCGGATATGTGGAATTCCTGGTGGTAGCGCTTCCTAGATTCCCTCCGCTCGCCACTGAAGGCATGTGAGCAGCAGTTGGCAGCATTCCTCGGATTGTCCATTGGCGTGCATGAATGTATACTTGTATACATTGCGAGAGAATGACGATGGCATGCCACAGTTGTTGTCTCGTGTTACACTCCTTGTCTTGATCCCTTTTTTTTTTTTTTAAAAACTGTTAAGGGGTGGGGCACATCCTCTTAACGATTTTTAATTCCTTGGAAGCCATGGCGTTAAAACCCTTCTCTTAGGGTTGGGAATTGAATAGTAACGATAATATAGATTATTTGCAATGGAACTAATAATTTGTAGCAATTTATCGTCAGTTCAGAACATTTTGGTCATTATCCAAGGTGTTCAGCACACGGTTTATTAAAACAAAGTAAATCAGAATCAGAATCATCTTTATTTGCCAACTATGTCCAAAAAACACACAAGGAATTTGTCCCCGGGAGTTGGAGCCGAACTAGTACGACAACAGACAATCAATTGACAGAGAACTTTGGAGACTTAAAGACATTGACAAAAAACAGTCACTGAGCACTAAAGGGTTTCTAGTTATCTGGTAATGCCGGTACATTTATTAATTTTTTTTCTCTTTGACAATTGTGCAAAAGATGCAGAGTCCTCTAGCACTTAGAGCAGTTCGAATGACTAATATTGCAATAGTCCGGTGAAATGACCATTGCGCCAAGGGCGCCGAGACTTCAAGGAGTGTATGCAGTTTATAGTGACGAGTAGCGCAATAATCTGGGACAATGTTGATTGTGCAAATGTTGCAGATACTCCTCAATCAGTGTGCAAATGGAGCAGATGCTACTCTGGCATGAGTGGCCAGTATTGGTCAACAACAGATATATATGCAAATAGCGCAGCGTGGCGAGACGACTACAGTGAGTGCACAAGTAATATATAATTGGCCCCACAGAAATGTGACAATAACAAAATAAATAACATCGGCTCTATTGTTGACACAGTTTGTCAAAAACAATGAAAAGAAGAAAAAATCCAAATATTAAAAATGACAATACAACTTTCATTTGTACTTTTGACTGAATATGGAGGTAAATACTGAGACTTGAATAATAACAGTTGCCATTAAGTATTCCAGTCGAATTGTGAAAATATCTATCTGATCCTAATGTATCATGACTACTATGGCAAGCAAGCCCTTTTTAACATCTAACAGTTAAACTGGATATACATTGCCAATATCTGTAATTAATTTTTGCCTAGTGAGAGAGAAAATTTTAGAAATCCTTGTCGTCCTCGTGCTTGTGTGGGTTTTTGCCGGGTACTGTGGCTTCCTCCCACATTCCGAAAACATGCATGTTAAATTGATGGAAGCCTCTAAATTGTCAATAGGTGAAAGTGAGAGTGTGCATAGTTGTCTATATCAGGGGTCACCAACCTTTTTGAAACTGAGAGCTGCTACTTGGTACTGATTAATTCGAAGGGCTATCAGTTTGATACGCACTTCTGAAATAACACATTTGCTCAAATTACATTTAATGTTTTTATATCTTAATAATATAATTATGTTCAGACACTGAACATATTAATGATTTTTCACAATAGTTAGGAAACAAATTAATATGCAAAACCTTATTTCTAGAATTCTCTGCCAGTGTTTATACAGGAGGGATGAACGTCAGTGGACTCTATTCCATCAGGGGCTTCTCTCCTGGATGAATGTACAAAAAAATCCTGACATACTCTTCGAAGAAACTCTTTCCAGAAGACGAGAGGAAGTTGTTGTGCGTTTAGAGCCAACTCCAACAGCAAGTTTCATCCATTTTCACTTCCTCTCGGTGCAATAGCCAGGTCTTCCGTGCTGAAAAGATGAATAAATTACATAGTCACGCTATAGCGACTCACTCAGCAAGGATTACATCACTTAGTTACCACAGTCTGAGTCATTTTATCTGCAGCCAACACACTCCTCGCTCTTCTATTCTCGCCAGCCGCTCTGCCATGTCGCGATGATGTGATCTCTTGACGCCGCCGTCACCCGGCCATTTAAAACCCCGGAACTTTACGTGAACCTGAGGAAGAGTGAGTCTGCGGCAGGCCTGGGTAAACACATGGGCGAAGGGGGCGGGGGGCCTGGGCTCGGCGGTCATCTTACTGTAAGTGCAGGGGAAAAGCATCCATTAATTCTGTTGGGACCAAGCTCACCCTTTCACATCCTCAGTAAGCTTCGAGAGATGGGAAGTTGGATCACAGCTGCGTGGAGGTCACAGACTACATTTTGACATGGGTGTGAGAGAGGAGAAAAGCAGATGACAATTAAAGTACGCTTCCCCACCTATTTGTGGCCTGCTACTTACGAATTCACCCACACGTTTTTTTTTTTAACCTCACCTCAATTATTCTCTGAAAAAAGTGTTAATTTGCTGGTTTTGTCTAATAGGAACGTAGTCGTACTTTTCTATTTGACAGGACCTTTGCATCTTGTAGTAGTCATACTGCTTTGAGATTTGGGTAGTTTGTGGTACATTTACTATGGCTCTGACTCGTCGAAATCTCTATTTGCTATTTGCATTGACCAGAATGAACAACAAGCGAATCATATTTGAATCGTTACTCCTTGTACTATTCTGAAATAAATATGTCATTGTCCAACAAAAGAAAAATCAAATTTCATTATTTGCAAACTATCTATAGACCCCTGGTTACATCCTGGTTGCAGTTCTTTTTGGGTCGCAGATTTTGTCACAACACCAAAAACAGAGAATGGAGTCACTGACTTATTAGGATTCCCACATAGTTTCCAGGCAGAACACTCCGTGCGGCGTCGCAGGAAGGGCAGGCTACGCAGATATAACGAGATGACCATCCCAAACATTTACTGTCACATTTGAACGAAATAAAACCCCTTTTTTTTTTTTTTTTTTTTTTATAGGGCTAGGGTTGGGGCTTAATGTGGTTTCGGATGAGTTAATAAGGTTAGGGTTAGTGGGAAACATATTAACGCCGCCACACTTAAGTCACATACTTCTTTTTTTATTTGGAAGCAGTAGGGCGTGTTCTACTGGGATGCAGCAGGCAGTCTGTAATATTGGAGCAGGGGATGTCCTGCCTGGAAAGTATCAATCCTAATAATGCCTCTCTGGCACATTTTGGCTGGCGCTTTTTGACAGCCGCTTCTCACCAAAATGCTTTTTATTTTAAATGGGCTTCCTAAAACCAGGATTCTTTGCCGCATCGTGGCCGTTGTCTGTTTCGCTCCGATTTCAGTGCCGTAAAATGTGTAAATCCACGCTCGCTGGCTGGGAACTACTGCTTTACTAGCTGCTAGTTAGCCACTAGCCTTTGGCAATTATCTGCCTTCACGTGTTGAATGAGTCTTGCATAACTAGATACCACGTGATCACAACAACTGGTTGCTAAGGTGCTAACATAGGAGCAAGGAGTAAGAGTGAATGTTGCCTGCAAGTAGTTTGTTGACACTCCAGTTGAAGTTTACTGTAAAACTAAACTTGCTTAAAATAGTTATTCTTCAGGATTTCCTAATATAATTTAGTTTTATTCATGTGTGGTACATTTTCATTTTTCAAGTTATTTAATGTAGCGATATGTTTTTCTCATACTGTTGCTGATTGTTCTCTGTTTCAGTAAAATCACTTGATCAAGCCTTTTCTAACACTCCACCCTACAAAATAAGTAAAGTATGTATGGTTCCGACATCGGCATCGGCCGAAACTCAAGGCTGCACTATTTATATCGGATCGGAACTGAAGAAGTTGGATTGGGACATCCCTAATTCTTTGATTAAAATGTCGAAATTATGATTCGGCATTAGTTTTTTTCTGGCACATTCCTGAGTGAATTTGACCTACCACCAACATGTTCATAGCTCTAATATTTACCATCTACGCTCTTGATATAGGCAGTTTCAATTACGGTTGTTTGCTATTCACAGCTGTCTCTCGCGCCCGCAAACTCCAGTGAACCCCCACCTAATTGAGGTTAGCTATTCACTAATTCATCAATTCGTAACTATGCTCTTTTTTTTGTGCTCGTTCTGTAACACCCTAAAATGCTACAAGATGTCGCCAAAGCCCAGGTTACTAAGAATGCAAGGAAGTATGTTGACGTGATCTTGACTTTACTCAAGATTTTTTTTATGTTGAGAAGGAGTTTAGTTTTTGTCGTTTAGTCTGGGTTGTTACAGAGAGTCTTCGCAATGTGTATGTTTTTTTCCTGCTAAGTGGCTATTAAAAAGTGGATGATAAACTACGGGAGTCTCATCTTTGCTTGACAATAGGCATTTTTACAGCTTGTAAAGGAAACACTGCACACGTGCAGTTCCAGTGCATTTGAAAAACTACTTTTCCAAAGGCTATTATTTCAACATTTTTGGGTATGTCAGTTGCTTTTTTTTTTTGCTATAGCTGACGTTTACTGTGTTGCCATAAGGAAAGCATTTAGGGTCATGTACACTGGAGTTTTAAATTACAGATAAATCTAAAAATGAAATGACCTCACACCTAAGCTACTGTACATGATTGCAGGGTCGCAAAACCACTTTTTGGTCATGCAGTAGTATGGATGTCTTCTACCTCTTTGACTCTCTCGTCCCCCCCTTCAACTTTGACCAGCGATGGTTTATTGTAGCCACAGGGGTCCATAAGAGGAAAAACACAAATCCGTCACAGAGAGAACTCTGTATTTGGCATAGAGTTTCGACGTGTTAAAAAGTTGTCTACGTGAGGTGTGACGCGAACCAACTTGGTTTAAATAATAACTATCATTGGATCCCTTGGTCAACACTACATGCCAGGTGGGTGTAGAGTAGCGCTGATCAGAAAGATAAGTAGACTTTTTGCATCTCCAAACGCACATACACACACTTTTAAAAAATATATTTTTACTTTATCCATGTGAAGATACTGAAGTACTGCATTCGTATTTCATAAAGAATAACGATTTAACTTTGCAACACCTAATACTTTGTAACTCACGCTGGATTTTTTTGGGGGGGTCCAATTGAGTATTTCTACTTAGTACATTGACATATGCTCCATTTTTAATTTGACAAAACTCGACATCAAATCTTCAATTTGCAAATGAGTAGGGACGATGCTGCATGGACAATATACGTTTCAGCTGACTCATTCAATGCATGTCACACTTGAAAATCGAAATATTTATAACCTATTGTAAATTAAACAGTTGTTAGTATCTTGAGTAAATGTTATGCAATATTATTTAATAATGTAATCATGAAACTACTGTGTCCTAATTCATGAAAATGGGTGACTCGTCGGTAGCAGAGCCCAGACTATGGGGGTAAAAAAAAGTGACTGCCCATAAAGCATTTTCATTCATAGATGCAGCACTTCATACAGGTCAGTTAGTGTGCAGATCAGTGTATGTGGCACATGCAGCGAACATTGCGCATCCAACAAAATTCACTGCAGCGCCGCTTACATTCTGGTATTGATGTGGTCTGGCTGTCACTTGAAAATGGAAGGATCTTCGCCGAGCCTCACTGCCAAGTAATTGGCGGAGAAACTGAGAGAGAAGGGATTATTATGTAAATTACCCTAATTGTGACATCAAAATTTATAGGCCAAATAGGCCAATAATGGATTTATTTGGTTGTTTAATTTCTCACTTGATTTTAAACTGGTGATCAAGAACAGGCTAAGTGCATATCAAAAGCCCTTTGCAAAGAAATTGTCGGTTTGATGTTGATCAGATGCAGCATATTGTAATTTAGTAATACACTGTAACATTAGTGGAATTAATGTATTTTTCATATATTTAGTTTGTATTAAAGAGTTATTGAAGACTGCACTTTCCATAGCTCTTGACACTTGTTTATGGTGGGGGGGCAGGATCCATAGTGCAACCCTTGGGTAGTACTCAATGCCTTCTTCAACATGTAATGAGTTAATTGACACCCGGTGTTGTTCAAAAAAGGGAAGCAGGGTTTAAATGTAACCAGGGGCTTTGGGGGTGCAGGTGAGGTTGGAGAGGATTGGCCCAGAGTGCTTCCTGTGTCACATCTCCAGTGGAGGTACCCATCCGCCCTTTGAAGTCAGACACAAACACTGGAAACACTTTCATCGGCCTGATGTGTCATCACAGTCCGGTCCCATGTATATGTATGGGACAGCCTTAAAATATACAAAATCCAATTTGCCCTGTACAGGCCAACCTCAGGATAATGAATCGCATGTGATGTGTTTCTGATTTTGCAGCCTGAGTCATCACCAGATGTTTCGACAGGATGACTTCCAGTCCTCAGGAAGAACTCTGCACTTTTGAAAGAGAACCCAACAAGCCTCTATTAAACGAGACAAAGAAAAGCAGTCAACAAACATTTGCTGCCATGATTAGTAGCGCATCAGGGCTTGTAAAACGTTCAATGCCTAGTGTCTCTGGAGGGCAGACCAAAGTGTTTCTCGGGTCTCTAATTGGGGCGACACAACCCAAATGAGAGGAGTGTTTGAGGTCAACAACAGAGGAGGAAGTAGCTCAGGCAGCAGACCTTCAGATAAAAGCTTACAGGTGCGAGCGAGCGCGCTCGTACATATGCATGCAAGCTGTGGCGCTTGTTTGTTCTGGTGTCTGTTTGTATGCGGAAAATGCAGCTCCCAAAGCATAATGTGTTTGCTCAGTCCGAGCATGCTGTGTACTCTGGACAACATTCCCTGGCCCGCCTCGCTCACTGCGAGCTTTGTTTGCGCACGCTAAAGGAGGCTCGGCGCCCTTCCCTTCTCGCTCGCTTAGTAATTCACCTTTTGAGGAAGAACATCTCGCTGTGTGTTTATGTGCGAGACAGAGTGTGTGCATGTGTGAGAGTGACTGAGAGAGAGCAAGAGTGTGTGCGTGTGTGTGTGAGAGAGAGACGCGAGTGAGTGAGTGAATGCGTGTGCGTGCTTTCTTGCATGTGTCCCAGTGTGCTCCGCATCAGAGAGCGACTCCCAGCATGCAGTGTTGTTGTAGGTGAGGGTGAGGAGCTCCCCTGATGGGCTGCTGTGGCAGAAAGGCCAGCTTTGATCGAAGGCCCAAGAAGAAGAGGAGGAGGAGGAGGGGGATGAGAAGAAGAAGATGCTTGGGATGGGGAGGTCACCCCGGAGAACAACGAGGTGAAGTGCCGCTACAAAATGAGTCAACAGCAATCCTCTTTTAGCACGACAACCACTGAAAGTCTCCCAATTTTTTACCCTCCGCAGCAAATTTCCTTTTTCCTTAATCTACCCGTCACTGCATTGGATTCTTCCCAGATAACTGAATAATGCATTTATTCAATAGGCTCGGGACAGCATATCGACCGTTCACGCATTGAGTCGCGTGCTGAATCTGTCGGAAGTGTCTCAAAAGACAAACTGGCCACCTGTGCACACAATGCATTCGCTCGATGCGTGTCGATGAGGTTACAATTGTAGGCAGATGCATTTAAAAGATGTTTTAGCGTCTATCTGATGTTTACACTGCATTGCTAATTGTCAAGTGCTTACACTTATTTCGCTTTAATACATTTGTACGAAATCCATGGCACAAAAAGGAAGAGGAACCAAAATACTATTTAAGTACTCTGGGAAAGCTTTTTTTCCGTCAGCCCGAGTGTTCCCCTTAAAGCTGCCTTTATTTTGTTAACATGCTCAAACTGAGAGTTGAGGTTGTCACCATAAATTCATACCAGTGGGCCAATTCCGTCTTGCATGCAGCTCAGTGTTTGTATTTATTTTTATGTGCTTGCAATTTGAAAAAAGTACTACTACTTTTAGGGCCAATAATCACCTATGGTTTTTAGATCGTTGATAAAGCCCATATGTATGCATGAGTCTATTTCACATAAATATGCGAATCATTTATTATTGCCAGTTGATCAAGCGAGATGTGTTCATATAACATCAATTAGTAATTATCTAATGAATGGTGTTTGAACGATCTAAACAAGGTCCAAATTTACACAGGATAATTATTTTCTTCACTGCTTTATTTAATTGCATTTGTGTACGGTGGTATCTTGACTGGTGAGTTTTATTCATTCCAAAACTCAATTGCATATAATGTCGTACTGCCGTTAGCCCACCCCCAAATTTTTTGTTACATTTTGGTAAAGAAAAATAGCAATGTATTTTAAAATATAAAAAACATCTAAAATGGATGTAAAGAAATAAACTGGTTTTATAGTGTATTGAAGCTGAAAGTCATGTATACTGTAAGATGAATAAACAGTGTAGACGTTTAATATTTAAAATCTTTGTCCTGGTCTCTATTTAGTCGTCGTCTCCTGCCACGGGGCTCAGCCAGTCACCTTTAACCGGAAGGAAGTGCTTCGACCTGTTTTAACAATTGGGGAAGCTGGTTGCGCGTAACCCCTAATATCAAACAACAAAATTGTGACTCGTGAAAATGCTGAGTGGTTAGTAACTCTGGGAAACCACTAGCCACTGTGGCGGTTGAGCAAAACAGTTAAATTGAAGTCATGCTTGCGAGGTTTCTTCATTCCAAGCTTGTAACTGGATGTACTCGTGTAGACAATCAGTTTTCCCTCTTGAAATGACCTGAAATCCCATGAGCCCCTCAAAACATTCTCTGTGCTCCTCGCAAGGGTTTTCATTTGTTGTGTATTTGACTGATTAATTTTGTCAATGAGCCTGTGGAATTTAGTTTACAAAAAAAAAAAAAATGTAGCATTTTCAAGCAATCTGACTCCTTGGTAATTACTATAATTACAACCCCAATTCCAATGAAGTTTGGACATTGTGTTAAACAAATAAAAACAGAATACAATGAGTTGCAAATCATGTTCAACCTATATTTAATTGAATACACTACAAAGAAAAGATATTTAATGTTCAAACTGATAAAGCTTTTTAGCAAATAATCATTAATTTAGAATTTTATGGCTGCAACATGTTCCAAAAAGACTGGGACAGATGGCAAAAAAGACTGAGAAAGTTGAGGAATACTCATCAAACACCCGTTTGGAACATCCCACAAGTGAACAGGCTAATTGGGAACAGGTGGGTGCCATGATTGGGCTATAAAAAGGAGCTTCCTTGAATTGCTCAGTCATTCACAAGCAAAGATGGAGCGAGGTTCACCTCTTTGTGAACAAGTAATTGAGAAAATAGTCTAAGGGCAATGTTCCTCAACGTACAATTGCAAGGAAATTTGGGAATTTAATCATCTACGGTCCATAATATTATCAAAAGGTTCATAGAATCTGGAGAAATCACTGCATGTAAGCGGCAAGGCCGAAAACCAACATTGAATGCCCATGGCCTTCGATCCCTTAGGCGGCACTGCATCAAAAACCAACATCAATGGATATTACCACATGGGCTCAGGAACACTTCAGAAAACCAATGTCAGTAAATACAGTTCGGCGCTACAGCCGTAAGTGCAACTTAAAACTCTACTATGCAAAGCAAAAGCCATCAACAACACCCAGAAATGCTGCCGGCTTCTCTGGGCCCCAAGCTCATCTTTTTAGAAATTGTGGACGTCGTGTCCTCTGGGCCAAAGAGGAAAAGAACCATCCGGACTGTTATGGACGCAAAGTTCAAAAGCCAGCATCTGTGATGGTATGGGGCTGTGTTAGTGCCAATGGCATGGGTAATTTACACATCTGTGAAGGCACGATTAATGCTGAAAGGTACATACAGGTTTTGGAGAAATATATGCTGCCATCCAAGCAACGTCTTTTTCATGAACGCCCCTGCTTATTTCAGCAAGACAATGCCAAACCACATTCTGTACGTGTTACAACAGCGTGGCTTTTTAGTAAAAGAGTGCGAGTACTAGACTGGCCTGCCTGCACATTGAAAAGGGGTGGCGCATTATGAAGCGTAAAATACAACAACGGAGACCCTGGAATGTTGCACAGCTGAAGCTGTACATCAAGCAAGAATGGGAAAGAATTCCACCTACAAAGCTTCAACAATTAGTGTCCTCAGTTCCCAAAGGTTTATTGAATGTTGTTAAAAGAAAAGGTGATGTAACACAGTGGTAAACATGTCCCTCTCCCAGCTTTTTTGGAATGTGTTGCAGCCATAAAATATAGGTTGAACATGATTTGGAAATCATTGTATTCTGTTTTTATGTTTAACACAACGTCCCAACTTCATTGGAATTGGGGTTGTATAACAAATAGTTTTTCCACGTTGAGTTTAACACATTAATCTGTTATTTTAAGACATAAAACATTACTGTGAGTCCATACAAAGAACACAGACAATTAGTTTAGCATTAAAAAAAAAAAAAGTCTTTAATTCGCCCACAAGTGCTGCGTGACTTGTTTCGACACAAAGGTTGTGTTTGATGCTGAAAGGGACACCGCACTTCATTATAATTATGGCCGTACTGATGTCTATGAGAGCAAGGAGGACACTTCCCGCGCCTACTCCTCTGCATGCGATGGGGGGCGGGGGGGAAACAAAACAAAACCCGGTGTCGTTTAGTGTGGTTTCGGCCCCAGTTTTAGGGCCCCATATGTGCTGCCTGCGCGCCTTGTGGGGCGGACTGAAAAAGAAAAACAACAATTAGACATGAATGTGTGTGTCCAAACAAACGAGTCAAAGGGCCGGTTGTGTTTGTGGGAAGATGATTGGTGGGCGAGGGAGGGAGCGCCGCTTCTCTCTGTGAGCTGACCCGGCGTTTGAGTCCTGCCGCGAGGGCCCGAGACGTGCAGATGGGCCGCTCTCGCCCTCCCCTCCCCTCGCCTCGCTTTCATTATCCGTTAGTCCCAGTTCAACTCCCGTGAATCCAGTTCACTTTCATTCAGCTCAATGACTTTCCACTTCACTGCTCTTCTTCTGTCTTCGCATGCTCGCTGTGATAGTGCCGGGAAAATAATGGTACCGCAAATTATCGCATTTCTATCCGTTTTTACACTTTATATCCATAGTTTTTCAATATGAAGGCGTTCAAATTTCGTCTCATGATTTCTTCACGGGTCGATACTTTGTGGCTCCTGAAGGTGGCGTTTCTAATGAAAACCTAGCTGAAATAAAAATAAACCAATAAAAGCCCATCTGCACACATAAGCTTGACAAACTTTACAGACCATCAATATTTTTCACAGATGCCAAATGCTGCATCACGAAGGGCTTTAATGCGGACTCTTTCACTTTCAGGAGCTCGTCGTTTTACCATTTTGACCAGGAATAATTTCAGACTACAAGTCAGAAATAAATCAACCGTAACGTTCAACAAAGAAAACTTTTTTTTCTGCTCCTGAATGCAAGCAAATTACTATGATTTGACATCTTCATTACAAAATATTCATATGCTTCACAATTTCAGTGTTTTTATAAAACTGAAAATTTTAGCAATAAAAATACTCCAAAGGGAAATTCCCAACATCATTTGGGTTAAAAAGCTCCTACATACTTCTGTAATAACTGTTACAGGTAATATTTGGGTAATTACTGTATTAACCCTGTTCATTTATGGAAAGCTGTGGCATAATGGGTTGTGGTCGCCTATTACTACCTCCAAAAATATTTAAAAAACATACTTCCAAGTAGCACCATTGTGACCAGCATTAAAATACAGTAGTGTAGTAGGCCTAAGTGATCTGTACAAATGAGGCCGAAACTTTATTCCTAAAAAGTATAGTCAATATTATTGTAATCCACTAACATTAACACACTTTGGACAGCAACACTACAGTTAAATAAAAGAAAAAGACTGTACTTCAATAATGAACAATTTAAATTACACAAATTGTTCATTAATAAATCTTTATGAACAGTTCTAAAAGATTAAATGCAAGTTTGTTGTACATAAGTTTAATACAACTGAGCTGTATTCAAATTTACTGTACTGAACTAAAAACAAAAAAAACTAACATTACTTACTGTTGAAACATTTCATTCAGTGATTCTTCACTTACCACTCGACTGAGCCTGTGTAACACTGGTGCACATAGACCACCAGATATTCTACACCCATTAACTGTAATAAATCTTGTTTCATACAACATGGTGTAGTAACTCACTTTGCAAGAGTAGTCGGCTTTTTAAGTCATATTACGAGAGTGCAGTTCTTTTTCTTAAAAATAGTTGCTATTTTTTGCGAGAAGTCGTAACAGTCTCAGCCAACATCTGCTGTTTGTCTTTACAGACCTTTAGACTTCTCATAAAATGATTTTGCTAGTAATATGACCCTTCTGAAATTATTCTCAGAATTCTGACTATCGTATTTTTCCATGGTTTTGATAATCGTAGTTTTCATTTGCATTTTTGTATTTTTAAATACTTTTTAAACAAACGTGGATGTATTCTAGTCTTTATCAATTCTTGCAACCATTGAGATTGGTAACATGAGTAAATTATCGTGACAATATAGTATTTCTGTCTTCTCCGCTCTACTTCCCTTTACCCTCAGTCTCGCAACAAACAAGCTGAAGATCGGTCAGTCAGTTCACGCCTGTCCCAGACGAGCAAAAAAAAAAAAAAAAAAAAAAAAAAAGAAATCCAGTGTTCTCGTTTTTCCCCAGCAGACACGTGAGGATGTGGTTGCAACCCATCAAACACAATAACAGGCCTGAGCTGTCACGCTCTGGCCGTGTTTTGCAAAAACAATGCGAAGCGAGCGCAAAGATTTGCTCAACATGCCAGCCATGCCTTCAGCTGCAATTGTCGCGTAAAGAGAAAGATGATCCCAACAGGAACTATAAAAGGAGGGGAGAGATGAGGAGCAGCTATTTCAAGACGTCAAGAAAGCCATGTCAAGTTTCCCTTCCATGCCTTCTTTTCACTTAGATGCGTGTTGAAACGTTTCCAAAACGCGCGGTGTGGGTTGTGTAGCTAATTTGCAGTTATTCTACCGCAGCAAGTAGGCCCTTTGCGCCTTCCGCAAACGTGCACTTAGAGCCGTGCGGCGCCTCTGTTTCGCAGCCTGTGTGGGCCCGCAGCGTGAAAACCGCATGTCCGCTCGGCTCCGCACGGACTCGATATCATGCTTTTCTGTACTCCCGGGCTGCGCGAGATGGGCCTGCCGCTCCGCCAGGGTCCAGTAGGCTTGTGGGCAAAATGAGCCTCCAGTGGTTGAGGAGGGGGTGTTTGTGTACTCTCCATTTGCCAGTAAGTTGTTTGGAATGATCTCAACCAAGCGCTTCTCAAACTGCAACCAATAGCTTGGGGGTCTACCAAATAATTTGCATGGTGTATCATTTTAAGAAGTCCTCACCGACAAATGGGGCTGTTACAATAAAACCAATTACTCCTCCCACATACTGCAAATCTGAAATCCCACCTGAATAAAGTTGTATTTTTTATTCTAAGAACAAAAGGCATATTACTACAGAAATAAAGTTTATTTTTCAAGAACAAAAAAAAAAGTATGCCTTTTTTTAAATATTTTTTTAAAATATAGTCAGATTATTTCCCCCAGAATAATAGGTGTAATATGAAAGTAAGGCATTTTTTTAATTTGCTTGTTAAAATGAGTTTGACTTGAATATCATATTACGACTATCACGGGAAAATGTTACTCTCTCGCGACAAGATTTAGTTTTTATTAAAATACGACTGTTCTTATAATACAACCATAGGGATGCACGGTACCGATACAGTATCTCTGTACTCAAAAAAGTACTTCAATATACGTACTATACTATTCTTTCCTCCCTGAGCGTGCAGTGTGCACTTTGGCAGATAGTTTGGCAAAGATTGCTTGTTTTTGTTTTCAAACAATATTTAGTTGTAGATATAAATATATATATATATATATATATATATAACTCATGCCACGTTGAATTAAAAAAAAAAAGTATTTGAAAAATAGTTTATGAAAATAAAATCCCAGCTGTCATCGGGCAGGAGGCGGGGTACCCTGAACTGGTTGCCACCCAATCGCAGGGCACATACAAACAAACAACCATTCGCACTCACAGTCACACTTACGGGCAATTTAGAGTCTCCAATTCATGCATGTTTTTGGGATGTGGGAGGAAACTGGAGTGCCCGGAGAAAACCCACGCAGGCACGGGGAGAACATGCAAACTCCACACAGGCGGAGCCGGGGATTGAACCCCGCTCCTCAGAACTGTGAGGCTGACGCTCTAACCAGTCGCCAAAATAAAACATTTTCATCAAAATTTGTATGGCTTTATCAAATGTGTACAGTACTCTGTATTGACGAGTGGTCAGTACTTATATATAATTGGTCTACTTTAAAAAATAAAAATAAAATAAAATATAAATTTATCATAGTATTGTTTTCTACAGAGTAGGCAACTTATAATTTCTATGCCATTTAGGAGTACACGTAGTAGTTGCGTTTAATTGGCGTGAGGATTATGAGGGGCATCCTTGGAAAAATTGCTCCCAAGTAAGGGGTCCCTGGACCCGAAAAGTTTGAGAATCCCTGACTGAAACGATTTGTTGACCGGCACAATAAATCTGTTGTGTGTTTCTTGGCATGCTGAGGGGGAGGATTACAAGTTGTCACACAAAGGAATGCAAATCGCAAGCCAAACTCCGAGAGGCCCGCGGACAGCCGCTTTAAGAGTTATTTGTCCCGATCTGTACCTCCTCCTCCACTATTTTAGGTTCCTCTATTAGTCCTAATAACCGTGAAGGGCCTGAGAGTAGCCACTGTATTCATCTCCAATCAATGGCTTAGCCGCCGCGTACCAGCTACAGACCTCCGCATTTGCATTCCAGCAAATGAGATGACCGGCAGGACAATGGGTGAGAAGTCGCACTCAGCCTGGCCTGATGGAAATCCTGAATCCTAAACGAGACGCCGTCCATCCATCCAACGGCTACAACCAGCAGAGGCGCTGTTGATTTACTCTTGATTACTTTGCTATAGAAAGAAACGAATGATATCAGCTGCACTGCAAAAACTAATATCTAGCCATGATTAAAAGTCAAAATGTGGTTGCTCTTTGTCAGCATATATATATATATCATAAAACCAGTTATATATCTATATATTATATATATATTTATAGTTTACAATATAGTGTTAATTTTGTTTAATATGTAAAAAGTGTGGTGTTTTTGCAGGGTTAGAAACAGAACATTTATTTGATATACAAATGACTGAAACTTGCAAGTCGAGGTACCACTCTACTGTATTAGAAACAGATCTCCGTATGATGCAGTGCAATTCTACATCACCGCAAACTTCAGCCACAATAACAAACAGTTAAATTAATACCCCTCAATCATACCAGAACATTCTTTTTTGTAAGCCAAAAACATTTGGATGCAGCTCTTCTAATTTGAGCGAATGAAGTATCTGGTGAGTGTACAGACATAGAACTTGAGCACGCTGTCATTTCAGTGTGTGGTCCTTATTCCACTGGAGCCAGCCCTCATTCATACCTCCTCCTAGTGACCGCAGCGGGAAGTACAAGGAGGCTCGCTGCCCGAATTACAGCCGTCGTGTGTCAACTACATCAGCAGCGGCGGTGGGTCGACCCCCTGTCTGAATGAATAGTAGCGAAATTGTCGGCAGACTCGGCACCGCCAGCCAACTTTCTGTTCACGCGGCAGCAGCCCGGGGGCCGGGTGGACAAAACCGCAGGACACGGATCAGCACTGCGATAGCTGAATTATTCCACTCAACTCTCAGCAGTAGTCGATCTGCCCCACCAGCACTTGAGCTGAGAGGAAGTGCAGACTGGCTGTAAAAGCTCAGGTTGCTGCTGCACTGTGTGTCAGGCAATCAGACTTAAAGCAACCTGAAAATGGATTTCAGAGTTTAAATTGACACTCGGGTCAAAGCAGTTTCAGGAAGAGGAGGATGTTTTTTTTTTTTTACAAATGGGTAAAATTGACAGTGGGACACAAAAACACTTAAATATTTCAATGTGTCATTTCTGAAATGTGTGCAAAATTTCTGCAGTGGTGAGGGAATGCATAATAATACAGTGATGCCTTGAGTTAAAATCGCTCAGATTTCTCTTCTCAGTAAGCAGTAATGGTAGTCCTTCTTCTCAGAGGATAAAGAATATGTGCAACATTGTCTGTCTACGTATTGTTGTACAGTTCAAGATATCTGTGGCTTAAAGGGTAACAACACCACCACATAGATGCTAATTCTTAGCCTGTGTGCTGATGGAGTTTTTCATTGTATGTTAGCTTCAAGTAGTAGAGGCTATGTGGTTACCTTAAATACACACCTGGTAATTCTCTTTGTTTAGTTTGACAGTAACCTAAAAATCTACATTGGTTGAATTCGCGTGTTTGTGTTGTTATATATATTTTTTGGACATAGTTATCTTCTGCTTAAGCACGGTGTGAGAATATATTTTACCCCGCATTTGTAGATGTGCATGAGATCATATTATTTTCGTTGGAAGATGAAGCTGCTCACCTCATTCCTTCCTTCTGTCCGGTTTGACGCTTGATGCGGAACTGTGATCGCGAGAGTCAGTTTCAGTCTCCACTCAGCCTGTTTTAATTGGCAATCAGTCCGGAAAGAGTACGTGTACACACACAGACACACACACACATGCACACACACACACGCACACAATATGTGGCGTCAATGCATGCATTTTTCCAAATGCTCTCCATCACCAGAGCTAATATCGCCCCTTTACAATCCATGCAGAATTGATTGCCTGGACTCCTCCAAACTCACCATACGTCTCTGCCGTCTCCCCCACTACTTCACGCTGCACGGCAGAGATAGTTTAATTAAAGAACAACATTATCTTAGGGCCGCTAGCAGTGAGGAATGCTGTGTGTGTTGGGATGGACTCTTTTCTTTATGCCCTCCATGGCTCATTCTCTTTCAAAAGCTTTTTTTTTTTTTTTTTTTTACTGGTGTGTTTGTAAAACACCTTGTCTCATAAGGTAGTCGCAGTGTTGTTTTACAGCCCTCAGCTATCAAAGATGAACCATAGCATTGCCCCCTGTAACTTTTAAAGCGGGCCCCGTGTGTGCGCAATAGGTTGCATAACACCAAAGACCATTATTTTCAAATGCACACTTGTGTGTTTTTGTGGACCATAAAGTGGGTACTAAATCCCAAGGCCATGGGTACGGCCACTCTTTCACGACGACAACCAGGACACATGCACTAATATTTGACGCATATCACAAATTTGAGGCATATTTTGGAGCAATTGTAAAACACACAGTGATAGATTAGTGTTAGTTAATAGATTACTGTGATGCAAATTCCCCATATTGATATCAGGCAGAATTCTCTTATTTCCAAAATCATCACTTTTCAGGGGACCCCCTCCCCCCCAAAGAAAAGAAAAAGAAGCACATGTATTGAGAGGCAGAGGAGCAGGCCATTTTCAAAACTTTAGATTGGTAAATAACAGACCCACTTGGGGACTCCGCAATGTAATAGATTTGTGGAAAAAAATATATGAAATTGACCAAATTTAGACATGGGAGGTTTACACCCAATCCCTGTGATATGAACATTTTTTTTAAAATAATTTTTAAATTATTGAATGATGTTAATCCTAGTTGTTGTTATTATTAAGAATAGACTGACGGGGTGAAATATGCATTGCACTATTTTGTTTATTACGCTATTCATGTGAATTTAGTGGGAGTTTGCACAAAACGCAATTACTAATATTTAAATACAACATTGATGATATAGAATATTTGTACAGTATGTGTGAGTTTAATATTTAATATAAAAAAGTTTAATATTTAAAAAAAATAGAGCAGTTGGCTTATGACACTTTTGCCCTGAATCAACAGCATTCGTAACTACCAATTTTTTAAAATTTATTTTTGTAAATAGAAAGTATAGAAGTTCCATCCATCCATTTACTGAGCCGCTTATCCTCACGAGGGTGGCGGGAGTGCTGGAGCCTATCCCAGCTATCATCGGGCAGGAGGCGGGGTACACCCTGAACTGGTTGCCAGCCAATCGCAGGGCACACATGAACAAACAACCATTCGCACTCACATTCACACCTACGGGCAATTTATTAATTAATTTATGCAAACTCCACACAGGCGGGGCCGGGGATTGAACCCCGATCCTCAGAACTGTGAGGCAGACGCTCTGACCAGTCATTCACTGTGCCGCCAGTATAAAAGTTGATATTTTTAATATTAAAATATCATCATTACTGTTATCCATTTTCAAATGCACTGTTTAATGGAAAATACATTTTAAAACATTTATTTCTTGATGATGTCATATTAGTTATTGACCTACATTCCTGAACCCCCCCCCCCCAAAAAAAAACTTTCATGTATATTGTATGTTCATACGTGTATACTGTATATCATTTCAATGTGTTTTAGTGGCACTATTTTTGTTGTTGTTTTCGTCCAAAGTGTTTTTGTTTGTGTACATTTTAGCATACAAAAAGCCGAGGCAAAAATAGAGATTCACATACAAAACACCACAAAGTTCCAGTTGAGTTTTAATATTTGCCAGAAAAGTGAAAAAAAAAAAAAGATTCTCTCAATAATTTGACTCTACAGTGATTTTCTCCACCTTTCCGTTGTGCATATTTTTAAGCCAGTATGTATGTAGAGGCTAATTAGTGCTTCCATTTACACAGGATGAACGTTATGAGTTTTACTTTGTGTAACATAGTGCTTAATTTTCTACTAAATGAGACGGTGTTTGTTTAGAATGTGTAATAAAACAGTCTTTTTCTGGTCTGCTGTTGGCCTTTGAGGATCTGGCAGGGGACTCGTATATCGCCATCAGCGAGGCTCGGAGCCTTTGAAATGTTCCCTCCAAATCAAGACGATTGTAACCCCTGCTCCACAAAAGCATGAATATCAATTTCTAAGGGAAAGGGTGAGTGCCCTCTCCATGCCCCTCCCCTCCGCCCTCCTCGCCCCGCGACGTACTGTACTCGTAACCCTGGTAACCTCACGGGGGCAGAATACAGATCAGGGGTTCCGGCCTCTTGTCCCCCCTTAGATTTCATCCTGATGATGACGAACACTTTTGTTCACTGAATGCTTCTGAATTCTTCCTTTGCCTTCAATTTTTATTGATTTATTTTTAACCAACATTCTTTTTTATTCCTTTCAGAATGACAATAACGTTTAAAGAAAAAAAAATGCCAAAACAAAACTAAAAATACAAATAGAAAGCTTGGTTATTGATTAGGTCAAGTCAGAGTTCTATTTTGTTGTCCATTTTATGGAAAGGAAAATACAAGATAAAACATAAATTTCCTTGGCATTGAACCAGCCAGAATTTAAGTTACAAGTGAACTTAAGATACTCTGCCACGCTATTGAAATGAAAAATAAAAAAGCAATTGTGAGTATTATGTGTTACATGCTTGGTCATGAAACACAAAGTTGTAAGTCGAGGTAACACTGTATAAGCAGTATTGGGGAGTAACTATTACATGTAATGAGATTATGTAAATTAATTAAAACATTTATCTAATTGTAATCCATTTACATTACTGGGAGAAAATGTGTAATTAAATTACAGTTGCTTTAGGAAATTTCCATTATTAAAATGTTTTATTACATTTGAAAAATAGCCACAACTCAGATTTTTATTTTATTACCCCCCCCCATGTCACTTCCTCATTCTAATGCCGACGCTTGTGATTGGCTCTCTCTGGTCAAGGACCATTCTGCTGAAGTCTCAAACGTGACATATTTTTCCAAATTTGACCTTAAAGCACCATCTTTTGGTGCAATCTATTTGTGAAATTTTGAATAGGTTGGACTCATAGTTACACTTTTAAACAAATAAAAGAACAGACTTTATAATTTTTGTCTTTTTATGGAACATTCATTTATCTGTGTTGTCATATGAAGCAATGTTGTCTACATTGTGCACGTTTGTGTGGTCAACAATGAGTTTTATGGTGGTTTTCCGCATACTGTACACAATGCTATTTTTTATTATGTATTTACATTTGATCATGTTTTGTTATCAATTTAATATTTGCGTAAAGAACAAAGGTGGTTAATTCTAAAATGATCTATGCTTTTAAGCCACTTTTTTGGAGGAAACATCGAAGGCTCCTGTTGATACATTCATTCAAAATTAAGAAAATGAATCAAATGTAATGAATAATATTACTTTGAAAAGTAATTAAAATAGTATCAATAGTATTATGTTTTCAACGGGGCAACTTGCAACTGTAATCAACTAGTTTTCCACAGTAATCTTCCCAACACTGCATACAAGTAATTTTCTCCGAAGGAAGAATTGTAGATAGTGGGACAACCATCTGCCTGTTCCTCGTCTTTTTATTTTTTTTCTATGAGTGGTTCTATTACCCTATTGGCCAATAATATGCTTAGATTACATATGTTGTGGGACCTGAATTAGTAAAATGTCTTGGGAGCATTGTTTTACTTCTTACCATAATTTTAATACTTCTGTTACAGTTATCAGGTATGACTCTTATGTTATTTTTTTCTTTCTGTAATATACATTGCCTTATTCTATTTCTATAATATAGAACCTTGTTGTGTGTTCGCTCAGAGATGACAGCATGTGCCACCAAAGCTCACTGCAGACGTGGCAGCTTTTTGCGAAAGGTCAGTGTTATCTAAACAGAACCATTGGGCTATTTGCTACAGCACCCTCCATCAGGCGGCTCATCACTTCAATCAGCAGCGGCCGCATACGATGTATTTGTAATGCCCGAATCAGATGGGGTTATGGAGGACAAGCGAGGGCGAAGCCAGGCGAGTTTAGCTGCTGCTTGGGTGGCTGCCGGATACGTGCGAGGGTTTGGTTGGTTGTTTGTTTGTGGCTGAGTGTGACACGAGAGAGCGCATCCATTCATGTACTTGTGCTGTGTGTTTGTGGGCCAACGTGTACACAGAAGTTCAGTGTTTCTCTGCTATATGGCGGTTCACCAACCACTGCACCACTACAGGTATATCGTAGTCTGTCATAGAAATCTTCAGTTTGTAGTTTTTAGTGTGTGTTTTCACAGCTTTTTACATTAATGTACACACTGTACAGTATTGAGAACATATCCATATTGTTTAAAAAGTAGTAAGAAGTCACTATAGATACAAAATAATGAACATTTAAGCAACCTTGCAGGATTTTCATTCTCTTGGGCTCTGATTGGCTGCTGGTAACATCACGCATTCTTACATAGAACAATTTAGTTTGATTTTAAGCACCATGATGAGCCTCAAGCGTCCCGCGTTGGGGCTTCTGGTCGTGAGGCTATGCGCCAGACCATTCAGGTGGCGATTAAATGCCAGGATATGCTTCGGGAAGGACGGGGTTATGTGGCCATTGCATTGAGAACGCTTGTCAGTGTTGTCGCTATATCAAGTTTTTTTAAGCAATCTTTTTTTTTTTTTTTTTTATATAGGTTTTTACATTACATTTAATTGGAATGCTCTCACATGTGGGAAAGGAGAGCCACAATCACCAATGCACATTTCAGTTTTTTTTTTTTTTTTTTTTTTTTTTTTTTTAAATACTGGAAGAACAATAAAACACAAAAAAAACATAGTAATCACACTAACACGGGAGCTGCTGTCAGCAACGGCCCACACACAGACACTCACACACAGAGTTGCTGACATTCACAAGCCACTCCCCCATACCCCGCCTCTTAAAGGCACACGCAAATACACTGACATGATATTTTCTATCCATTTTATTGGAATTTTTTCTTGTTCAATTATTTTTGTGTGTTTAAGTGTATGTGTTTAAAGTGTGCAAGGGTTAAAACAAACAAACAAAAAATGGTTTCTCTATTGTGGAATTTCACCTATTGCGGGTAGGTGTGGAACGTATCCCCTGCGATTAACAGGAGTTCACTGTTATCTTATCACTGTTCAGAGGGTAAGTACATGTGACAGTCGATGCATACAAACTCTTGATCCGTATCTTGATGGGCTGCTGGATAATAACTCAAAAGGAAGCCAGTTGTGATATGAGCATTATTTTATTTTTTTTACTGTGTGTATGCGTGCTGGCAGCAACAATTCACCGTTTTTAAGGTTGAACGCGGTCTGGCCGAAGTCGCCCATCATCACTCCCCCCCCCATGTGTCAGCCTCTGCCCTTTGACCACATTAACCGTCGCCGTCAGACTCATCCTTCGGTCGTCTCTTATCACAAGAATCAAACATTAAAAGAGGGAGGGAGCCAGAGTTGGGTCATAAATGTTTGAGAAATATGGACACCGTAGGGGCGATAAAAGTGTTAAATGTAAGAAAAGTGAAGGGGAAGATGAAAGATAGGCTACCACCCAAGACAAAAAAAGAAATGTGTGCATTTAAGAAACCAAGCTTGTCAAACTTGACTTTTTTTTTCTTTTAAACATATTGCTAGATGTGAATGAGTAATTCATGAGTATATACTCCACTGTATATACAACCCCAATTCCAATGAAGTTGGGACGTTGTGTTAAACATAAATAAAAACAGAATACAATGATTTGCAAATAATGTTTGACCTATATTTAATTGAATACACTACAAAGACAAGATATTTAATGTTCAAACTGATAAATTTTATTGTTTTGAGCAAATAATCATTAACTTAGAATTTTATGACTGCAACACGTTCCAAAAAAGCTGGAACAGAATCATGTTTACCACTGTGTTACATCACCTTTTCTTGTAACAACATTCAATAAACGTTTGGGAACTGAGGACACTAATTGTTGAAGCTTTGTAGGTGGAATTCTTTCCCATTCTTGTTTGATGTACAGCTTCAGCTATTCAACAGTCCGGGGTCTCCATTGTCGTATTTTACGCTTCATAATGCGCCACACATTTTCAATGGGAGACAGGTTTGGACTTCAGGCTGGCCAGTCTAGTACCCACACTCTTTTACTACGAAGCCACGCTGTTGTGACACGTGCAGAATGTGGTTTGGGATTGCTGAAATAAGCAGGGGCGTCCATGAAAAAGACGTTGCTTGGATGGCAGCATATGTTTCTCCAAAACCTGTATCTACCTTTCAGCATTAAAGGTGCCTTCACAGATGTGTAAGTTACCCATGCCATTGGCACTAACACAGCCCCATTCCATCACAGATGCTGGCTTTTGAACTAGATGGCGTAGATGATGAAATCCCTCAATTCCTTGCAATTGTACGTTGAGGAAAAGTGTCCTTAAACTTTTCGACTATTTTCTAACGCACTTGTTCAGAAAGAGGTGAACCTCTCCCCATCTTTGCTTGTGAATGACTGATCAATTCAGGGAAGCTCCTTTTCTACCCAATCATGGCACCCACCTGTTCACAATTAGCTTGTTCACTTGTGGGATGTTCCAAACAGGTGTTTGTTGAGCATTCCTCAACTTTCTCAGTCTTTTTTGCCACCTGTCCCAGCTTTTTTGGAACGTGTTGCAGCCATAAAATGCTAAGTTAAGGATTATTTGCTTAAAACAATAAAGTTTATCAGTTTGAACATTAAATATCTTGTCTTTGTAATGTATTCAATTAAATATAGGTTGAACATGATTTGCAAAGCTTTGTATTCTGTTTTTGTTTAACACAACGTCCCAACTTAATTGGAATTGGGGTTGTACATGAGTAATGTATGTTGATATTGAATATACTATTTGAGTATTTATTTATGTATTTTTTCCTCTTAACTTTTTCAGCCCTCTCTTGCATTTGAAAATTTGCTACAAAGCTATAATTTTGTACAGAGCATCTTCTGTATACTTTTGAGTTTGACGAAACACTGGGAAATGTGTGGAAAATGGACGATTCCCCCCCACAACAAAAGACAGTGAAAAAGGTTTAAAGTAAAAACTATCATCCTATAAGCTTTTGCTTCCAGCCCCGTAAACTTGGCATCTTATGGGGGTTGTGGGGTTGGAGCTTAGTCGTAGGCAAACATGTTATTTTACGAGGACCATTACGCAATTAGCCGTTACCTTGACTGTCGCGGTTTTAAGAGCAGCTTGGCCTTGGAGTTACCTGGATACACCTGAAGGAGAGCGATAACAGGAACTGGGAGTGTTCACTTGCACAGGATGGGAACGAGACGTTCGACTTGTCTGTCTGTCTGCGCGATGGCGCTCGCACACGGCAAAGCTGTCTGTCTATCTGTGGGAGTGACTCAAAAGGCAGCCGCACACTAGACTGGATGGTACAATCGCAAAGAGATTAGTCACCAACCGACCCTCACACACCTACCCATCCCAAACTCGCTGCAACAAAAATACCATCTCTTATCGGGAAACAACGTTTTGAAGTTATTTTATTAAACTGCAAACAACAATGTGTGATTGTCAAGGGAAAAACAGATTGAAACAAAGAAAGGAAAGAGCGAGAAGGTGAGACTGTGGACAAATGTTTTCATGCCGATAAAGGGGAATCCTTTCACCAGGTTTCATGATGGCATCCTTTACAAATGTCTCCAGAATGCATCGAGAGATACTGTATCTGAGAGGCTTCTGGCAATGATAGCCTCATTCAATGACTGAATGAATGAATGAATGATCCATTTTGGCGGCAGAAAGACTCCATGAGACTATGCTTTTTAGCCACAGGTACATATTATATTTTAAATAAAGTATAGTTAAGTAGTTTTAAAAAAAAAGAGGCGTCTCGTAAAGGTTCCAGGACTGGTATCACAAAAGATGTATTTCAAATCCAAACTCCAAGCTTTCCCAAGTAATTCTAACGAAGTCTAAGAGATGATTAGGTTCGACCCAAAAAAAAGAGAATAGTTACTTGCGAGGTTGGGGTTGTATTGGTACGGCTTGGTTCGGCAGCCTGGATCACCGTCCGACCCGATCGTGTGTCCAGAACTTTGAACCCCAAAGCAGAGCCAACACTGTGTTAAAAGCAAAGGAGAAATAAAACAAACTAAGGTAGCAGTTCCTGGACTACATAACTCCAGAGAATTGAACAGAACAAGATAAAAGTCTAATCTACACAAGAAAAGATCGTACTAGCACTAAGGAAAACCGGAAATACGGGGGAAAACAAGTGCCAGGCGAAACGTGGAAGCAAAAACACTCGTTCGAACAGGCTAATGACAATGGGCGACAATATTCCGGCAACTGGCGCCCATCTATTCGGTGCTTAAGAAGCTAACCTTAACATGATGCCAAGCGGGTATGGGCTGGAGGCTCCGCCCATCCACCAAGGCCAGGCAAAGGAAAAATACTGAATGTCAGCAGGCCCAGAGCCTGGAAAAATACAGTATCAGAACACAGGATCATGACACCCTTTGTACCTTTGTTGATCATGATCAAGATCATGTGATATAAGCTGGCATTTTAATTAACCATAAACAGCTGAGTAGACGTTCACAACTAATAACAATTGGCGAACTACGCAGACTGCGCAACGTAACTGGATCGGTAAATTGCGTTCGGTCGCGTCGCTCGGTGTGCAGCTACGGAAAGATGTGTCCATCCTTTCACCACCGTGAAGCCAATCTTGCTCATTGCACATCTCCTCCGGCACATCTCAGCCAGGAGATTTGCTCAGAGTGATGGCTTGGAAAATATTTGATGTCCCACCCACACTCCTCCCCAGCTAGGCCATTTAACATTCTCACCCTGTGCTCTGACCTTAAAGACTGCACACGCACGCATACATCGTTCATGAGTGGTGTGTGTGTGTGTGTGTGAGTGAGAACAACATATTGTGTTTGTTCACATAGCTTTTAGCCTCAGTTAGCTGGACACACACTGTCCTATTAGTAGGACTTATCAGGGCCCATTTGACCTCCACCTTCTCCCTGACCTCCAGCGCCCCATCTCTTGGGAGGACTGGTCAGTGAGGTGAAAGTGTGTGTGTGTGACTGGGCCAGGTGGGGGTGTTCTGCCGTCTGGCCTAGTGCAAACACTGATGGTCAAACACATTGCCCCCCCCCCCCCCCACACACACACACCCTCTCCTCGGTCTCCCTCTTGACATTAAGTGCATTGTGTTACTTCAGCTAATTACGTTCAGCTATGTGTCAAATAGAAGAGCAAAATGTCATTCTACCACAGATGTGTGCAGTTTAACACTTTTTTATTTTTTGCACTAATCATCATTCACTTGGGGGCATTTTTGAATGTGGAAACAGGATACTGGATTGTGGATACATCTCTACTGTTCTAAGATCGTTGTATGTTAAGGAGGAGTTAAGTTTAGTCCGGGTTGTTAGCGGAATTTATGGGGTCTTTCCAATATGTGCATGTTTTTCCTCTGATGAGTGGCTATTAAAAAGCTCAAGCTAACAAATGTCGTAGTTCTCATTCGTGCTTAAAAATTTGGTTTTTACAGGTTTTGAAAGAGAGAGACACTTTTTTTTTCCCTAAATGAAATAATGTAAGTCCCTTATTTTTAATTGTAGTGTTTTAAGATGAGTTTGAAATTATATTTAAATGTTATGGGGTCATAGTGTGTGGTATATTTATGGTTTAAACTATAAATATACGCAATTCACTATTTTAGTGGGACATCAATTACTTTTTCCGGCGAGTAGCCAGATTTTACTGGCCACTGGCCGCCATATTTAAACTATATTTCATGGTGCATGCTTTTGCTGGAGTTCAGATCTTCAGCGGGTTATGTTTATTTGTGTTGTTTGAGCAGACGCGGGTGTCTATACAGAACATCACAGATTTCTATGATGTCAGGCTTGAATTTACGAGGTATATCCGAGCTGCGTGTTTACGCGACACTTGCGTTGTCAGATAATCTGATTCATTTTATCCACACGTGAAACAGGCCGCATTCTGATTTGAGGATGTTTGATTCTAGGTTTTGTTGACTTCATGTTGCTATTACGCAATTGTGTCGCGAGAACCGTGCGATCTGATTTCAGGATTGGATTCCTCATCTTCAAAACACAAATAGCAGCCTTTTTTTTTAAACTTTAAAATGGCTGCAAACACATGTACCATCGTCCCTAATCACTTATACTCACTTTATAGGTTCCTGGAATAAACTGCAGACTCATAAATGTAATTTGTCTCGTCTTGAATCTACTATTTTGATCCAAATGCAGGCAGTCTACATTATGTTAATCTTAAATGACATCTTTTGCCCTAACTTAGAGGGACAGAGATGTCTTTTCAAATCATTCTCCCACTGAGACCAGGTTTTCTATTGCAATGGAACAATGAGGTTCCTAATCAGGGGACCTTTGCACCCCCACGAACGTGTTCCTGGGTCAACCAATGGCCCACTGCTTTGTATCAGATGACCTGCATAGAATGTGTGTATAAAAATGACTAATAATCACAGTGGGTAAGTCATATTTGTTGTTGTTGTTTTTTTGTTTTTTTTAATACCTTTTTGTCCAGTTGCGTCCAGGAGGGCTTTCATGTGGCTGTAATTACCATATTTCATTAGCGCGTGGAGTGTCACCGCCGTGGCATCAAAGCGCTCTGCTTGTCGCCTATGGGCACTAACCGCTGCCAGGGAAGTACACAACTATCTGTTTCCCCCCCACCGCAGAATAAATTCGCCTGTGCCTGTGTTTGAGTGCACTCTCTCCCTCAAGCTGCTGTCGATATCAAAGAGAACCCATTCCACATGTGAAGTGCCCCTTGTCCGGAATAATAAAGCAGTATATCATGGCAAAAAACTGTGAAACACAACACTCTCAGCACCCGCCTTTAATGCGCACGCTAGCATTCGTGTGCGTGGCAATATATACTCGAACGCACTAGTCCCGATTCCTTTGTAGCTTCTTTGCACTTCTTGGTGAAAGCACAATTACTTTAGTTTGCGCTGTGCAGCAACACTAAAGCGAACATGTAATGCATTGTGTGCATCAACTATCCCTTCTGTTTTTATCATAGAAAACATTATATTGCATGCATACACAAGTCACATTCACATATATTTTTACATTGATGTAATTTGTACAAAATGTATTTTTTTTTTTTCCATATCAATTCAAACAAGTGTGAAAAGGAGTGTTAGTGCTGAGTTTCGGTTTTGTACAAGGAGACTGGATCAGTAGCGCTTCTAAACCGATTTTAGTGGGGTGGCCAAACTGGGCCAAGGGTTTTTTCGGATGGGGCCACTGCTTTGCACCTTGTTGATAACAGCACACAGATAAAATATATTTTTCATTAAATGTTAGTAGTAAATTTTCCAAAACAGTCGTATCTTGTTTACTCCAAGTTAGTACATAGCTCCTTACTCAAGTTACACACTTATTAAATGCATTGTCTTTGTTGAAATGAATTAAAATGCAATTGATCTGTTCCAGACCCCCCCCCCCCAAAAAAAAAACCACAGTCTTTTGTCGTTTAAAAAAATTAAAATAGCACTGTATTGAATGAAAACTGACAACATAATAAAAACAAATTTTAAAAAGTAAATTGGTTTTATGAAGTGCAATTACTATACGTACTGTAGTATGCAGGTGTTGAATGTGTGCCTTTAAGGGGTGTGACCTAGTGAGTGGTGTTAGGATCTCAACATCTGGGCGTAAGTTTTGGCCAACTGCAGCTTGTTGCCAGTGTTCTTATTTTGTATTTGTGTGTTTGGCTTTTGATCCCATTCAATTAATGACTGAAAATGTGTCTGTGACACAATGGCTGAAAGTGTATTGGCAACCTCTCCTTTCTCACATGCAAGGCATTACAGTACTTACACTTCATTTGAGCAGCTCACTTGTAGCTCGTTTTGACTTGCAACACAAAGAAAAGAAATTAGAGAGTAAGTAACTTGAACTTAGTTCTGCACTCGTAAATCAAAGTACCCCTGTGTTTTGTTCAAGACTATTTTTCCAACACAAATGCACAGACCACGGCAATGGAACCGCCTCCCACCCCCCAACACGACCCCCCCGCCGCCCTCCAAAGAATGATAATACTTGCGGCAACATACTCCACCAACATGGTGAACATGTTGTGCTACAAATTTCGCCATAAAAGCGCTATATATGTATTACAGGACCCCAGACTGGGGGGGAAAAATCCATTGTAGCCACATAATAAATATAACATAAGCAGAAAATCCTGATTTGTGGCCACAAAATACTTAACTATGGCAAATTCAATACACTTTCTTGAGATAGTATTATTACCGTTTAGGACTTAGACATTCTGAAAAGCTTGGTTTTGAAGTTGCTATTGACGAGAACGGATGATGATAAATGATGATATTAAACCCCCAAATTAGCATTTTCTGTGCATGTTATAGCTATGTTGCCACAATTAAATTTTGCTTCCCTATGTCGTGTCTGGGGCTCTGTAATATACTGTAATTATGTTGTCATAATTTAAAAGATGACAAGGATTATATTTTCAAAGATACATTACACTAAAAACATCCAGAGAATTGTAATTACCAGTTACAGTACATTGCTTTTTATACGAAATCCTACTAAAATTCTTGAGCAAAGGCTCAATTACCAACCATACCCATTGTCCTTTTCACAGTTACAGAAAAAGAAGATTAAAGTTATTCTGTCCCTATAATCTGATCAGAGATCGGGGCCCGTTTACGTAATTTTCAGAAAAAAAAAAGATTGGACTTTTTTATTTTCCTAATTTTTAAAGGCCTTAAAATGTCGGAATAATGCTGAGGTACATAGGCACTGCCAAATGGAACAACAATAGATTGGTTTTATATTACACAATGTAACATTCATGTGGTGGCGTGAAGGTTTTTGTTACTCCACTATGGGAAATTTCCGAAATTTGTTTTAGATTTTAATTTTATTTAAAGATGGGATATTTAAATGTAATTTTTTTGCATTATTTTCTGCTGTGCCACTACTATGCTATAAAAATATTTTGTTTACTTGGCCTTAACCACTGCTACAATAGACTTACAGTATAGCCGTACCAAAAAAAGTATCATGTTGGGATATCTTTATTTGAATAAAATAATTTTAACACAGTTGAGGCAATTTGGGTGACTTTCATTTTTTCACGTGATGCATTGCCGAGCTATCCGATCTGGACTTGGTATCGGCGGATTGATCAAACTTATCCTGCATGTGTGCAGCATAACCGCTAAATGTTGCTTCGCCATGTTGGCTTTGGACTTTGTGCTCACCTATCTGACCTGAGTCTGCAGATCTCAGAGCTCTCCTGGGTTGATATTCCATGAGCATTTCTTTCACGCATTCAAGACTTAAACCATTTAGTGATTTATAGACCAGTAGCAGAACTTTAAAGTCTATTCTATAGCTGACTGGGAGCCGGTGTAGAAACTCCCATTCTTGCCAGATGGATTTTTGGTTTGTGTTTGTTGTAAGAAATTGTCTGTTTTTGCTGTACTATATATGTAATGACAGTACCGCTGGTATTTCCAATTTGGCTCATGAGCTGAAAACGTTGAGGCAACCCTATTCTTTGCAAGTGCATTTCTATGCCTTTTGACGCATGCACCTGAACCACAGTTAAGACTCCCCAAGGCCACCGGGCACAACACAATTTCTCCGAGCTGCACCTCTTCAAGGGTGTCAGGACAATGGAGTGGAATAATGTCTCATCCAGCACAAACAAACCCAAGCTTTGAGTTGGAAGCGCTCTCCAAACAGTGTGGCCTTGCGCTCGCTATCAGCAGGATTATCTAAAGAGAGACAGAGAGCGGCTCTATCTGCTTCGTCTCCTAACGCACTTTTGTTGTCCCAAAGCCTTTTTACGGCCAAGCTCGGCTTGAAGCGGAGAGCCGAAAGCTCTTTCGGGGAAACGTGGGGTAATACGTGGCGGCTTACTCTACCTCGTAATTACATCGCACATTAAAAAGCAACACGTCATAAACAAGAAGAAGAAAAGGAGGAGAACATTGTGCAGTTGCGAACGTTGGAGACTGTCTCTTGTTTGGCTCCGTTGTGTTATTCCTGAGATCAGCGCAGCTCAACAGTTGGAGTGCGACACGTTTGAAAGGCTCTTAATGGCATCGTTTGGATCGATAGAGGTTCACCTTGACTTGGGACTTTTTTGGGCGGGGGGTTGGGGGGGAATCGATCAACCTTGCGAATTGAGAAAACACGGCCACGCTCATGTGACCTTTCACTATTGTGCACCCGTCCCTTTTTTGCTGCAAAGAATATCATTGTGTTTAGGTAATTATATTGTATGCACAATATCCCCCGCCTATTTGTGGTTCGCTATTCACAAATTCAGTTGTTTTTTTCTGTCCCTCGCTATTTGCTGCAAAACTCTACTTGTGCTCTTTATATAATGCTCTAAGATGCTGCAAAATGGCGCTAAAGCCATAAGAAAGTAGTAATTGGTGTCAAGGAAGTATGTCGAAGTGATACATCTCAACTGAATGACTAACATGTTTGTCAGGGAGGAGATAAATTTAGCCTGGGTTCTTAGTGGAGAGTCTTCATCCCATGTGCATGTTCATGCACATGCACACTTCCAGTGCGTTCTGCCTTAAGTCAAACCATCTGTAAGCCATTTTTTAAGGTGCCGGAAGATGAATCTGAAATTATAGTAAACTCTTTTGGGATCATAGTTTGTTGTATATTTAGGGTTTCAATTATTAATACAGTGGTACCTTGACTTAGGAGTGACCCAACTTATGAGTTTTTCGAGTTACGGCTATATCGTTTGTTCAAGTTTTTTTTTTTTTGCTTTGAGTGGCGAGACAAAATTTGAGGCACGAGTCAGCTTCAGGTGAAGTGCAAAAAAACCTGGAGCAATTTAATGCATGTGGACAAGGACAGCCACTGTCGCCAATGCAATTTCAGCCATTTATTCAAACAGGACAAATAGTCAGATACAAAAATACTGTAGCTGCTGTAGGCTACAGCTCACACTCAGTCCCTCACACTGAAGTAACCAGCCAACACGACTCCAGCTCTTGACGTCACTCGCTCGGTCACCCCTCATCCGATTCACGGATGCAACCGTAAGTACACTTTTAAAAATAATCCTGTTTATTTTACATTCTCTTAGGTTTTTATACAATAATATGCTAGTTTTCTTTATTAAAACTCTGTAAAAAATAAAACAAAATTGTGCTGTTTTTTGGGGGGGAGCGGGATGCCGTAAGGAATTTCAATTAATTTCAATATGTTAAATTGAATTGATATACGCAGTGACAGAGTCTTAACCAGAATGGCGGATGTGCGACCCCCCCCCCCCCCCCCCCCCCCCCGCCCCATACAAAGTGTACATTTCAAACAACCACAGCTTTGTCTTAGGAAAGTCCACTTAGCTTAAAGCTAACTAAAAAGGCAAAACACCACTGACATGCTAATGTTTGCGTCATTAGTCGCTGCTATAGAAGCAAAGGATATTTGAACACAAATGGTGATACAACACATGTAGACAGATAATACAACAGTACTCACAGGCATGTATCTTTTATGTTCTATAAAAAATTACAAATATTACAGAATCTTACGGAGTCACTTGCAGTAGTAGGAGAGGAAAAAGTACTATGCGTCTTTATTATCTGCATACTGTAGTATTACACTGCCACCCAGTGGCTGAGGTGGGCACACCTGAAGGAGCAGCACAATGAATTAGATGGCAGCATTGATTAAATCTCAAGACACCACTTTTATATATATATATATATATATATATATATATATATATATATATATGGTACATTTTAATGGGGGAACATCAATTGTTGTTTATTTATTTTTGCTTAAGTTTTACTGTATTGTACACGCGCTGTGATTTAGATGAGCAAGACCTTGACGAGAGGCACGAATAATCCTCCAATCAGGGCAAAGATTGAATCCGTTGAGCAGAGGTGATTTCTAACAACTTCCTTGTCCTCTTTGGGTTGAAATCAATGTCTGTGCTGCTCCTTCCAAATAAGCCTTCACCTTGGACCCTGCAGGCCCACCCTCCCCCTCCTCTCCACCTTCACAGATGCAACAGAGGAGGAGGTGTGAGGAGAAGCCAGGGGCCTGCCACATTATATGCTTTAACATGACTGGCAAATCCAACACGGTTAAACAAACTTAACCTTCATTTGCGAAACGCTGCAAATCAAAGGGCGAAAAACGACTTGTGCAAGTAATTACCAGCAGGGAGGGCAGATGAAGAAGACGGGGTTTGGGGGGTGCGGGGCGGGCCTAGCAGCTTGAATGGAAGGAAATGACAATCATTTAAGGTGAGGGGCATTTCTAATGAGTTTGCCCTGAAATTGATTTTTCCACTGTAATCTTTTATTTATATGCGGCAGGCGGCGCGTCCCCAGCAGAGTGAGGGTCAAAGCTCGAGAGCAGCCTGTCAAGGCCTCCGGCCGCTCAAACGACACCTCCAAAGCCCAGGGAAAATGGTATTGTTGCGAAGGCAAATATTGGCCTGTCTCGGCTTAAGGGGCGGAAAAGCTGTTTGTTCGGAAAAAAAATTCTGCCTTTCTCGTCCTTCCTCGTCGATCAAGGTGCAGATGAATTCAATTATTTATTTTTTCCTCAGTGCTTACTCTCACCATCAAATTAATTTTGAGCGGTATTTTCAGTCAAATGAAAACTGCAGTAGATCTATTACTTTGCACCATGTGAGGTCAGCCTGTTGAATTCCTGTAGGCAACTATAATACAGTATCGGTATACATTAGCCACAGTTCATAGTTTATATAATTATCATTTTTTTGGTAATAATATGCTGTTACAATAGTTTTCATATGAACTGAATTATCTTGGCTCGATGCAAAAAGCAATTCCAGTCCCATGCCTTTTTAATTTAACTTTTTTGATCACCACCGCCTTTTCATCTGAGAGCTTCAAGCATTACAAAGGGTTGTAATATGGACTTTTTCATTTTCATCCTCTTTTGACAGTTTCAAAGTGAATTCACCTTTTTGTAGCCAAATTTAAGAAGACAAAAATGACTTTTTTTTTCGGGAATGCAGGTCAATAATATAACACAACATAATCAAATGCTTTAAAATGTTTTTTGTTTTTTTCCCATTTAACCAGGGTTGTCGAACTCATTTTTGTCACGGGCCACATCGTAGTTATGACTTCCCTCGGAGGGCCGGTACGACTGTGAACCCATATAAATGAAAGATTACCTCATATACTGTTATTACGTACAGTATACACAACACATTGATGAATAACCAGTTTTGAAATGAGAAGCCTATAAAAACATGTTTTTCAACGATTACATTTCTTTTCAAAGGGGGATTGGTAACCAAAAAATGCTTGCAAATATCTCAATGGTATTACACCAGAACACAATTTTGATTTGCTTTCGCGGGCCACATAAAACGATGTGTAGGGCCGGATCTGGCCCCCGGGCCACCAATTTGACACCGGTGCATTAGACAGTGCATTTGAAAATGTATGGCTAACAATATTTTAATATCAGCTTTTATAATATTTTGGTAGTTATGAATGCTGTTTATTTAGGGGAATGGTGTCATAAACCTTACATTGGTCCTGCTATTTATTTATTGTTAAAATTATATATACAGTCCCCTCCAAAAGTATTGGAACGGCAAGGTCAACTCCTTTGTTTTTGTTGTATACTGAAGACATTTGGGTTTCAGATCAAAAGATGAATATGAGACAAAAGTTAAGAATTCCAGCTTTTATTTCATGGTATTTACATTGAGATGTGTTAAACAACTCGGGACAGAGCACCTTTTGTTTGAAGCCACCCACTTTTCAAGTGAGCAAAGGTATTGGAACAGCTATTGTTAAATTAACTTAAAGTGAATACCATTTCATATTTGGTGGCATAACCTTTACTTGCAATAACTGCATCAAGCCTGCGACCCATTAGCTTTGCCAGACTGTTGCATTCTTCATTCAAAATGCTTTTCCAGGCCTTTACTGCAGCCTCTCAGATATTGTTTCTTTCTGGGGGTTTCTCCCTTCAGTCTCCTCTTCACCTGATTAGGAGGTTAAATGAAAATGTTAAAATGCATGCTCTATTGAGTTGAGGTCTGATGATTGACTTGGCCAGTCTAAGACTCCACCCCCCACCCCGATGAAGTCCTTTGTTGTGCTGGCCATTGCCCTGTTGCAATAAGTTTGGATGCATTTTTCTGTAAATTTCCAGACAAAATGGTATTGTAGACTTCAGAATTCATTCTGCTGCTTCCATCATGAGTTACATCCAGAAAGACTAGTAGCTCTGATGGATTGTCCCTCTTCTCTCAGCTTCAAAATGGTTTGCTTTTCACCCATAGACAACTCTCTGGTCTTCATGTTTGCTTAACAGCAAATGCAGTTTTCACAGGTGAAACTCAAAACCAAAAACAAGCACTAGCTAATGTTTAAGCAATCAAACCAAAAGGCAACACCTGAGCAACGAGAAACACCCATCAATCACATGGTCCAATACTTTTGCTCACTTGCAAAGTGCGTGGCTTCAAACAAAACGTGTTCTGTTCTGAGTTGTTTAACACATCTAGATGTAAATACCATGAAATAAATACTTACGTTCCAATACTTTTGGAGGGGACTGTGTCTATCTATCTATCTATCTATCTATCTATCTATCTATCTATCTATCTATCTATCTATCTATCTATCTATCTATCTATCTATCTATCTATCTATCTATCTATCTATCTATCTATCTATATTATTATTATTATTATTATAACATTTAAAAAGCAACAACTCCGGCGGTAACTGAGCGTATAGCATCTTGTGGTGCGTGAGCACGTATTCATAAACCACTGCGCTTCCTCCTCAGGTCGAAACATTGTATGTATGGGCGCCGTAACTTGCACCTTGGCAGCTCTCTTTTTGGTTGCAAAGTAGCTGAAGTTGTCGTGTGACACTAGCGCCCCTCGGTGTTGAAAATACAAATTACTGCCTCTGTAACCTGCATGGTCCATATCGCGATGAGAAAGCGACTCCTCACATCGACAAAAAGAATGGAGCAATTGTGTTCTGAATAGTTTTGACTGCATATATATATTTTTGAAATACTTTTAATTGTATGTGTTGATGCCAGCAATTTGAAGTATTCATTCGTTTGTTTGCATTCCAAACGGCAACTGTTCAGTTGATTTTTTTTTGTGTCTCATTGTAGCCAGCAGATGGCAGTCTGTTCCTATATTGAAGCTGAATTTACGTTGAAGACATTTATTGACATTGTCGAAGAAATGTGGTTATTTACTAGTGTTAAATCTGCTTCACAGTTATTCGGTTCTATAAAGTGCTTATTAAGATGCATAACAGGAAAAATAAAAAATAAAAAAAGTCAAGTATTCACTTTGCTTTTTCTTTTTTTTAGTGACCACTAATTAGATTTGTGCGTTTGTTTGACCCTGAAAATGTTCTTTGCATTTCCTCACTTATTTATCCTCACTGACAAATCCTAAAGCCTAAAAAAAAGAAATTACATCAAATATGAATTACTACCCTTTATGATTGAATTTGTTTATAATGCAGAATGTGGACCCCTAAGGGAAAACTCTTGTGAGTCATCATTTCAGTGGCAGGGCACGTGCAGAAAATGATAAAAGGTGGGACATTTTGCTGCATGCCTTGATTGGGGAAACGTAGCGCCATCTGGTGGAAAATGGAAAGTCTGCAGTCCAAATTGAAACCGAGAAGTTGAGATAAATGTGGGGTCAAAGTCTGCAGATTCAGTGGGGTGAAAACATATTTTGTAAAAAGTCAATATGGCGTATTTATTCATCATAGCAACAAGGATTGAGCTTTTTTTTTTTTTTTTTTTGGTAAAGATTGTTTCAAAATGTTTCTAGGATGTCATGTCTTTATTCAACTAAAATGGGGTTTTTAAAATCTCTGGCAGCATAAATGCTACAAATCGATTGTGTAAATATGTTCAAATATATCAGAAGTTGTACATCCAAAGTACACAACCAAAGTCCTTTGCCTTCCAAATAACCTTAGAAAGAAAACTCAGGTCACATGATTAGCTTTCGAAGACTCTTTATTTTCTTATGTATTTTAAAAAGCAAGAAAATATACTCTTTCTTTCAGCAATAATAAATATACAATATTTATATATGGACAAAATGCACAATTTACACAAAGAAGTCCAAGTGCTCCCCACCACAGCACTGTTTGACTGTGTTATCTCACAGAGTTATAGTCGTTATTAGGTTGTATTCTCAATATCAATGTTAATCAAATATGTCTATTTAGTATTATTTAATGCAGGGGTTTTCAAACTTTTTGGTTCCCTTTTTAAGAGATTCCCCCCCAGGGATCACCTGATAATTCTTACCATCAACTAGACATAACTACCACATTGTACTTCTAAATGCCATATGAATTAAAAAGTTGCCTATTTTTGAGTAAAATTTGCAACATTGCGATAACAAATTCATGATTTTCAGGATAAAGTTTGTAATCTTATGAGAATGCAGTTGTTATTTTCCAAGATAGTGTTAATGTGATACGAAGTCAAAATAAATTTTAGAAGGTACGAAACTTGTAATGCTAATTTGAAAAATCCTACTGTTTTCTCGTGATTTAAAATCTTTTATTATGGAAAATCCGCCTTTATTCTCTGATAGGACGATACAGTGGTGCCTTGAGATACGAGTTGAATTCGTTCACTGACCATGCTCGCATACTCGTGTTTCCGAACCACGGATTCACCTATTTGTGGATTGTTTTTCAAATAATAAAAATAAACAGATAACATATTTTTTCTTCATTTTTTATTTTTATTTTTTTTATTTTTGGAGGGAGGTCGAACTATTTCCTTTTTGTGGGGGAGGGGAACAAACCTAAAAATGCTTATTGGTGATTTATTACCACTAATTCAAGAACTGTTTTGGTTAAAAAAAAAAAAAAAAAAAAAATGTTTTTGTTCTCAATGCAATTATAATGGGCATCACAGATTTTCGCTATTCGTGGTCCAACCTGTCTACATGCGTTTCTCCACCATTTGTGTTCAAATATCCGTCGCTTCAAGGGTCACAACACCACAACACTGATGCCATTTGTTAGCCAGTTTATGGTGTTTACCGTTATGTGTTCGCATAAAGCCAGTGGACTTTAAGGCGAAGTTATGTGGTAGTTTTAAATAAACAATGTGTCATTCTCAGTTTTCTTTTTAGCTTGACAATAAACTTCAACAAGGAGCGACAATAAACCACTTGAAGCCTCTTCTGGAAAGAATTGTTCACAATGTGCCAAACTGCTGCTTCTTGTGAAGTGAATAGAGGTCACTGCCACCCTACAGCGCACGTATCTCAAGTTTTTGCTCGCAAGTCAAAGCAACAAAAGTCACCTGAACTCTTATCTTGAAAAACACAGATGTCGGGTCAATTTTACTTCAAGGCACCACTGCATTCTCAAAAATACGCCTATTGTTTCACTATTCATGAAGGGGTGTCGGATTTATATGTCACAATCCTAATTTAATTCCATCCAAAATCCAAAGCTAAAGTAGAGAGGAGTAACTGTCTTATTATGTTTGTTTTATTGGCGCGGCGGTCCCCCATACACACGTCTTTAAACGATAAGACAAAAGTTATTGCAAATCCTTTGGCGGCCCACGAAATTATGGCTCACGGACCCCACTTTGAGAACCACTGATTTAATGGTCGCATGTTGTGACCATTAAATCAGCACCAGCTCTAAACAGTTCCAGTTCTCCATTTAGTTTCTTCCCTGTGGTGTAGAGGCCTTTGGACCATTGTAGTCCACTCATGGTGAGCATCATGGCTGACTCACGTGTGAAGGCATTGGCAGCTTTTTGAAGGGCTCGGCAGCGTCGCTCACAACATTCCTGCATTGTGGTAGTTTTAATCTTTGTTTTGCTGGTAGTGTTCCCTGTGGCGGTCAGGAGGTGAGCAGCACGTACAACAGCAGCCAGGCTAAAGTGCACGTCAGCGATAGCGCGCCGCGGGCTGACGAAGGCGGCTGCGCTGAGGTGGGGCCGGGTGATGCGAAAGAGGCCGGACTCAGGTGTTTGTCCATGGCGTGGTCCTCCGGGTGGGTGAGCGGGGACTCCACTGTCACGTAACCGTTGATGATCCTCACGTTAGGTGGCGAGGCAGGTGCTGCAGGACGAGGAGCACAAAAGGCTTATTCGGTTTACTTTTACTGTATAATGAACCCTCACCTATTTATGGTCCGCTATTCACAAATTCACCTCGTTGAATTTTTTTTCTTTTTTTTTTTTTTCTTTAGCGGAACCTATTCCCAGCTATTTTTGTGCTGTTTTTGTAGCGCCCATAAATTCAAACAAAAGATGGCCCCAAAGCCCTGGCTAATAAGACAGTAGTAATAGGTGTCAATGAAGTGCAGTGATACCTTGATTTGGGAGTTTAATTCATTCTGAGACCAAGCTTTTACTTGTACAGTAGTCTGTTGTTGATCGCCTGGGTTAGGTTCCAGACCACCCCGGAAATAGGTGAAATCCACAAAGTAGCGAACAAGCAGCTATATGAACCCACCACACTTTTCCCCACAATCCTGTTAACCGCTACTATGTGCAAATTCTCTACTATACTCATATAAACACCTTCTATACTCTTAAACACCTTTTAAACTGTTAAACATACAGTAAAGCACAGTACTACTGTTTCACTATGTTTATTTTATTACTTGTAATGTGTTTTAATTAGATTTTCTTTAATTTTTTTTATAGTTTTAATGTTGTAGGCTAGGAAGTGTTTATCTTACCACAAAAAAAAATAAAATAATACAGCATACACTCAAAAGTCACACACAGCTCCTCCTCTTAGCTCCTCTTGCTAGCACAATGAATACATATTCAAGTCCAAAAGTCAGCTGGGATAGTCTCCAGCTCACTCGCAAACCTTATGAGGTCAAGCGTTATAGAAAAAGGATGAATTAATCGCAATGCATCTAACAATTAATTATTCCTGTCACGCTGTAGTAATATTACAGTGAGAATGTTACAATGTTAATGAATTACAAGTTATTGTTACACGTTGTTGGCAGTTTCACAACCTTTATTGACCCAAAGCACATATTTTATATGATAAAAATCTCACAGCACACCACCAAGCAAAGATGGCACAAAAAGTACATATACTAAATGAATGCTGACCTCTTCTCTGTATACTCACAAATTTACTCTGTGAAATTTGGGCCTGTTTAGTTAAACTAATACTTTATTATGTTATGTGACTGGCAGCAGGGGGATACACAGGTTAATAGTACCTTCTGCCATCTAGTGGAAGAACATTTTATTGGTCTGTCAGTCACTATATGTCACCGGCATAGATGAACAAAGCTATCTTATTTGTAGAAAATAAAAAATAATTTTCAGACCAATTAAGTGAAACTGGATACAATCCCAGGGCCCATCTGATGATTGCCTGATTTCACGGCACACCGGTTGGGAATCACCGACGACGGTAGTACAATTCTCACCCGTCTCCGAAGCGAACCCAGAGGTCACTGAAGAGGCGGGGCCTCCCGTGGCCGCGGTGAGCTTTTCGAGGACGCTTGCGCCTTCCGAACTCCTCCAGCTGACTCAGGCTGTCCGGCTGCAGGATGTGGGGAAGCTCCTCCTCCTCGCCGACGCCAGGCAGGCTACTGAGCACCGTCTCGCCCGATCTGGTGGGCCAACTGGTGGGAGGAGCCGTGCTCATGCTGCCGGTTGGCTCGCGGTCTGTTATTCTGTTAAAGTAGACAAATCAGCATGGTTTCTAAGGAAAAACTACTGTGCTTCCAGAACGTTTTCATAGCTTTTTCCACATTTTGTTATTTTATGACATTATTACAAAATGGATACAGTTTTCTTCCCCTCAAAATTCGCACACAAAATTAAATAAGTATTTGTACATTTTAATTTAATTGTAATTTGATTTTGATTAGATTTTTTAAAGATTTGAAGAGATTGTAATTTATTGAAAAACAACAACAACATAGTGCCCAATATTTTGTTGATACACCTTTGGCAGCAGTGCCGGCATGAAGTCTTTTTGAACATGATGCCACAACCTTGGCATACCTATCTTTGGCTACTTTTGCCCATTTTTACGTTGCAAAAGCAGAGATTTATCGACATGTTGGAAACATTTGACTTGCGGTATGCACTTCCAAGCTGCCAATATTTTGCCGAGGTTCCCTTGCTTCACCTCCCCAGTTTGGTTTCAAACTTGCGAAAACACCATCATTTGAAAATTGCAAGCATTTTTTGTTACCAGACCCCCTTTTAAAATCTAAAATAGTTGAACTGTTTTCATTAGCTTCTGATTTCAAAACTAGTTATCCATCAATTTGTTGTGTATTTGTAATAATACTTGCCATGCAGTTTGACGGCTCATATTCTGATGCTGTTGAACATTTAAATACATTTATTAAGGAACGTGTTTACATACGTCATGGCTTAAGGAAAAATTTTTTCCACTTATTTTCACATTTTCTGTAAAGAACAACATTCATTTTTGTTAGACAATTACCCAAGTTAGTAAATAGTTAAGCCTAATTTTTTTTTCACGTGAGACAGCTGACAAAATGTGAAGCCTTTTCTTACACAGCAGCACTTTGAAACAGTAATCCGTGCCTTCATGGCTTCATCCGCTGGTCGCCTCTGCACTCTTTTTGATAGGTTACAATGCTCAAATGTTATCCAAGTTTAAATTCAAGTTGAACCCATTATTATTTTCTTGTCTGAATGGCAAGATGTAGATACACTAGTTAAGTGTACATTGTAACAGCTAATGGAAGAACATTTATTGTTCTACTTGTCACTATACATCGCTGGCATAGATAGATTAACAAAGATGCATTATATGAAGGAAATAACTAACATATTCCCTACCAATTAAGTAAACTTGGATAAGGGCACAGTGGTTTGGAATCCCTGATTTAAAATAGTCAGTACAATGAAAAAGGCTTTATGATGGCAACATTTGATCTATTAAACTTAATTACTTCCAGTATTTCCTATGGGGATTTTTTTAATAATTGACCAGCATCCCGGAACAGGTTGTGTTCAACCTTTTTAGAGGTTCGCCAAAATCACAGGAAGTTGAAAGTCATTTGGTTCTGCTTTTGCATCACAACTCAATCTGGCTCAAAGTGGACCACCCAGAATTAATAATCTGCCATGCTATTCTCTCTTCCAGCCATTACTCATATTTTCTCTCCCCATGTTTTTCCTCCATCAATATGGTTTGCACGTGATGCTCCCTAAAACAAACTACATTGTGTTCCTTTAATAGCAGACCGAGAACGTCAAGATACAGTAATTCCGTATCGAGTGCAACGTAAAATCCTGGCATGTCTTCTCGTGCTGTTTCTATTGTGCCTGAAAAGCCACTCAAGCTTATGTGATGCTCATGTTGGGATTTCCTGCAACCCTTTTCTCACATTCAGAATGTTGCAATGTATTCAACAAGCTGTTTTTCCTCCTTTTACGGCCTCTAAAAAGCCTCCATGCAGAATTTTTGATGGCTGGCTCGGGGTGATGATAGCTCCAGGTCTGTGGTCTGGCTTCCACGCAAGCTGAAAGACAGCGGCGCTCAGCTCAGCCTGTCAGTCACAGAATCCCTCAAAGTCCAGGATAACAAGGCTCGTAAACACCTCTCCTGTGGCCATCTTTGTGGTGGTTCTGTTTTTCTTTATTAAAATCCCATTTCCTCGTCATGCCACCTTGTGTTGTGCGTACGCTGGCTGTGTGGTTGTGCGAGCGTGACCGCAGTCAACAGCCCGCTTGTCAGCCCACACCCGCACACATGGGATGGAGGGGAGTTCTGTTTACGCGTGTAATTTGCAGTGACGTTTGTAAAAGCACAACTGGATGAATGCCTGTGGATGTTTTACATTACTTTTAGTTCAAATTATACCTGTTTTAACATTTGACAGCAATAAAAATACCCTGTGATTTTTTTTTTATTTTTTTTTTTCCACCTTGAAATTGGATGACTTTTCCTTACATTAAAAATACAAAAATATAAAAAGATTTTAAAAAGGTAATGTACATGTAAGTGTGCGTACACTGTGGCTGTTCTGGTTCAGATTTGACCCATGTATACTAAAATGGATTTTAGATTTACCAGTGTGTTTTAAATCAAGGAAATGGTGGCAATGTTGGGAATGTTGAAACTGCACATACCATAAATGTGTGTATTGTTAATGGGATCTCCAAACAGTAAAAGAGTCCAATATTCTGTTGTATGAATGGCAACAGGTGGGTTAATTTTACCTTCTGCCATCTAGTGGAAGAGCATTTCATTGTTCAGCTTGTCGCTGGCAGGATAGATGAACAAAGATACATTATTTGCGGTAAATGAATAATACTTTTTGGTCGAAATAATACAAATTGAATAATTGATCTCCCACACTAATGTGCCGCGGAACCGTGTTTAGGAGTCACTGAACCGTATTATTTGACAAGCATAATTTAGTGATGAAGTACGGTGTCCCCCGAGTGAAAATACAATCGATGGTTGTGTTGTCTTGATGCCTTTTCCTCATTGCAACACCCTAACTCTGTCCCCGGTCGTTATGGTAAGCAATACTCTGCATTGGCCCTGCAGTGGAGGGGGGCATGGTGGGCAGTGGCTCATTTTTATGCGACTGGACCACCCCCTCAAAACAGGCTGATTTCAGTGAGCCTTAAGAATCAAAAGGGAAAAGTATTGATTTTTGTGTTATTTTGATGAAAAGAATGTCATGTTATTAAGACACAAAACTAGTTTGAATTGTGAAGAAAAAAATGTCTCCTCTAAAAGCACAACTTGTTTGCCACTCTTGTACTTTTCTGATTGAATGTTTCAACCACAGAATAACTGTAAGCAGTCCCCCTTGTTGTGAAAACACACACACACATACATATACACACCAGGCACAGGGGGTCTCCCATGCTTCTTGGCACAACTCTGCTGTCTTCACATGCATACACGTGTGTGTGCACGCGTTTGTTTGGATCACGGTACCACTGACTGCCGCGCACAGACAAGCAAGGCTGGCAGCGCGCCACTGGGGTGACGGTTGGGGAGGAAGGGAGTGAGCTGATGAAGTATCAAAGGATTCCTGGGCTTTGTTTGGTTTTTAAAACGCAATTTGGACAATGTTTGCACTGCACTTCAATACATTTACTGCGACGTTGAAAGACACCAGGCACATTCTGTTTTCCAGACTCAATTACCATCACCAAGTCTTTGCAGGACCAAATCGGTAATTTGTTACAATCTACTGCGTACTCACAGTGTCACAGGCTGCTGGTCATCCGGCGTGACGTGATCGATCATGTAGCCGTCGTGTCGAAGGATGTCGAGCACGCTGTGGTTCCCCAGGAAGTGACCTGAAAGTAGGCCGAGCCAGGCAGAGTCAGGACTAAACCAAGCACGGAACTAGACATGAAGAGCTATGAATTCATTTTGACCAAAAAAAAAAAAAAAAAAAAAAAAACGTAATTCTTGTAACATGATGACTTCTGCTATAAAACAAACAAACAATCAAACAAACAAAAAAAAACGCTGTGCCACTTGGTATTGCGACTTTTCTCAAATGTACCACTTTTTTTCTTTAAAAAAATCTACTCCATTCATGTAAGATTGACTCTTTTAAAAACAAAAACAAAAAAACAAAAATGTTATCGTAAAATGTACTTTTGTTAACGTAGAAGTATTATTCTCATGGTAAGACTTAAATTAAACAAAAAAACAAAAGCATCTTTTCCTGAAAATGTAAATTTTTCTCTCAAAAATGCACCTTTTTTCCCCCCAAAATACGCCACTTTACTCTCGTGAGATTAAAATATTTAACGACAACAATTACAGCTATTTTGTTTTCAAATATACCACTTTTTTTTTCTTGAAAACAAATACAGCTTTATTATTGATTTACTTTTTAAAAATAATAGCACTTTTTCTAAAATCTAACTTTTCTTAAGTCATAAGCAACAATTGTGGTGTTTTCCCTTGAGTATTTTTATTATTATTTATTATTATAGTGTATGCTCAGTACTGTATGCTCAGTGCTCTTTTGTAAATCTGTTTCTTCCTCCATAGTAAGATGGCAACTTCATTTTCTAGCGCTCCATGGCGGAATATAGCAGGGGCAGATCAAGTGCAAACCTGCTCCATAACAATGCTTGTTGTTGACACTCGACCTGTTGTCTCGCTGGCCATCACCCTCTTCACCCCCTTGCATGATTCCACCACTCTTACACCAAATATGTGGGCCCCCAGCCCCTAGCTGACAAGCGTCTTATCATTCAGAGCATCCGAGTACACTGCATGACATCACTTCTACAAACACACTGCCTTCTGTTCATCCACACACTCAATAATAAAAAAGCTCTCCTTTTTGCAGCCTGCTAACAACCCCTTAAAAATATCCAAGCTTCACACTTGCATTTAGTCATCTCCTCCTCCCCTGTGCCATATTTATCATGACGCTGTTTCTGACCAAGTCAAAGAAGAGGGCACTGCGTGTTGCTCTTGGCAGGACAACTTCACAACTGAGCCGTGATTGGCTGTTTCGGCAGGGAGTGGAGACGAGATCTGATGGAATTTTCTCGAAGGGAGTCATTTTTCTTTGACCATTTTTGACATTCTCCACAAGCCAGAAACCTGTTTCGTCGGATGTAACATTTCATAGTTCTTCTTGAATTTATTGTGCATATTTGGAAGCCATCCATCCATCCATCCATCCATCCATCCATTTTCTGAGCCGCTTCTCCTCACTCGGGTCGCGGGCGTGCTGGAGCCCATCCCAGCTGTCATCGGGCAGGAGGCGGGGTGCACCCTGAACTGGTTGCCAGCCAATCGCAGATATTTGGAATCAGCTTGTTGCATTGTTGTCTATTGTTTGAAGCTTGGTTAACATGACCTTTTATGGGTGATTTAAAAAAAATGTACATTGAACCCCTGCATATTCTGCAGTTGCAAAGTCGCATATTCGCAGATTTTCTGGGGGAACTATCTTCCGTTATTCGCTGAAAATCTCGTCTAGTCGTCATTTTGGTGCTCAGGCCAAAGCAATAAAAGTATTACTTTAGCACCATCTGGTGGGCTTTGGTTTAATTCGTTGATTGTGATTTTCAATCTTGAATGCGCCTTGTCCGCTGTCAAAAGTGTTAGCATGTTTCTGCGATGCAGCTACTAATAGCCCAAGCAGTCTACTTTGCTGTTACAATTTGCTTGCATTCCTTAACATTTATTATTGTGTTTAAATGCAAACAAGTGAGTTTAATGATTTAAGACCGTTTATGTAAAGGCTGCCGCACACTGAGCAGCGTGGCTGAACTCGACTGAACTGTTGCACAGTGTGCGTGGTTTGGCAACAGTTTTCATGAGTGGCCAAGCAAAATTTTAATCGCTGTCACAGGTTACAGCCCCCCAAAAAATGCACAAAAGCGTTCACTCCTGCTAAAAATACATTTCCAGGTTTTAAGTAAGCATGAGACAGAACGGCCACCGCGCCGTCCCCAAGCCATATACATACAGTACTGTAATTACTCCTGTATAGGGCATAATGCACTTTTTTTATTTTTTTAAATTTATTTTTTTATTTTTTGGTAAGGAAAATTATTTCACATTCTCTAAACTCTTGTACCTAGGGGTTGTAGGGGAAAAAATGCATACTTTCACTTAAACATGATATGTAATGTTGGCATATATGTAAATAGAAAGTGTTTGTCTTTCATGTCTTATCTCGGCATTAATGCTATTTAAGAGTTATAACAATGATATTCTGTCAGTGTCAATCACAAAGGTCTCATTAAAAAAAAAAAAACCTCTTGTACTGGATCTTGTGCAGGTGTAATGTTGTAGTCAACGTTTTTCTACGTCTACTTATTTTTCATAGACTCCCCGAAGGCCCGCTCATATCCCTGGAGGCATGTTTTTAATCTTGCATCAGAACACAATGATCCTGAAAGCCTTTCAGAATGTTTCAATTCATCTGAAACGTGCGGTGAGTGAAAAAACAGTTGGTGACCTCAAATGGAAGCATCTGCTTTGGTTCCTCCTTCCACGCATTCATTTTTTCCCCTTCGCTGCATCGCCCATTGATGTGTGTGTGTGTGTGTGTGTGTGTGTGTGTACACGTGCCTCAAAGATTTCAATAAAGGCCGACACCCGTGCACCTTGCTGTGCATCTAACGGTTACCCTTTTGACCGCCTTTATAAATCACTCAAAGCTCTGTGGAGCGCTGCCAAACTACATACGGTGCTCCAGATTAAAACGGTAAATTCCGCCTCTCAGTCCAGCTCGGACAATCTGGATGGCTTCTCTTCAGCTCCCACACTCATTCGTCATCTCTATAATGACTTCACTTCCTATGAATGCAGGACCACGTCTGTCTGACTGTCTCTATTGCACTTATGCTTAGGGACTCGCGAGTGACGGCTGCTCACATTCGAGTTCTGTTTTATGTTCCGATCACTTGCAAAGCTCGAAAAAGCTTGACTGAAAAGCAATAGGAGAGGCCTGCACGGTTCAGTGCAATTCAAAGGGGACATATTATGGAAATGTGACTTTTTTTGTATTGCTTTTTACAAATCGTTTCTGTCGGGCAGATTTCGCACTACATTTTAAGAATGAAAAAAAAAAAACATTCCATTTAGTTTATCAAATTGCTAATTTGCTTAAAAAAAAAAAAAGACCTGTTTATCAAGTTGCTAAGTTGGCAACACTGAGTAGCCTTCGCTTCACCGTAGCTCCAACGCTGGCCGTCATGGTAACGGACGCCATACTATGCATTTGCATGATACTCAACCGCCGTCACTAAGACCCGAGTGATTTCAACCAGAGCGACCAAGTGGATCTTAAGTATGCAGTAATTCTTTATCATATTTCAAGAAAGTCCGAAACATTTTAGTAAGACATGTTTTAAATTCTAAACATTATTTTTTTTTTTAAATGGCATAATATGGCTCGTCTAAATGCTCCATTGCTGCTGCTGAATGTAATCATCTCCCAGTAGAGGAAAGCTGACAACATTTAGCGCAGGAATAGAAGAAAACAAAACACGCCCCGTTGTTTGCTTTTTGTTTGCACTTTTTTTTTTTTTTTTTTTTTTTTTTTTTTTTTTTTCCCTCCTTCAGCCGCAGTATTTCCCTGCTGAGACAAGAGTATGAGGAGCAGCTGTTTGTTTAGTTCAACTAACACACGCACACACACACCTCTGCCCACTAATTAAAGTTGCGGTTTATTATTCATGGATGTTCCAAACAATTCTCGTGTTCCGTCATTAAAACTTCTTCTATGACAGTTTATTTCTGTTCTTTAAGGGCAGCTTTGTATTGATGCACGTGTGTGTGTGTGTTTGTTGCTAGCCTGCCAAGATGGTGAAGAGATAATTGTGCAGGTGTGTGTGCGTGTATGCACCTTCCCTATGAATATTTTCTTGTGCTGTTGGAATTGAGGCCAACTTAGCTTGAAGCAGGCAAGGCACGGAACATTGCATTTTCGGAATGTAACATTAAGACGACGGGCCAGGCTAACACATGATGCTCTTTAGTGCTAATCACGCGCATATGTGAGCAAACCAATGAGCTGCATTAATATCAATAAGTGAGGTGAATCCTCGGATTATACCATAGACCAGGGTTTGGGAACCAATGGCTTGCGAGCAACATGTGGCTCTTTTGAGGACTGCATTGGGCTTGCAGATACTGTAAATCTTAGCTGACAATTCTTAAAATGATAAATAATGAATAATTCCACTGACATTTTATAGTATAAAATGTTACAGAAACCATAGTGTTAAAAATAACCTTCAAAATACAAAACATTCTCATGCATTTTAGTCTAACCATCCATTTTCTACCCCAATGCGGGTGGCTGTAGCCAATGCCAGCTGTCCTTCCGGGTATAGTAAGGATAGAGCCAGGTCATTGTGAGCTCAAGAAGGAAACTTCCCTCCTTTTAATTAAAGAGGTAACTTTTGACAAAGAATATGGTGAAAAGAAAGAAAGAGAAAGATGAGGCGCACCATTGAGAGAGCAGGTTCTGGGGCGTTATGCAATGATAAAATATCATCGATGAAACGGTCAAATACAAAGCGCCACTTCGGCACAAGCCATTCTACATTCACATCGAAATATCCATTGTGGTGGGCCAAGCTGGCGAGCTGCGCACTACTGTCCAGTTAAAGTTATGGTAAACTCAATGTACTGTATTTCACCATCAGCCATATTTTGATGTCTTCATTTTTTTTTTTTTTGGTCTGATTTTGCCCCTTTTACACACGTTGAAGATGTTCAACTCCTGATCTTAATATTTGTGAAATCATTCGCGTTGTAGAAAATGAGACACTAATAGCCATGAAATCGATGACAATATTAAACCGCAAATTACCCTTGTTGGTTTTGAGAGCTGGCCAAAGGGAGGGGAAGATACTTTAATGAAACATTATCCGGGAGAAAAGTGTTTTGAAATCATGACACAAACTTGCATTAACACAAGTCAGGCTTCAAGACCAAACCTTAATCTTGTTCAAAAAAGTGTTGGAAGAACGTCGCCAATGATTGAACTCATGAGCTTCGCATACAAAGAAGGTGTGTCCGTGATTTCGTAATGTTCCGTCTGTGATGTCATCAGTCTTATAAAAGTGGCTGAGACAAGACAACACGGAGACGCTGATGTCATGTCTGCACGCTAGTTCTGTCTTTGACAAGTAGGTATAAAAAATAGGACTATTTCCACTACATTTCTGGAAAACTTCCCCAAAATTTTCTTTGGCCAAGTTGGGTTATTTTGTTTTTTTTCATTTTTCAACATTGACACTTAACTGTTTTTTAGTCGTTTCAAAGGGACCATATTATGGAAATGGACATTTATGCTTGTGTAAAAATAGTGAGTACTTTCCCACCCATCTAGTGTGAAATCAAAAAAATCTTTTGAGCTCTGCCTATTTTTGAAATGCGTCCGTTAATGAGCTGTGCTGAATTTTACATACGTCAGCATTTGGCGATGTTGTTGACTTGGGATTTGGGATTGGCTCCACTAATTGACAAGTGTCAATGTGGCTAGCGGTTCCCTGAAATATACTGGCGACCAGTACAGGGTGTAGTCTGTTTTACGCACGAAATCAGCTCATCCGCAAACCTAAACAGAATGAGCGCTGTAGAAAATGAATGGATGGCTGCTTCCACGAGTGAAAATACAATCAACGTTTTGACTGTCTTATCGGGCGCTTGCTTTTCTCTTCACACTCTGGGATATCACTTCCACGAGTCGTAGCCCCTGGCCGTCATGGTAACGGAATTCATACTCGGCTTTGGCCCCACAGTAGAAAGGTCGGAGCGAGCAGTGACTCATTTGCATGAGACAGCACCACCCGCTCAATATAGTTCAGCAAGGCATAAAAAGGGGATGTAAAGCGACTTTAAGGTCAGCTTATACAGCACCACTATTTCACTGGCATTCTCTTGGCAGCCTGCAAATGTGTTCTCATGTGGGCAGATTTTTTTTTTTTTTTTTTTTTTTTAAATCTCGACTGAGATTTATTTTGGCCCTGGAGTAAAGGCTTTTTATTTTAGCCGGTACATGTGGACACAGCCCGAAAGCCGAGGCAGAGCGACATGGAAATGGAATGAAAGTGGAGAAAGAGAGACAAACAGACGTAAAGGCTGAGAAAGGCAAACACGCTCGGGTGGAGCGCTACAAAGACAAGTGACGTGCATGCCTGCATGAGAGCTTGTTCCCATGATATTTTTGTACAAAAAATATCACATATAGAAGGACATTTCAGTGGGAAGCCTAACATTACTGTAGAAATGTATACAGGCGCATCTCAGTATATTGGAGAATGGTACAAAAGTTCATTTATTTCCATAATTCAGATCAAAAAAGGAAACTTACAGATTCATTCAAGACACACGACAATACTTTTCAGTCAGCCAATTCCTACCTAATTTCTATATTAGAAAATCCTTTTGATTGATTCTTATGTAATATTCCAATTCCTTGCAATGGTGAATTTGGGATTTTTGTTAGCTTTTGATATCGTATTTCACTCTGTTTAGTGAATCTATTATATATGAGTTTCACTTTTTGAATTGAACTACTGAAAAATAAGTTTTGGATTTTGTACTTTAATGGATGCAACTGTAGTATCAATATAGAGTATACAGTCGTGCCTTGAGATACGACTGACTCGAGTTCCGAGTTTTTCGAGATATGAGTTTTTTTTTGGGGGGGGCTTTGACTTGAGCGCAGACTTCAGACACAAGCGCTGTGTCGTGGCAATGAACTCAAGTCACATCACAAAAAGCGTGACGTTGGCAAATAGTGAACAATTCCTCAAAAAAGAGACTTCAAGCTGTTTCCATTCCCTGTCGAAGTTTACCGCCTAACTAAACATAAAACAGAGAATTACACCTTGTGTATTGAAAACAACTACATAGCTTAGCCTTTCATTCCGCTAGCTTAATGCTAACACTAAAAAGCATCTAGGTGCAGCATCAAATGTAGACAGAAAACACAACTGTACTCCCAGTCATACTGTATATTCTTTATCCTCTGCGAAGAACAACTAATATTGGTGCCGTACTGATGAGCTGAGGGGACCTGAGACGACTCAATGAACGGTATATCCGTATGTCTGTCTTCTATTGCCCCCAGGTGGGACAGAACAGTACAATGGCCATTCAGTGTGACGAAAAGTATTGTTTTTAATTCTATTTAATTATGTCATTAAAGTATATTTTTTTTAAAAGCACAGCGGTGGGTGGGAGTCGGGTGGTTGGCTGGGGGGGGGGGGGTGGCATTGGGTCCCTGCGGCCCCCGTGGGGTGTTCGGTTGTCGGACCGCCCTGGGTCCCTCAGCGTGGGACGTGTCCCGTCCGCCGGGCTGCTCTCGGGTGGACCCCGGGGCCTGATCCCGCCTCTCGATTGTTTGGGTGGGGTCCTCACCCGCCGCGGTGCGGCCACAGCAATTACAGCGCACTTCTGTCAGTCTTTGTGCATGTAAAGCGGTATCAATTCACTTGCATGTATCGGCAGGCACACACCCCTTACTGCAACAAATAACTCATGAATATGCAAATCGCGTGTGTATCCTCTCACTTATACTCTCGTCCTGTAGACTTTTATAATTCACGTAATTAATGCCACCACACTTCAGGTTCACGACCCTTGTCCTGCATGCTTCTTCTCCTGTCCTTGTCCTGTTCTATCTTGTCCTATCCTTCCCTCAAAGGGTGTAGCACTACAGCCCCATGCAATACTCATATTTAACGTTTCATTGTTGTAGATAATGTAATTATTGACTTCACTCATCCTGTTTACAATTAGTGCTTTGCCTTTTGTCTTTGTTTCTTTTGCCCTTCTAGAAACTTTGTTCTGTTCGACTGATCAAGTCTGATTCTCAATAAACCTAAATTATAATACCACAGCGGAAGCTTAAAAGCTCCACTGTGACACAGTAAAACTGTTTCGGCATATATGGGATACAGATTTTCCATTCTGCTTGACCTAACAGCCGAACGGGACAAAAAAAAAAATAGAACTGAGTCATTTTTGCGCAACTTCTTCTACATGACACTTACATAGACCCTTCTTTGGCCCCTGAAAGCGCGCATGGCAGAGCTTTGGCGACAAATCAGCTCTTTGGAAGGGAAATTAAAGTGGCTCAAACAAACAAACCTAGAGTACATGTGTATGTTGGAACGCGCCAACTCTTCCTGGCAATACACGCTGATCACATGACTCGCCTCGCCAGCACACACGTACAAGCGTGTGAAGCGGCGTCTCGGCTGCGGCTGTGTCAGGAAATTCCACGGGATGTTTTCAATAAGGCGGCAGGCTGAGAGCTGGCAAATGAGGACCTGCTGCACACCACAAAGAACAAGACGCTGCTTAGTGCGACGTAACTCTTAAACACAACTTTTGTGTGCTACTGCATGAGAGCGAGAGTCAGGAAGAAGACAGGAAGTCAAGCTGGAAAGTGTGCGTCTTTCCCGCTTGGACCTGGTTGTGTAAGGGGACGTTCAGATTCCATTGCATAGGCAAGGAAATGCCAGAAAAAAAATAATTTTCTTGCTTAGTCATTCCTTTTCCATTGTATGGTGCGAACTTGCTCAATAAAGATACTGGTAATTGACGTCTAATTGTTTTCGTGAAACGTACAAGTTACGATGCTATCTTCTAGCTTGTCTATAGCGTTTTGCGTTGTTACAAATTACTAGCGTTAAGCTAACAGGACTTTCCTCAGGCAGAGCTATGTGGTTGTTTTAAATACATGTGTAATTCTCTTTCTTGTAGTAGAAAGTTGTAGTTTAGTTTGACTGTCAACTTTAAATGGGAGTTTTGTTTGTATGAATTGTTCACAACCTGCCAAACCGCTGCTTTTTGTGAAGTGAGCCACTGTATTTGCTTTTTTTTTTCCAACTTGTGGAAACTGATATTTCCACAAGTTGGGAAGGCGACACATGCGCTTTCGTTGAATTGTTTAAAACAAATAAAAAAATCAAATCATTGAGACATTTATCCATACATCCATCCATTTTCTGAGCCGCTTCTCCTCACTAGGGTCAGGGGCTGAGACATTTATTTTTAAGTTTATTGTTATAAGATGACTTTAAAATATTAAAGTGGTTTTAAAGGATAGTTTCTTGTATATTTACATCTTAAACTATGAATACAAGCAATTGTAAAAAAAAAAAAAAATTGTGGTCTTTTTTTTTTTTTGCGACGGGTCCTTATCCCCTGTGAACGGATGTTTACTGTACAGGAGAGCCTTATTACCATGTGTTGTTGTTGTTTGTTAGCCTCTCATTCTTAGTGATGCATTCAATGCAGCACAGTTTTCGTAGTTAAGCGTACTACCGAGGTGAGCCGGTACTATGCGGTGGAAAAGCATCTTATCTTCAACTTAGTACAAGTACCACTTCAGTGATGTTGTTTACATGAACTGACAGGTCTTACAAATATTACGACATACTCACTTGCAAAACATAAGAATCTATAAAAATTACAGCAACACAAATCATGTCAGAGAGCTTGGCAGGAAACTGAAATAGTTGCCGCCTGAGCTGAATAACCACCCACCGTGTATAAATATTTTTAAAACAGTAGTAAATCAAAGCTGAAAATAACATCATATAGTTTTTTTTTAATTTGTTAATTTTTGTAGTGACAGTTTGCCATGGTGCACAAATGTCTTTGACAATGATCAGCACGTGATTGCCTTTCTTGTCATATGTTCTAATAAAGAGTTCCAATAAATTCTGTTTCACTTCCGTGCTACTCGCTAAGCAAAATATGAGTAATGACTAGTCAAAGAGTGACATTACATTTACATTATTATTTTTTAAATACATGTAATGTATTTAATTGTTAATTAGATGTACATTTAATTTTGTCATAAAAATCACCGTCCAATCCAACAATATTTGCACTAAAACAAAATCCATTGAGTGAACAAGTCTCTCATGCTTCTTCACTTGTTCTTTGTTTTGCACTTTTGTCATTTGAATTAAGAATCTAAGAATGTATGCAGATCTGTCCAGTTGGAGGGAGGGAAAATCAGCCTTCCCAAGTTGAAATGCATTCACTTTGCACACAAAGGCACTTCCAGTCAGGAAGGTGTAGGTGTGCAGACCGAATCTGGTCAAAGATGGATTTCCGGGCTGAGCTACTTTATGCGCACGTCGTATAGTTTAATCACACGGTGCAAAAACTCCAGGATGGGATCTTAACAGCTGCAAATGCAGACGCTTTTGACCTCAGCGCTGCCTAGACTCTTTCTTCTTTCCGAGCAGCCTGTTTTCGTTTTACTTTTCCATGCTGGACTTTTGCTCAGATGAAACGGATTTGAGGCAATTCACTAAATTTAATAATCAATGTGGACTCTAAATGAATAAAAGTATTGGGACATCTGACTATTCTGTATACAAGAAGTGGAATTGGGGAGGGTGAGGGGTGTGGGGGGGTAGATGGTCCACCCTTTTGCAGGTATTCTCGTGTGTGAAGACTTTTTACAAGATTTTGGATGGGTCGCAATTTCTGTTAGAGTTAATCCCAAAGGTATTCTACACCCTTGCACACCTTTATGGACTTTGCTATGTGCACTTGTTCACAGTCTCGCGGGACAAGAAAACGGTCTCCCCCAAAACTGTTCCCACAATGTTGGAAGTGATACACTAGCCAAGGTAACCATAAAGATGAGGAAACCTTAGTGTACCCTGACTGTTTATATTCTGAAGCATGTCTGGTGAAACCTTCAATACTTAAAACACTTTTTTTTTTTTTTTTTTTTTTTAATTTTAATTTCCCTTCTAAACCCCAAAGTTGTGTTGCGGTTGATGCATTAAAGTCAGTTAAGTACGGACAGACACGATTTTGCAACTTGCATTGTGCTACTCTGGCTAATGTGAACCTGGATTGTTGTTTGGTCCTTTCATGTCACCGAGTGGATGATAAAACTTCACGCGCCATTACAGACACAGCGGGGAAACTTACTGGATTGTAAAGAGGCCAATATCCTAAATAGTCGAATAAAAGTTGAGACGAGAAGAACCTTTATGATTTGAGCATGGGAGTGAATCATTTAAACCATTTATTAGCACTTTTGCCTATAAATAGAGTGAGCATCATGATGTGGTTTTTAAGTATTTTTGAGTTGTTCAGACAACTTTTTCTTTGACCAAACACCATATGGTGGTAGTGAACTCAACCAACTCACTTGACAATCAGCAGTTTGGCAGATAGTGAAAATTTATTTTTAAAAAAAGCCTTCAATTCAATTCAAAGCCTTTAATTCAGCTCACAGTTGAAGACTGTCAAATTTACCATAATTTTTTTTAAAAAAGAATATTACGCGTATTTAAAACGACCGGATAACTTTGTCTTATTCGAAGTCTGCTTGGTTAACGCTAACACATAATAACAAGGGTGTTATAAAAATTTCCACGTCATATCGTCGATTCCGCAATGCAAATTTAAAGGTTCTAACTGATCTACGCCTGTCACAATCAAAGCTTTTTAGAACCGATTATCCTAGAGATATTTTGTGGAGTGCTGCGTCCGTCTCCAATAAATGTCCATTGGTTCCTGCAGCGCCTGGTTTCAGGCGGAACCTTTTTTTTTTTTTGGTACTGGCGGAGCTTGGCGGCAGTAATTCTGCGTCGAACTATTTTGGAAGTCAATTTAGCCGCGTTATTCGATTTTTGATTTTTAATCCCCCCCCCCCCCCCTAAGTGAAAACTTAGCTTCATTGGCCAGGGCCAAAACATTTTCATGGCTGGAAATGTGAGTTTTTGAATATTTGAATACAAGCCCTCAAACTGCCGATTGATTTAGCCTAGGAATAATAATGATACAGTACGAAACAATTTCAAAAAGGCCTTTACACCCCCGTGCCCAGGCCCTAAATAAAATATAGCTGGTCCATCCCTGTTAAAAATGTAGAACACATTGAAAAGGGGTACCATGCAGTCCTTGTAACAAGTAATTGGAAACACTTGGTATGTTGTATGTTGTTCTTTTACATTATCACATTGTTTTTACATTGTTTTTGACAAAGAGTGTAACATGAGTAAGAATCATCATTAAAACTGATTGCTGGTGAATGTGGTATTTGGGTCTTAAACACACACACACACCCGTGCACACATACAATTCACATTACCAACAACATTAGCAGCATTAGCTAGGAATGCTAATTGAAACCAACAGCTCGGTTCTTCATTTCTGAGGTGGGTACTAGCTGTAATCAAGACTTATGAGTGTATGGCTGTGTGTGTCTATGTATGTGTGCACAAATGTATAAACACAGTTTTCCATGCCAGAGGTCTGGGAGCTATTGTGTGCTATTATTATCATCGTTTTGTGCTTGTTATGCTTTCAAACAGAGTGAATTGTTCACTATAAACACACATTAACACAGAGCTATTCCGTTGCATACTAAATCAAACCAAAATGTCTCCTTGGGGTTGCTTTAATATGCAAATTGCGTGCCCACCCCTCCTCTGCTAACTGTCTCACCTGCGCCAAAGGCGAAAAAATAGGTCTGGTTGGGATTCCTCTGCAGCAGGGCGGACACGCGGCGAGCCATGCGCTCGTTCCGCTTGTAGATGAGCTCCTGGCGAAAGTAGCTGTCGATCTGTTGAGCTGTGGTGCGCTCATGAGCCGGCAGGGAACTGTTGATGAAGTGGGGCAACTGGGTGAGGGGGGGAAAAAAGGAAGAGCAAAAGGATACTTTATTGGGAAGGCATTCATAGTAGGCATTTGATGTAAGCACGGCAGAGACATACAATACAGTAGTCCCACGCATATTCGCGGTCCAAGTCCTGTCTAAATGGGAAAGTCATGCAGTAAGTCGGTGTCAAGGAACTACAGTATGTTGAACGTGATGTAACACTGGGAGATAAGCTTTGTATATATATGTATATATATATATATATATATATATATATATATATATATTGGGGGGGAGCTAAAGCCTGGGTTGTTTGTGGAAATTACAGTCTTCCTCACGTGCATATACAGCACACTTAAGGCTTCTTTATACTCCAGCGCTCGCGCGGCCGACAACGCCCGCATTGAATCACGTGACCGACACATTGGCCCGCGCGGCCCCTCTGCGTCACTCGATGCGCACACGGCAAAAATTGTTGCTGCGCGAAGATAATCTCTCGTGATTGGTCCGTTTTAGTCACATGCTGTGATGACGTACACAGCCTTCCCCTTGGTTCCACATAGCACTGCCGCCTTCTTGATCGATTTTGCAGCATAATTAAACGTATCATCTGGTCATCTAGGTCCATTTGTTTGTTTGTTCTTGCAGACACTGTTCCACGGTCGCCATTGTTGCTGCTGCCTATTTTGGCAGTGTCAAGACTTAGGGAAAGACTCAACAAGTAAACCAGTGGGATGCCCACACAGACAACCTTTGCATTTTCCCATTAGGATTTATTGAGCATGGCCGATAACTCATTGTTTTCCATACAATCAACAGATACGGTTTTATGAAATAAAATGCACATATAGCCTGCTAACCTTGCCCGACACGCTCATAATACAAGCAGGAACAAATCTAAGTAATGATCGTTTAGCTAACCTTGTTTTACCATACACTGCCTTTTTTTTTTTCTCGTTTGTTTGCTTTTTGTGCTGATTCGCTAGCTAACAGCCAATCAGAGTGATCAGTTGTCGCGGAAAGGCGACAACGCTATTTTGCATATTGAAGCTGGCAAAAACGCAGTGGACGGAAAGTGTGCGCCACACGTGAAAACTGCCCACCGACAACAGCTCATTCATTTATTACACCAACAACAACAAAACGCACACGCCCCCTTGAGTACCATGGTAATTTACCACTCTCCAAAATCATTTTTTACAGTGTAGTGTGTTTACATGCCGATATCAGAAGCTAACACTGATTATGCTCTTGGATAATGTTAATCTGTGCATCCAACCACACCATCTCTTCTTAGCTTTTAACGTTGACATGCTGCTACTACTACCACAAATAATAACAAAAAACAAAAAATGTCCACCAAATTGGTCTGTCAGAGGCATAATGTTGGATCTGGCATGTGCCTTTCAGACAGAACTCACTGACATTGCCACGTTCGTATTACCCGCTTCTGCAGCTGCACGCATTTAGATCATCGGATGCGTGGCGACGCCAGCGTCTGCGACAGCAACAATTGCTTTCAACACAAAGGCGAGTGGGCAGCGATTGTCGGGTGTTAAACTTCACAGAGCGGTCACGGTCAACACCGGCAACAACATGACATTTTATTAGCTTATTTAAGAGCAGTGAATCACTGAGACATGTACAGTGTAGAGATCCCCACAATGCCTCAGTAAGACAAATGAAATACTATCGAGTTTCTGGTGAGAGGCAGACATTTGGGGTGAGCGCAGATGTGTTTCATGTGTTTGAGTTTGACACTTTAGAGATTTATTGAACTACGCGTGAGCAAGTCCTGCTCGCTCGCATCCATCTTTTAACTGACACCTTCTTGACTTCACGCTTAAAGTATATTGCCCCCACCACACCCCCAACCCCCACCCATCCAAACAACTGAGGAATCACACCTTTGTAAAACACAAATATTCTTTGTTTTGTCATGTAGGGAAAATCTGTTAAACCCCCTTTGCTCACTGACAGCTCGAATGTATTGTGTTTCACATAGGCTGCTGTAGTCTGGAGCATTCGATTTTCAACTCCCTTAAGATTGTAAGATTCAGAAAACAACCGACAGTTGCTTCATGGCTGATGCAAGTATCAAGCGGTAAACTGCCATCTGTCTCGCTTCTTCTTTTGGCTTTTTTTATGGAACACGTTCCAAAGGAAGGATGAGACTCAATGAGTCGTGTTAAGAGAAGAACAAAAAGAATATCCTCGTTGTCAGGCAGAAACTAAAAATGGTACATTTTACAAATCGATACTATTGGTCTGTTGCCACAATGTCCATTATTTTTACAAATTATTAACCAATTTATAGTGTTGAAAATAGCTTGAGAACAAATATATTAACTCTCTTAAACATTTGAACGGTCTGCGAAATGTGAAACTCTGCATCTTCCCTCACTCTGCGGGAGCCGTGCGGCATTATGTCGCCTCAAGACTGAAAGTCAGGAGATGTTTTTAGACAATAAGGAAAAATTGTTTAGTTTGATTAAAATATGATTTGAGCAAGCCTGTTTTGTTAAAAGTAAATCGCTGTAATACTTCAGTGCAGAAGGAACTGGTCAGCCACAAAGGTAAGCGTGTATGCAGATTTATTTCTGCCGATTACACTGCTTAGTCAGCTCGTTTTATTTATTAAATGACTCATGGCTATAAGACCTTTTGAAAATGCGAGTGGGGAAGATGATGTAACCACAGTCGTTTGCTTTTCTGAAGTATTAAAGGCCTTTTGTGCAGTTGGATGATCGGCGTGAGCGCAAAATGTGATGTGGACGGCCAGCGATGTATCCTACCAATTCAATCAATGACAGCGTAATAAATTAATTATTTTTATCACATATTAAATTGTGCATATTATTGTGTTTCTGATGGTGCGTAACGGTATTTGACACCTATATAAGGTCATACCAACTTTAAGGATTCAGTGTTGGTAACCCAAGCAAGATGACGTTTCCATTAATTTCCTGGGGGAAAAAAAGATTCTGGAGATTCAAGGATTTGCCAAACAGCAAACACATTTTTCACAGCTTAGTAATTATTGAAACACATTTTATATTTATATTATGTAAAATACTGTTTTTTTTTCATTTTACATTTTGGTCGACAGAACTTTAACTTTACCAACCAAATTCACATATAACAACACTTAATTAATACACAGCACTCTCTCACTCGCCCCTTGGAGGGGACGCACAAACACAGGTTGCACAGCACTGACAGTAGTACAGAGATGTGTCGTCTAGGATGTAGAAATAGTATGTTAAATGGTATAGACTGCATTTATATAGCTCTATCAACCATAGAGTGCTCAAAGCGCTTTACAAAGCCCTACATTCACCCATTCACAGACACATTCAGCAATTGATGAGCCGAGAGCAGTTTTCTCCAAATAGGAGGTTGAACAACTTCTCTATAGTACTTTAGAATATTGCCCCATTGCATCTCCTTTCAGGGTGCTGCTACATGAATTTGTGCAGGCAATGTGTTGAAATGATAGTGTTATATGAGTGCTGGATACTAGCGACTTCACAATTCATACCTGACCTGTTTTTAACATGAGTAGCTATGTTGGAGGTCCCCGAACTGGGTCCAATCAGTCGCTCACTTGCAGTCCTGAGTGTTAACTCTGCTCTCTCTCACACACACATGTACATACACACACATGCGCAGAGCCCCAGGCGTCTGATGGCTCTAGCATGTGCTGCAGAGCTCCACTACGTGTCATTTCATTACGGCTCGATTGCTCTGATTTAAAGGGCAGGAGGCCACCGGTGGGCCACTCCAGTGAAAGGAGCGCTGAAATAACCTCCTGGGAGCCGACTGAGTAAGAAAGACAAATGGACAGAAAGCACGAAAGTGACACGAGAGAGGCCAGAGAGAAAATATTTGTGATTATTTTTTTTTTTTTATTATTTTTTCACCTCCATGACATTCACACTTTCTTGCGGGTCCCTGGTGTGAATAACTTGTAAAGCTAAGGTTACATTGTGTGCTGGGTTTAATGTGTCTGGTAAACTGGATTTACAGTGAGTTTTGGAGAGCATCAAGATCTAGTGACAACATTTTGTGCGTGTGGTTGTAGAAGCTGTAAAGTACTGTTGTTTTCTTTGAAATAAGAGCATTGTCTTGTAAAATGCTGTAAGCTACAGTATTTTGTTGATCATCAAGGGGACACAATTTTGTAGCAAAGCATTTCCTGATCCATGTCCCTTGAGTTATTTCTTTATTATATCACAGTTACGGCAATACAAGTTGGGCAATCCCCCACTAAAACTGCAGTTTATTTGGGACATAAAGATGTTTCAAAGATTGGATGGAATCTTTTGACATTCACATTTATTTAGAATTGGAGATTGGTATGCGTGGTGCATATGCAAAGAGCCTGGTTGCCATGTAGGGGGAAAAATGGTCGTGTTGTTTTTGTGTGTGGTTAGCTTCTGCTTGTGTTTAAACAAAAAAACAAAAAACAGAAACATTTTCACAAACTGCGTGTGGGTGGCCATGAACAAGTGAAGGTATTATTCTTGTTTTACAGTTTTGTTTTTGCATTGAAAACAAATTCACGCAAACATCATAATTTACAAATTTCATGTCAGTTACAAAGCTAGTTAACTGATGCTAAAAGCTAACACGCAAGCCTATTGCTTTAGATACAACTAGGCATGGGCCGGTTTGACGGTATTATAACCGTGAGCTGAGCAGAAATATCACGGTTCCAAAGTATTACAGTACTGCAATTACAGCTCTAAAATGCATTATTTTGAAGTTCGATAAATAATAATATTTTTCCATTGAATTTTTCCATAACAATACATAATAAAAACATACAAATATAAATGTAAAAGCCTACGACAGAAAAATACTTATTTCTTGAAGCTATTTCTCTGCTCTTCTCCGCTTTGTGAAGCAACGCCAGAGCGGATCGAACTGATGTTAGCCATGCTAGTTAGCTAGTTATCTCCCTTGGTAGCGAGTCTGTTGTATTTATTTTACCAACTGTCGACACGCTAACTCTTGTATCCGGTCGCAAGCAGCTACAGGGGAATTGGAATTGATGGTTGGAAGAGGGGAATTGGGCTCAAAACTATCTTTGTGTGGCTTCCAGGCTTAACACAAAATAATGTTTGATAAAGGGTCTGATTTTCATGACAGACCTGTTAAAAATCTATGTTTTCTTTGTGCTTTTGACATAATGACAACACTCTCAAAATGATGTTGGTTTCTACAGACCTACAAAATTGACGTAATATATGGTCAGGAAAACACGATCAGAATATGAACTTTATTTGAGGTTAATCAGGGGCACTTTAAATTGTGGCAGGTGTGTGCTGATTCCCCACTGAACAGGAATGGTTGGTTAATTATGAACACAGCCACATCCCCAGTTATGAAGGTGTGCACACTTGGGCAAACCACATAATCTCAGTTGTTATTTGACTTTTTTTGTTTGTTTGTTTTCTTTCTTTTTTTTTTTTTTTTTACTGCGTGGTACAGGTTAAAGGTGACATTAATAATGGAAAATGTTCTGAAATGATTTATCAAAAACAAAAAAAATCTATCCATCCACCCATTTTCTATGAATGAAAATTTGAATAGGGGTGTGTAGACTTTTCATATCCACGACACATGTCAAACCAGGGCACGGTGGATGACTGGTTACAGCGTCTACCTCACAGTTCTGAGGACCGGGGTTCAAATCCCGGCCCTGCCTGTGTGGAGTTTGCATGTTCTCCCCGTGCCTGCGTGGGTTTTCTCCGGGCACTCCGGTTTCCTCCCACATCCCAAAAAACATGCATGGTAGGTTAATTGAAGACTCTAAATTGCCCTTAGACGTGAATGTGAGTGTCAATGGTTGTTTGTTTATGTGTGCCCTGCGATTGGTTGGCAACCAGTTCAGGGTGTACCCCGCCTCCTGCCCGAAGATAGCTGGGATAGGCTCCAGCACGCCCGCGACCCTTGTGAAGATAAGCGGCTCAGAAAATGGATGGATGGATGGATGTCAAACCAGCAGTCAGTGATGTTATCTTGTAAAGAAACACGACCAACTGCTTGGCCACCCAGGTCTTATCCTGAGCCATCTTTTAAACTCTCTTTGATGGTAATTTTCAGTGTTTAGACAGTGCTGTTTAAAACGATTTTCAGGTTCCAGAACGCTGTCGTCATGTCGGCAAACAACCATAACAACAATTTTTATCGATCGTCGGATACAGAATAGCCCATGAAAACGTGGGATATAACAGGACTTAGTAGATCATGCAGACCTGTGAGTTGTCACGGTTAAAGATGATGGAGCTTAGGTCCCCACAGTTGTAGTGCGTGATGAGGTCCTCGGTGGTGTAGGAGCCCTGCAGACTGCCCGCTCGGACACCCTCGTGCTGCAGCAGCGTCTGGTTCAAGGCGAACAGCACCTGAGGGAAGAAACACACAGACAGATGAGGAGATTAGGTTTTGCGTCCGCTGATTAAATTTTCTCTTTATTTTACTTTTACGTAATAACAACAAACCTAACACAACGCGTCAGTCACTTCCTTCTCTTTCAGCCTGATTCCAAGACAAACGAGCCTGCCTTGCTCGTAGGCTTGAAGCTAACATTAGCTCTGCTGTCCATGCTTGCTGCAACGTGTTGCATTAAGTACACATGTATATTGCCATCGCAATTTGTAAAAATAGCAACTTTGTTTGTTAGCTTGAGCTTTTTAATGGGCACTCACCAGAGCAAAAATATACACACACAGTCAAGACTGTTGGACTGATGACTCCTCCGCTATCAAAACTTAGCTCCTCCTTGACATACAAAGGTCTTAGTCTCTCAGTCGAGATGTATAACGTCAACATACTTCCTTGACAGCAATTATTACTTTCCTATTAACCAGAGCTTGCACATTTTAAGTCATTACAGAAAGAGCACAATACGCCGAGATATTCATCGTCATTGTATTAAATAGATGGCATGCTGTTAGAAATGCATATTGGTCAAGTCATATGTATATGTTTTTTCATTAAAAATAATAATAATACTGCAAGCAGGCAATTTACATTCAAACAGCAAAATATGTGAGCTTGCTGACAGCGTAGACAATGACAGGGTTGATAATTTTGGCTAATGTTAGCATATAATGTGCACCTTCACTGAGGAACACGATTTAGTTAGCAAGAAGACTACGAACTGTTCAACAGATGGATTAAACCTTTCTGAACATTAGGTTATGTTAATTAAAATTTCACTATGACAGAGTGGACACATTATGTTTGACGACATCCAACCTACACTCGTAATATGACGAAAATTGTGAAACATGAGTTTAAATATTTACTGTGCAGCTAGCCACTGTTTCAGCCTCCATCAAAGAAAGACAAAATGCTGGTAATAATGTCTCTGAAAATATCAGAGGGCTTCTTGAAGCGGCGGTTTCCCAATAATGACAATGGACACCAAAGGCACTTCATATTGATAGATACCCAGATGAGTTTTCCCAGCAAATAGCTGAAGGCTCAAGACAAAAAAAAAAAAATGCAAAAAGGTGATTTTTATATATATTTTGAATTGATTAATAAATGGTGGCTTGCTCGACTGTGTTGTGGAATCTCTGTGTAAAAGAGGCTGTCTTTAGTCATTTGTAAGGTACTTTCCCTTGAGGTCAGCTGCAGGTAAAACCCCACCGCAAATGCACACCACTGTGTTTCTGGTGAAGGGAGGAGAAAGTTTGGAGCGAGTTCTTTAAAACCTTTCTCTCTGTCACCGGGGCACCGTAAATCTACAACGGCCATTAATAGCAAAAGTAAACCCTCTTTAAAGAGAATTTACTACATGCAGCCGGCGTTCAGCATAGCGACTATGCTCGATGGGTCAAATCGAAGCCGTCCCCCCGCCTCGCACCGACCCCTGCAGTGCCGTGCCACATGTGATCGGCCTGACGTGGGCCGGGGCAGTTGATCGCCGCTGAGCGCTCCCCTACAGGAACCGGAGGCCCACGTGAAGCCCTTTCACACACTTCTACATTGCACCTAAACTGACTTGATTACGCCAAATGACTCATCTCGTCATAACTTCAAATCTCTGTTGGCTTTGGAGGACGAGAGCCGTCCAAGAAAGTCAACTTTTGGAATGTAGATGATTCGCATAGCAGTTACAGTCTGATACAGCTGCGCAACTCATTTACCCTGAAGCCGTAATTTACACAATTACATGTTGCTTTCGCAACCATACTGTATGCCCACCGGACACGTCATTAGGTACAGCTGTACAATTTAATGAGCGGCCAGTGCAAAAGCATTATCAAATAATGTGCTCTCAAAAAGAGATACAGTAAATCCCCAAGTCCATTTTCTAGGGAGGGACCACCGGTAAACTGGTAAAAAAATTATATAATAGCCTTTATTAGAGGTTCAAAATACACAAAAAACTATGATCAAAACACCTTAATGTAATTTCAAACCATGTTACAATATTCCCCTTAAAAATAAATGGCTTCCAGATTATTTAATTCAAAAAAAGAAGAAAAAAAAGATCTGTAGTGTACATTCCACTTCCATAACAACCCAGGCTAAACTTAGCTCCGCCCCAAGACACAAAGTCCGTTGAGATTGAACACTTCAACATACTTCCTTGACCCTAATTACTACTTTTGTGTTAGCCAGGCCTTTGGTGCCATCTTGAGCCATCTTAGAGTGTTACTGAAAGAGCACAAAAAACAAGAATTGGTGAGCTTTCCATCAAAGAGCTGAAGTTGGGTTCCACAGAAAAAAGCATGAAGAGGTGAATTCATGACGAGTAAACCACGAATGGGCAGGGGTTCACTGTAATGCGTTACTGTTATGCATCCATAGAAATACGATGAATTCACGCAACGGCTCCTTTCGCCAGTTATTTATGATATCTACCAATTTGCACCATAGGAATGAACAGACTAGAAATAATCCATACAGCAAAAAAACAGCTAGCGCAAAACCAGATGCATCACTCAATTTTTTTTTACATTGTTTTTTTTTTCCGCAGAAAACCCAAAAGTCCTTTATATGTAATTCTGCTATTTAACAAAACCACAAGCGGAAACAAAAAATATAACCTCTTTGGCAGCGATAACTACCTTCTGTGTTTCTTTTGAGATCATATCTCAGCCCTCGATCTTCTGGCTCGGCAATAATAGTATCATACTTCAGTTTATCTTTCTATCGTCCATAAAACTACAACCCAAAGAGGCCAATTCCAACAAATTTGCAAGAGAAGCTAATTTTGCCGCTCTAGATGAGTGACCACTCTCTTAAATCCTTGACTGCCACTGGAACTTCCATCCCCCCCCCCCCCCCCCCCCCCAACAAAAACCCTTGATTGGAGTCAGTACATGAAAGTGTCAGAACACCTGCTCAATGCTTTAGAACACTTCTGTGAACAAACCAGACAGCCAGAAGAAACACAGAAATCTTGGTGAATGAAAGTATTGCTGTACAAGTTCAATATTGTCTTTCTCCGGGGTACAAAACGAAACTGCAGCTGATGCCATGGTGACGGAGTTTATACAGAAGAACCTTTACAAGCTTACTAAAAAGGCTCAGTTTTGATGGACACTGTTCACAATATCCATAAAATTCAAGCTTTTGAAAGGACTTTTTGTCAACTCAAACGCTGTTGCAATATAGGCAGTAACAGTTTAAGATTTTCTCGTGATCCAACATTAAAAAAATCCATTGGCCTCACAACATATTATTGTCTATTACTTCTTTTTCGACAAGTTACCTTTCCAAACAAGCCTTCCTCATACTACAAGTAGAAAATAACGTAAGCACCGGTGTCTATGCTCGCCGAAACAAGTTTAGGTTTGAAGTGCTTCAGTCATAACACATTTAACAGTTTTCTATAATTAATTACTTAACACATTCAGGTTTATTAGTGGTGTAGAACTCTGATTAAACATTCTCATGTATCTTACTAATTTAGCTTAACAGTTTAATTGAGGGCTTAAAACAACGTCCAAACTTAAAACAATTTAAAACTAAATATAAAAATCGTATATTCACGTGATACACAGATGAAACCTGGTTGTGATAGTTGGCAGGTGTTCACAAGGGTGTTATTATAGTATTTTATTTATTTACATTTACTATTTGGTACTTGTCTATCTGATGAATGTGTTATTGTTTAGATCCTTTGTCCATGCCAATTCATAATGATGATGTAAATATCTCTTTATATTATTTAATATGATCATGTTCATTTTTCATTACAGCATTGTTGTCATGGAAGCGGGATCGAATCTGAATGTACCTTAAATGAACAGAACTTAGAGAAGTGGTTAAATTCTTAAATCCAGGCTTATTCTCGCTCCTTTTTAAACATGGAACACTGTGTATTGTTGATTGTTTCGCTTTCATGTTCAAAATGAACAATTGAGACAAACAAAAATACAACCCCTGTAGCTGTAATATTCGAAACATCTCTGTCAGTCTGTGGTGTACCTAATGAAGTGGCCAGTGATCTCAGCCTCTGATAGAGCGTCTATTTTTTTTTCTAGCCTAGATTTTTGTCATCAAATAAAAGCTTTCAAGGAACTAATCTGGACAGTGGAGCGCACACTGAGGATCTCATTAATTATTATTTTTTTTTAACCTGATGTCCAACAATTCATTAGATTTCTGGATAGCAAACAGTTAAAAATCATTCATGTTAAAGTAAGTTTACGTGCATTCACAGCGATTGACCTTTATATAGTATTTGGTGGTTGGCTCAGAATTATGTTAGCCAGCTTGCGCGAGGGCGTGGCGAACTTTACGGGCCACAAATGAGGTCCAACAAGAAGAAATAAAAATGTATAAAGCATTACGTATTACTGCATTTACACATTCACATGAGTCTGCTCCCCTTTATGCTTTCATTGAAACCTCAAGAAAGGGCATTTAAATTGAGTCAAAGAGAGAGTAAAATGTGACTGAATTGTCCGATAGGATGAAAAGCTTGTTTTTGAGGAGGGGAGCATGTGCTGCGCAGATGGAAGCGATGATCCTCCAGGATTACCAAGTGGTGGAGAGTTTGGGTCGGTGGTTTTTGCACGCATGCAGGCTATTATAAATCAGGTGCAAGAAAACAAACATATGCCTTCCCCTTATTTATTTCTCTCTTTTCTTCTTGCTTTTGCACAGATGTTTGTCCATTTGCTGAATACTCTAAATCCCCGCTTTTCGTGAGACCTGAGTAATTGAGGCCCCTCCTAAAAGTATTTAACTGCCTATAGTAATAGTTTAAACTGTAAAAATACCAAAAGCTATGATCAAACACTATAACTTAATTTCAAACTCATTTTACATTACCCTAAAAGAATAAATGGTTTATAGATGATTGGATTTTCTCCCGGCGGCACGGTAATCGACTGGTTAAAGCGTCTGCCTCACAGTTCTGAGGACCGGGATTCAATCCCCGGCGCCCCGCTTGTGTGGAGTTTGCATGTTCTCCGCGTGCCTGCGTGGGTTTTCTCCGGGCACTCCGGTTTCCTCCCACATCCCAAAAACATGCATTGTAGGTTGATTGAAGACTCTAAATTGCCCGTAGGTGTGAATGTGAGTGCGAATGGTTGTTTGTTTATATGTGCCCCGCGATTGGCTGGCAACCAGTTCAGGGTGTACCCCGCCTCCTGCCCGAAGATAGCTGGGAGAGGCTCTAGCACTCCCGCGACCCTTGTGAGGAGAAGCGGCTCAGAAAATGGATGGATGGATGGATTTTCTCCCAAACATGCAAAGTTGTCTCTCAGTTGAAATGTACTTACCAGTAATAACTTCAACATACAGTGTAAAAACGATTTTGGAAAGTGGTGAATATAATCCATTAAAATAATCAAAAATTTACTTATTTTAGATAGTAAATGAATTATAAAATAAAGGGTAAATTATACCGATACTATTTGACAACAGTAACAAGTGTTCCTGAGAAAAATTGTATCAAATTAACCAGTTTTGGCCAGATTCAATATGCAAAACGGCGTCAGCCGTTGGTGACAGTTGATCACGCTGATTGGCTGTTAGCTAGCCAATCAGTGCACGAGACAAGAAACAGAAGTGACGAAAAAAAAAGAAGTGACCAAACAAACAGCAAAGAAAATGCCAAGGGAAAGATTCCTCTGTGAAAAAAAAAATTTGAATACGTGAATTTGGGGACTGCGAATATGCAGGGATTGCTCAAGTTATACATTTGAATAAATAAATAAATAAAAAACAGGTTTTGTTATTGTTGATCATGTTCTTAAATGGAAATAGAGCACTCACAATCTTCTCGTTTGTCTTTGTAACAAAGCGACTACGTGACAGCGAAATGTGGTCTTAATTTCAAGCAAGAGCCCCTAAATTCACAAGGATGCAGTGTGATTATTGTTATCATAATCACGGATATATTCAGACTCTGTGGTGACCCTCCAAACCCGAGGAGAGTCGTTTCTCTGCGTCTTTATCTCGCCGTCATTTAATCAGGCGCTGATTGAAGAAAAACAGGGTGGTACGTTCCCCTCGGCCGCTCTTGCCTCCCCAGAGAGCCGCTTGAGTTTCACGGCTTGAAAAGGCTTCGCTGGACCCCTGACCCCCATGACATGCACCGTTGCGTCCCTCTGGGGACAGAGGGCGAGGGGGGGATTGGGTTCGCGGCACCCTGCGGGGCCCAGAGTTAGGTAAGGAGTTGAAATAACATCCAGGGCAGCCCGAGAATAGGAGAGATCAGTGCTGGGTTCCCAGCAGCTCCAAAACGTCTTGTGTGAGAGCACGTTCCCATCATGATCACAGTGGCGAAGCAGAAAATAAAGCATTAAGGCCACTGAGTCCCATCCTCAGTGCTGTGAGAGATGATCATCAGGTTATCGTGGGAAATTATCCAGAAAAGTATTTCTTTACTACAAATAATGTAATTATGTTCATCTGTCCGTGGCAGCCACGTCTAGTGACAGGTAAAATGATTTAACACTCTTACTAGATGGCAGAAGGTAAAATTAACCCCTGTATCCAACTGTTGGCATTCATACAACAGAATTACTATTAACATTATCTTTATTTCAGTACACATTAGTACCTCGATTTACAAGTGAGCAGACTTCCGAGTTTTTCAAAATACGAGCCGTCGCTCGGACAATTTGTTTTTTCTCGAGCTGCGAGCAAAAATTGGAGTTGCGAGCGCTTTACAACAAGCAAAGGTTTGACAGAGTGTGAACAATTTCAAAATAAGAGGCCAAGAGCTTGCTTCAAGCTGTTGGATATTTGAACGCAAATGGCGCACTAGCACATGTACAATGACAATATAGCAATACTCGCAGGCTTATATTCTTTACACCCTCAAAAAATGACGAATATTACTGAAGCTTACTAAGCAGTTGTGAACATTTCTTTTCATGTACAGTATATACTTGTATGTATGTTTCACACTGCTTCCCGGTGGCCATGTTGAGCACACCAGAAGCAGTCGCACAATGAATGTATGACATCATGATGGGCAAACTGTTTAATTCTAACTAAAATAATTCAAGTCCCACACCTATTGCGAAACTTCTGGAGTTTGTGTCGGCCCAAGCACAGCACCGATTGCCTACAGTGTGTACGCGCTAAAACGCCCCTGTGGCCGTTACCATCAAAGCTGTAGTATCTCATATGACTTCATGCATGCACGTGTAATTGGCAGTGACAAGGGAGGTTTAAAATCCTGCTATTGTCTGATGTTATAGTCAGAGATGCACCTTGAATACATTAAGTAGAGGAAGCGATGGTGTCACCCAAGAGCCCATCAAAGTCATGTGGACAGTCTCGCACGATAGATCCGCCGTTTTCTCATCCGCTTTTATCAGCGGCTCCTCGTGACGTTCTTGGGTTTCTACTCTCCGGGGATCCATGTAACCTGTCAGGGCCTTCTCAAGGCAGCATTTAAACGCCTCCCTGCGTCGGAACCTCGCCAGAAGACGTTTTACGGCCTCTTGGCGCCTTGCAGCAATGCGGACTTGAGTCGCTTGTTTGAAGGTAAGCTGCACTTTCAACTCATCCCATCTGGCGTCGGCCTCGCGTTGAGTCATCACCCGCGTCCGTCTTTCTTTATCCCCCGTTAATGCCAACGCACCCCAGCGTAAATACAAATTCTCCTTTTTTGCTTCATTCTACCGCTGTGCCTACTCGACCTTCTGTTTCAGAGTAGGAAATCCAGGGATTACCACGGGGACAATCCCAGAGGCGGAGGCCTGCTGCTCGCAGCTTCCACAGAAAAGCCTCGTTTTATTTCCCTTCCGTCTTCCTTCCACCCTTCCGGGGCAGGGGAGGGCAGATATGCCCGTCTCGGCTTGTCTCTCATCCTTCCTGTCTCTCCACATGCACCTTGCAATTGTTTCTCCCCCATTGGCGCTGGTTGCCCCTGTGCTCCTAGGACTCCTGCTTCTCCATTTAATCAAAGTGAGTGAGTGGGGGGGGTGTTGGGTGTTGCCCCAGCTCTCTGTATACTTGTCTACAAATAAACCCTGGTGTTTGACTTGGCAGGGCCGCCGCTGGGCCGGTCATCCTGGCTTTCCTGCTCCCCACCCCCAGAAAACACCCAACATAATAAGGTTTCACTTGATTCTCACAGAAAAAGCTCACAGCCGGTCCCTCGCAGTGGAAGTCCAGTGCTGGAAAGAGAAGTGAAAAATACAGTGCGAAATCTCGCTAATCTTTGTTTTCTTTTGATACTCGGTCCGACATCTGGTGATGTGGCAAACGTCTTACTTTTAAACGGATCAATGTAAGCTGACACAACTGCCCCTTATTAACATGAAGCGATGGAATTTTAGGCATGTTGGGTGGCCCCGAGAACCAAATGACAAGCAAAAAGTCTGTTTGTTGAAGAATACTTAAACTTTGTTTAAATTATTATGCTAATGATATTTTTCTCAGATTTTCCTGAATAGTTGATACAATTGACTGTTGGCATAATATTCAAGTCAACAACTGTCCGAATAGAATTCATATGTTATTGAACAAACCTCCCAACAATAACATTTTTTTTTTTTTTTTTTTTTAAATAAAAAGCTTCAAATACACTGTTACAAATTATTACACACAACAGCGCTTCAAGACATTTGACAGGTTTTAAAGAACTGAAAATAGTCATTTATTGAATTTGCATCTTTAGGTGGTCATATTTACTGAAAGCATGACAATATACCATCAAGAAATTCAAGCTGAAACTCTCCAAAAAGTCAAGTTTGATGGATGGAAGAATTGTGAAGCTGCTGTCAAATAAGGGGTCCTATGTCAAAATGTAACTTGATTTTTATGTTTTTGATTGAAATAGATTTTGATTTCAGTAAGTATGACCTTACGCTGGAAATTCAAAAAAGGACTATTTTTAGTTCTTAAAACCTGCCAAGTGTCTTCAGACTGTTGTGTGTGATAATTTGGAACAGCACAGTACATTTTAACTTTTTTTTAAAAACAAAATAGTTATCATTGGGAGGTTTGTTCAAAAACCTTTGAATTATAGACTGACGGTTGATGACTTGAAAATTACGCAGACTGTGATTTGTATCAACTGTTTGGAAAAATCGGAGAAAAATCATCATTCACATAATAATTTGGAACACAGTGTAGTTTGAAATATATCTTTTGTGACACCAGTCCTGGAACATTAAACACATATGTAAACTCAATCAACAAAAAAAGAAACCAATAATGCTTTTTTCCCCCTATCAGGCTACTACATAACACAAACATTTTCGTGCCATTTTTAACAAATATGATTTCAAGCTCCATTTTTAGCTGACAATATTCATCAGGCTCTAACTCATGCGTTCAAGTTGCCAAAATTCAAGTTTTTAAAGGATTTTTATGTCATCTCAAGCTGTTTCACTGACTTGAAAACACATTTGTTTTTGTTTTACTTTTAACGGCATTCCAGAACAGTGGAACCCCTCAAATATCCTTGGCCAAAATCAAACGGACAGTTTAATATAAAGTGACATTTCGCTAGAATAGTAAAAAGGAAAAGAAAAATGGAAAAAGTCCCTTGAGTTGTGCTATGTGCGGCCCTTTTAAGGGACGAGTGAGCGAGTAATGGAACTGTGTATGAGCTGGGAATGAAGCGCGTGTGTGTGTGTGTGTGTGTGTGTGTGTGTGTGTGTGTGTGTGTGTGTGTGTGTGTGTGTGTGTGTGTGAGTGTGTGTGTGTGTGTGCGTGTGTGTGTGCACGCGCGGACATTGCAGGAAAACTAAGAAATTGGCTCCATGGAGAAAACATCATCTAGAGACACTTAACTGACCAAAATCCCTTTTATTCTCTTAGTATACTTATAATAATAAGTTATATAATAAGTTATTGATAATTTCCATTTCATAATTTACCTAAAAGTTTCCAGCCTTCCTCACATGTGAATCTAGCCTCCTAAAAACCACGACGGCATCCCCTAAAAAAATCCCCTGAACCTCTTAATGAACATTTAATGTCCTTATTATGGTGATAATATAGCGACTGTGTTTTTACCGTCTGTTTACACAACTTGTTGCAATGCCAAAAGTGAACGCAGAGCTGCCACACTCCTTGATGTTTTTATAACACGTCAAAAGTGAAGCTCGCACTTCGGACGCTGGTGTCTATAAAACGATTTCTGTTCGGCCTCTTCAAAATGGCCACTGAGGGAATCAAAAACATCTCACGATTGAGTGTTTATGAGGTGTTACGAGGGTAAACGAGTACCTTGAAGTGTTTTCAAAACCACTGTGAATTATTCAGTAGGTTAATATGTGCATATGTGAGCAATTGTTAGGCTTCCAGTAATATAATTGTCCCATATGACTGTAATACACACCTGGGAAGCGCCAAGAATTATCTTGAATTTATTCCTTGCAAGAAAGAGGAGAGATTGTAGATGCATGAAATGCAGTACACTACCACGACAACTGCTTTCACACTTAATGTATATTTAACATGAGCTGCCTTGTGACCACAAGCAAAGTTGTACGGTGGTCAAGTTTTTCTTAGATATGGGCCGTCGTCCGTCCAATTTGTTTGCTGTCTGCCTCACAGTTATCAGGTTTGTGATTCGAAATGGTGTTTACATCCTCCCTGAGTGCTTGCAAGGGCTTCCTCTTACACTCCAAAAACATGCATGTTAGGTTCATTGAAGAATAGATTGTCCTAATGGGTGAATGTGAATGGTTGTTTGTCTATATGTACGCTGGGATCTGTCCAATTCATTCTTTTTAACTTTTGTTGCTAACTGGAGGGAAAATATTCAGGCAAATAAAAAAGTCTGTTGGTGGGTGTACCGTGAAGCTGGCATGCCACACGTGCTGCTTGTTCCTGCTTGTGTGTTGAGACAAATGATTGACATCTGTTCGGTCATGCCTTCTATCTGCGCAGTCTCTGATAGGCTGTTCCTGTCGCTCCGTACCAAGTTATAACATTATAATTAAAATAAAATTAGAGGCAGGGATGATTTTTCAAACAATCAATTTAATAATATTCTACTCTCAGTTCATACACACAGTTTTAACATGTATGGCTAAAAAATGTTTTTTTGTTGTTGTTGTTGTTTTGAAAACTACAAACTACCTTTAAATGCTTAATGGAGCCTAAATACCTTTTGTCCCTGGGCCTCAACGTGGGAGTTATGCATCCTTTCTAGATCAGGCCGCGGTAACTTTATCGCTTTCTTAAAGCTTGTCGCCCATCACGATCATCGTGGCCTCCACTAATCCCAACACATTTCACACACCACATTTTTCACTTTAACAAAAAACAAATCTTATTGGTTCCTACAATGTGTGCGATACTATCCAAACCAGATGAGAACCATTGGCATATGTTTAAGACATCCCAACATCGCCCTCTCTTATCTCCCTCAGCTTTGCCTGGCCTTACGGCTTTGGACACGATCAGTCCAAAAGAATGATTTGTCCCTTTCAAAGTCCACTTCAGAGGGGCGGCTGAAATGTGAGAGTGCCACCTAATCACCTGCGAGAGGTCCAGGTGACTGAAGTCAGGGCGGTGGCGAACATCCCTGCGTCTCGTACGCCCTTCTAGTGTTAGGCGGACCACGTCATGCGAGTCGTGTGGAACGGATTCAAGTCAAATCCCCTTTTTAGAGAAAAATGTTCGACACCCACCAGGAATACATTGTTCTTGTTAGCGCACTTTCACATGGATTGTGGATTCTAGAACCCCCCAAAACAGCATTTAAACCTAACCACATACAGTTACTATGTGGTCCACTGGCTGATCAACTCCAGTTGTTGTCCATGTATCGGTCCTAAAACATGCATCTGTGATTCCATGCACGCAGACGCTATTATTCTGCAACTACAAATGACCAAAATGGAAATTATTTAAAGATCATTTGAGCAAAGGACAAAGCCTCAAAGGTTTTTGTGAGGATACCACGAGGCTTCCACTTACTGAGACAAACTACTCCTGCTCATACTAGTAGAATGGCAGAATTCCTGTTCTTACAAAACCATAGTTCTCAATGTGGTATAGCCTTCGTATGAGTGCTATCTTGGTAGATTCTGCAGATGTTTGCACACATATTGTGACACTGATGTCAATGGTAAAAAAAAGATCATGACCTGGGGAGCAGAAAGACCTTCGCAGCCCTTATTTGACTCTGTCGCGAGCGTAATCCCTCACAAGCACACCGTGTCACGGCAAATCAGCGCAGAAATGTTCAATTTCATGCAATCGTGTCGCGCCTGCGGAAAAACAAACACGGCAAGGAGCATTGGTAGTGTCTTTTCAACCAAAGGGGATACAGACTGTGGCAAGTGTGTTCATTATAAATGTTTTTAAAATCTTTGACTGTTAGAAAAGTGCGTATGAATGTGTACATCTTCAACTTTTATTGCATCAGTGTGTCTCTAACTGCTATGCTGTGTCTGGTGTCAATGGCATGTGATGGTTTCAATAAAAAAAAAGGGGATCTTTCTCCTTACTCTCCTGCCCTTGACTGGCAAAAGTGAGTTCATCATTTCAGATGTCCATACTGTACGTCTGACATATCTATCTAATATATCCGGTCAGCTCTTTAGGCAGAGAGCTCTCTTGAAGACCTTGTGACTCTTTTCGGGATAGACACTAAGCATGGGGCTGGAGAATGTTGGAGATTTCATATTTATCAAGAAACTAAACATTAGTGGGATATCTACTCTTAGCCCAATAAATTTTGCATTTTTGTTGAATCCTGTGATAAGAGGCTTATAAAAGTATGGAAAGTATGTGTAGTTCACACGGGGGTGTGCTTGTGTTTTGAGCATTCTAAGCAATAGATAGCAATAGTTCGAGAAGAACACCTAAGCAACAAGTGCAGTTCTCTCCTCTGTTTTGAAGATAAATATGTTTGTTCCATTACAAGACTGCTACATGTTCTGCTCTTGGTTGTGTTACAGTGTCTGGCTTCCCACAACCATTCATACATTTTCCACTGAAAACGGAATTTTAGAAATTGGTGTTTTGGCTGTTTATGTGAAAATGGTCATCTGTGAAAACAGAACAGATGCATCCATAAGTGTTTATTTTTCTTTCTTTTTTTTTTAAGTTAAGCACATGCATTTTTTTTTAAACTTAAGTACATCCTGACAAAAGGAATTCCAGACAAATTTACAGATAAGAACACTGGCGGTACAAGCTATTGCTGCCCATTCACATACTGTTTCTTTACAAGGTGACATTTGCAACCGGCTTGCCAAGCTTATTACAACATTTTCAGTTTGTTGTGACGACATTGTCCGTACAAGACAGTTTTCAAAACACAAAGTAAAAAAATAAAATAAAATAAAAAGTCTGTTTTTATTTTGTCATTCATACAGTACCTTGAATTTATGGATTATTTGGAAATCCTTTTTTTTTTTTTTTTGTCTACCAATGCTGGTTATTAAAAAAAAAAAAAAAAAAAGCCTTCGCAACTATGAATAGCATTTTCAAAATGTATATTTAGTGATTCAAGTCGACTCTACCAATATTGCTGCAGGACTACTGGCTGATTGGGTGCTGATTGAAATTTGACCAGATTTTTCTTTTTTTTTTTTTTCATGGACGGTTGACCAACCTCCCCCCACGTCCCCCCCACTGGCACCCACTGGCTCCGCCCTGATGTGATTTATTCCGATCTTGTATTTACTCGGGCTATGACATTTAATCAGACCAGCCCTTCTACAGATGTGGGACATGCATAGATCTATGTAAATGTCACTTCATTTATCAAGATGGAAATCAGTCGTCTATTTAGCACGGTAGTTGCGATTGTTTTTACTCTTTTATTAAAGTAACAGCTTGATAAAAAACAAGTTAGTTAAAAACAAGTTCTCCAATGCAGACCAGCTGTGTTTGGAAGCAGCCATATTTTCCAGTGCGTAAATGACGTCACCGCACATTCACGTCATGACAGAACATCCGCAGACAGAACGCAGCCTGACAATTCCAATTGAACTGTTTAAATGATTTTCGATTGGTCTGGGGAAAGGAATATTCCAGCCCTGTGAAAGCGTATGAAATTCCATTTGTTGTGTTCTGGCTCTTGCTTACTGTTAAGGCATACTCTATTTGAACCGTGCTTAAGCCCACTTAACACCTAAAGTCTGCTTTGGTGTGTGTGACTGCCGCAGACCAACATATTGACCTCGCAAAACACATCTGCACAAGTATGTTTGATAAAAGCAGGTATTGCCAGGTACGACTTCATGACTTAAGGACTTGACAAAGGCTGCCCTCTTGGAATGAGATAAAACAGATTTCAGCAGACAGCCAGCAATAACTTTTAACTTTTACTGTTGCCTTTTTTCCGACTCCTTCAGACATTCTTTCTTCTCTCGCAAAAAACACACGTGTAGAGATGGCAGCCCTGCAGCCTTCCAGGAAAATGCATGCTCTGAAGAAATACAATACGATTACAACTGTGTGATTGTTGTCTTTGATCGTTTTAGCACCCAGACCGTCTTCTTAGGCAAACATTGGTTCTGAACCGCAGCTAAACGCTGGCTTCTGAACAAGGGGGTTGACCAGTGGCAGAGAGCGTTTTGAATGTGTGCACGCCCTGTTTAAACACGAGGGCACTCGCACATATGTTCGTGTGTGTGTGTACGCTTGTATGTGTGCCAGTGCGTGCAGCCCAGAGGGGCTCAAAGGGCAGACTTGGGCAGCTATACTCGGGGGTTTTGTGGTCTCCCCGTCAGCACATCACAGCACTGCGGCCTTTAAAAGGTCCACAAATCATCAGAGGGACCACAGCGATGCTGAGGAATCTCATAGTTGCGGATGATAAATTTTGTGTGAGAACAACACAAGTTATGTGTGAATCGTGTGGTAAGTAAAATTGGACTAGTGTTAGGATGGTTGTCACAGAGTCATTTCTACACATACTTACAATGCAAGCAATGAAAACAAGTAATAAATGAGAAATGTATTTCTTGATTTAAGCTAAATTATCGGCCATCTGAACAGGAAATAGCTTTAAGAAAGATTTCTTAAAACGAGTAAACACGGCTAGCCTCAAAAACGTCCGCCCATGTCTTAGTGTATTTATACTACCTACACCAATAGATTTATGGTATTTCTTATTTTAAACTAAACTTTCTCATAGCCAATAATAAAATCTAAAAAAAAAAGTTATAACTTAAGATATTTAAGGGGGGGAAAATGCTTGATTCAAGTGAAATACTCTTTCCAAAAAAAACAGTAAGAAGAAATGTCTTAAGAACAAGCATATTTTGGTTTGATTTGAGAGCTTTAAAGTTAGAGCTTTGTTTGTGCGGTTTATTGTAGGTTTGTTCATTTCTATTGTGCACAATGGTGATTGTAATGTACAATTGTTTTTTTTAAAACTAAATTCAATTGTTTCAAACCCATTCATAGATGTTAGTAAAGAAAAGATATTTCAAAATTCTCCCAGGTTTTACAGTGTAAAATATCACTTCAAGAATTATACAACTTATGAAAATGACTTATAAATAAGGATGTAAAACAGCATGTCATAAAAAACATTCAACAGACTATTCCCACAAGATACCAATCGGCCTAAAAAAAAAAAAAAAAAAAGCATTAAAGCTTTTAATGTAAAACTTCAAGAGTTAAAATGTCACACGTCTTGTCTGTAGTAGTTGTGACTGCATTCATCCTGTATTCATCCGCCACTCTGCATCATTTGCACATTTGATCAGTATCACGGCACTATTGGAGACTTGAGATTGCTGAATGTACTTTCTAGCGTACATTTGTGTTTGTCCAAAATTTATAATTTGTTATCGTGTCTTTTTTGCTGTAGTCGTAGAGTGACTCCATTTACCAGAGACAAATTCCTTGTTTGCTTTAACATACTTGGCCAATAAAGATGATTCTGATTCTGATGAACCATTCATTGGTGGGATCCACTTATCATCACTCTGGACCTTTGTTTTTCTGTTCTTTGCCACATAGAGCTCTCACTTAACATCTCACACCCACACACGCAAACTATAACATCGCCAAGAGTAGCTGTAAACTGTCAAAGTCTACTGAACAGAAACGGAACCACATCAAGAAGCGCCGCAGTGGGAGTGTTGATGTGCTCTCCGATGGGTTACGGGTGAGCGGCCGTGGTTTCACGGGCGGTGCATGTACGTGCACACATGCTGACAGATGTCTTGCACACTTTGGGATTATTGCAAAAGAATGTAAAGGGGATGACTGTGCTGTGACTGACTCACACACTCTGGTGCGGCGCGAAGATTACAAAGGAGTTTACACACATGGAAACGCATGCAAACACATGCTAGACCAAAGATTGAATATGTTTGCATTGTGCCACTTGGAGAAAAGCAAGGACAAGCCCAACGAGAATGTTTACTCCACCAAAACAAAACACTCCCTCGCTCTCCACTGTGTTTCTCCTAAATATATCTTTACTTTCACCCCCACGTCTCTTTATCCTCCACATCAACCCCCCCACCCCCACCTGGTTCATTGCACCAAAGTGGCCATAGCAACCCTCCAAAACGGTGGATGAGTCAACACTGAGCTCCTTGCTTCCCATCCTCTGCCTCAGGATGAAATGAGAGTGAGCGGACAAACAGCTACTAAATACTCTCACTTCACCGTTTAACATTTTTTTTCTCCCTCTTAAAAATCTTAATAAGGTATTATAGTTTGTGATTGAGATTTTATTCCTGGTTATGAGGAAGATATCTTAAGATAATATCCTAATTCGATAAAGACGCGTAAGACATCAGTGTGTCTCTTTAGGCTAGCTATGTTTACTTGTTTCAAGAAATCTTGCCAAATCAAATTTCCTTTTTTCTTTTTTTTTTTCCAGCCCAGGTTTTAGTCAGTCAACCCGTGACCATAGTGTGAAGTTCAACACTCGAGACTCACTGTCCCATGCTCCTTTGTGTTGAAAGCAATTGACGCTGTCAGACTGAAGTAACCATGCAAGCATCTAATTATCTAAATGCATGAAGTGAGCGGCTGTGGTTTACATTAACATAACTATGTCGATGCAGCCTGCCTAGAACCACGGCTGACGAGCTACGACACATCGTACCTAGTACATCACGTGTGGGATATGTTCCAGATTGACACGCAATATGTAAAAATCCGCTATATAGGGTCCATATACATTATTTTTATAGTTTTACCCCTACCACAGGTTAAACACATTCAAAAACGAAATAGTTTAGTTTTGGAGTCACACTATTACGAAGAAGTCATGCCACTAAGGGAGCGGTTGTGGCTAACGTTGGCTTGTTTACAGTGCTAATGCTAGCTTAGTAATGCTAGCGCTGCTATTTCGTTGAAAGTGGATGTGTGTTCTCTGTGACTATTTTATATTATCAAAACTACCCACTTTCATAATCACATACCATTATGAATGGTCATGAATCGTGCTCGTGCATGTTAGTGTGGGGTGTGGCTTTGCATGTACAGCGACTCGGGAGGGATTAGTGAAGTGAGGCTACATTCAAATCTTGCTAGTTGTTTCAAAACTGCAAACTCCCTTTTAAATAGATGGGCTAGCCGAATTCAGCATAAGGTAATGATAAACTTAAATGTCTACCTTTAAAAAAAAAAAAAAAATATATATATATATATATATATATATATATATATATATATATATATATATATATATATATAAGGAGACAGGTATGTAGGTCGGAAGGTACTTTATTCACCCACAAGGGAAATTCACATAAAAAGTCTGCTAGCTTAATGCTAACATCCAGTATAATGTGAAACACCATAGACAGAGTAATTGAAATGAGCATAGATGTTATTGAAAATGGCGGCACGGTGGCCGACTGGTTAGAGCGTCAGCCTCACAGTTGTGAGGACCCGGGTTCAATCCCCGGCCCCGCCTGTGTGGAGTTTGCATGTTCTCCCCGTGCCTGCGTGGGTTTTCTCCGGGCACTCCGGTTTCCTCCCACATCCCAAAAACATGCATTAATTGGAGACTCTAAATTGCCCGTAGGCATGACTGTGAGTGCGAATGGTTGTTTGTTTGTATGTGCCCTGCGATTGGCTGGCAACCGGTTCAGGGTGTACCCCGCCTCCTGCCCGATGACAGCTGGGATAGGCTCCAGCACGCCCGCGACCCTAGTGAGGAGAGGCGGCTCAGAAAATGGATGGATGGGTTATTGAAAATATAAACCTTCAAACAACTGTTACTTTAACCCACATGGAGCAACGACATACAAACAGCGCATGCAATGATATTCACCGGCATATATTCTCTGCTCTGTGGGAACAATGACTACGACTGAAGTTTATTTGCCTCTTCTTTTAGAGCTTCTTCTCCTAATTTGGACTTGGCTGTATACTGTAGTAACCCATTATAAAAACAAATAAAAATTCTAAAAAATCTATGACCGAGCAGGAGCATGAACGATGAACTGATATAGTGAGGGGGACACTGTAGGACATGATTTTGAAGATCAAAAAGCCTTAGTACAAACGTGTCGGACCGAGTAGCTACCGTGCAGTGGAACACAGATGCGATGCGCTGCTATCTACTGCGGTGTTGAGCTTGTGATGGTTTCTATCGGCAAACTCTCATGGTTCTAGATTTACCCTTTTGCTGTTGCCAAAACAGCCAACAAGTTGTCAGCGTGTATCGTCACAGGCAGACGCACATTAATTGTCACCGTCATCTTTTAGCATCTGCGCGTTCGCTTACATCCTGCCTGACCCCTCGTTTTGCCGTTATCTGCTCACCCCATCACCTCCGTTTGACTTATGTCCATTTTATTACTCTTCCTGTCCCCTTTTGTTTCTGACTCTCACTCTTTTGCCCCCCATCTGTTTCTCATCACACAGCAGAGAGTCTGCTGGTTGTGGCCACGAGGGAGCTGGATGAGATAGAGGAGAAGGAGAAGAAAGTCACTTATCCTTTCCTATCAAATTCTGACTATGAATAACCATCCAACTGTTTTTTTTTTTTTTTTTTTTTTTGTGTGTGGAAGCATTCCTACATGCACACGTGTGGAAAACCAGCAAATAAACCCCCCAAAAAGGAGAAGTGAGTTAATGAGCTCCTCCAGGGATGTTTGCCTTTTTCATAACCAATGCAAACAGATATTTGGCCCGCTGGTGCAGCCCTTAAAGACGCACATAAGCGCCTCAGTGCGAGGAGCTGTCAGACCCTGTTAGGCTTGGCGTTCCTGTACCTGCGGTTTGGATCTCTTTTCAGAGGAGAACCTTTTCCCCGCATCAGGAACTTCCAGAGAGCAGCGGGAGCCAACGTGGGGAGGAAAGAGGACAGACAGGAAGGGAACGCCGAGGGCCTCTCGTTATTGTAGTCATTTGCTGAAATAACTTGGATGATTTGTGACTCACGTTAAGGATTTCGTGCCACTTGGAACAACCGCGTCCTCATCGGAGCCACTCCATCGCAGAGAGCGCATTTGCGTATGAATAATATTAGGATACCTTCAGTATCAATTACATTCCTTCCAGATGAGCCCCTGAAGAACTCACGGCTGATTAAAACAAAATTTATTTGTCTTTCTCCAAGGGGGAAAAAGTGGAATAGATTTGCTTTTTAAGGACAAGAGCCACATTGGCGGCTTGTCCTCCTGGGTGGGCAGAGAGGCCGCAGAAGAGCCGAACCCGAACAGACATCCATCATAATGATTTCACCCACAGCCATTGATGCGTCCATAATCGCCAATAACCTTTTGAGACCAGCGTCGCTTTTTGGGCTTATTTTTCCTGCCGCTAAGAAAACTTTGGTTTTCCTACCTTGGCATCTACCTCTTTAAAACAAACACAATATTTCTTCAAGTTCATACAACCAGTTTTTGAAGATTCATATTGCAGTCTACTTGTTCTATTTCTGGAAACTTAAACTTGTATTACTAGCTAGCTAGCAAGATATTGTAGATAGATAGATTATCCACAAAGAAAATTCCCATGTAAACATTTTTTTTTTAAATTCACATTGAAACCCGGCTAATAAATGTCATGGTATTGTTAATTAAATATAGGGCAAGTGGCTAAAATCCCTAGGAGGGGAGTTGGTTATAGTATGATTTTGCAAATGGCCAAAGTCCATGAAAAAGGGCAAGAAATCAAAATGGCCAACAACCTTTCCTGTTGATATGCAGAGGTCCTGTTATGATGATGAACATGCATGCAGTCAAATTTTTTTTAACTCTCCGCAATACATTTTATGGTTGTTGCCTCTGAGACCCCTAAAATAAGTATACCGTGAACTCCTGCTTATTCGCAGTCCGCCATTCACGAATTCATCTACTTACATTTTTTTTCCTACGCAACCTATCACAGGTATTTGCTGAAAGTTATTTGCATATTTTTTTATGTTGTAGTATTAGTATTATTGTTGTCTTATACTGTGGAAACGATGCATCTCAATTGACAGACTGTTATGTTTATGATTTATGTTTAAGGGTAATGTTGTAAAATGAGTTTAAAATTAAAGTGTTTTTGGTTCAGGGTCTGTGGTATATTTCTAGTTAAAACTATTAATATACGTAATTGTAAACCTTTTTGGTGGGGTTGCGTCAGTTACTCGCGGCAGGGTTCTGTCCCTATTGCCCTAATGTATACGCTAACCTAAACAACAGTTGTTGCTGTTTCTCTTGAGTCACGAACAAATTTCTTCTCTTTCAGACAGTCACTGATAGAAGCTCGCCTTGCTCGTGCCAGAAAGATAGACGCTAATGTTCGTGCTGGTGTCTGTGCTCACTGCCTCTTGTTTTGGATTAAGGTAATAAGTTTGTTTTCTTTATTTTAGCACCAATTTCCCTCAATTTGTGCATTGCTTTTCACCCATAAATGTACTAATTTGAGAACATGACAGCTAGTCAGCATAAGACTAGATGAGTGAGACCGTGTGTCTCCAGCCCATTTGCAGGGCTGTCACTTGTCTCGGTTTCCAGAGGTGATGCTCAGCATTTCTTTGGGTCAGAGCATTTCATTCGGAAGCAAACAGCAGCCAGGTTGGGAGTAAGATCATTTATGCTTAAATGCATTCTGTCTCTCTTCATGGCTGAAATGATTTTATGTTCAGGTAAACTACTCCCAAATCTTCAGGTATTTTTTCCAGAATGGATTTCAATGGATTTGACAAAACTTGGTGTGCCTTGCCAACAGAGCACAAATATAATCAGCGATATGGGTGTCAGAACACTCCCAAATGCTAACGCACACAAAGTCAGCGTGCTGCTAAATCTATTATTAGCCCGTGTACAGTCACTTGTGTAAAGACAGTATCATTTACAGTTGCCCGTAATCTGCCAAGTGTGTGGACATGGCTTGAAAAGTAAAAATGGAAGCCATGTGATCTATCTATCGCCAGATGTAAAAGATGTAGGAAAAATGGAAAAGATCTCACTGTGGGGCCCATCAAACGTTTGAAGTGTCAGTCCAACACTAGCAATAACAAACGAAGAGTGCAAATGTGTCAGATTTTTTGCCATTGATCTTATACTTAACTTCAAACTTGCGTTGGACTTCATTTCTCAGCAGCCTATAAATCTACACTCCTTAGGGGTGTTGAGAGAGCAATGAAGGCAATTACCGCTGTGATTTCCACATAAGTGAGTCTTCCTATGTGTCAGCTTTGTGGGGGGAAATAAAAAGGCACAGAGAAAAATGGACATGGAGTCAAAAAAAATGTTGTGTTTAAGTCTTGCCGCCACGGTGCTGGTGGTGCCTTCATGGTCTACAAGGACAAAGCAACTATAATCGACCCACGGTCTTCGCGGGGGTTGAGGACCAAGGCTTGCCACAAATAGCGCCCCCATTAAAAAAAAAATTGCCTATATTATTACGGTGAACCGCTGTCTATTCGCGATTGGCTATTCACCAAGTCACGTTTATTTCTGTGGAACATCTCATATTATTTTTTTGCTCTTTCTGTAACACACTCAGATGCTACGGAGCTCTGGCTAATAAAAAAAGTATTAATTGGTCTCAAGAAAGTATGTTGAAGTGACACATCTCAACTACTGTAAGAGGAGTTAGTTTAATTAGCCTAGGTTGTGCATGGAAGTTATGGAAAATCCTTGCGATGGTGTGTTTTTGTTCTGCTGAGTGGCTATGAAAAAGCTCAAGCTTAAAATTTAAAAACAAATGACGTCGGTCTCGTTATGCTAGAAAATGAGTATTATTACAGCCCTGCGAAGGCTAAACGCGTGCTTCTGTGGATTTTTTCAAAATCAAATCATCTGTGAGCCATTTCGTTTTCAGTGTAAAGGTTTAAAATGACATTAAAGTGTTTTGGGATGATAGTTTGTGGTATGTTTACGGTTTAAACTATTAATAGAGGAGATTATTCACGTTTTAGGGGACAGGTCAATGACTCACGTTTTTTTCGCTATTCGCTATGTAGCCTTCTAACCTCCATGAAAAGAAGGGTTTACTGTATTAACAGTTTAACCCCGCATATAATCATAATAGCTCATATTGGCTCCTTGTGGGGTTGGATATCGGAGACTTCTCATGATGATGCAAAGAGAGGTCTCCATTGCTATTGGCAGTGGTGGAAATCAACTGATCAGATGGTAACAGCTTGCTTCTCAACCTAAGGTATAGGTGGAGCCCAATGAAAGACAGTCGTTTGCGATATATTATGTATGTAGCACTGAGTCAAAACGTAATAAAATGGTTAATAGGGAAGTAGTATACGATATATTTACGGGTTGCGAAGCAGTTAACATACATGCTAGCACTTCCTAGTGCGGTTTTCAAATTTTGAATCGCATATAAGCAGTTTCGCTAATGTAACCTTATCAACGAATGCGCAAAAATCAAATTTTCTATTATTGTTGGAAATTTGCAATTTTTCAGGATATAGAGTGTTCGCGCTTCACGTTTTGCGGCTTCAGTGCTTCGCGGGTTTTCCCAAAATATTTATGAAAAAATAATAGAAATAAAAAAATACAGCCATATTGGCAGCCATATTGCGGAAAGACACGTTGTTTCATGTTGATGCGCGCGAGAGAAGGTTTCCCTGCATGCCAAACAAAGAGATGAGTGGACTCAGAGGCTTTGTACATGCCTGCACTGATTGGTTCCCAGCGCGACATCGACCAATGAGAGCACACGGTTTTTCCCCTTTCGCGGGGGGTTCTGGTCCCCATTAACCGCGAAAAACGAGGGAACACTGTATATATATATTTTTTTTTTTACAAGTTCTACAGAAAAATGCGGAAGTAGGGGAGAGTTTTTTTCCTGTGTCTCATCCCTCCTCCAATCCCATCCTTGGCTGTTAGCATGCATTAATACAAGTCATCTGGTTTTCCCACGTCGTTATAAGGTGAAATGGAAAGATACAATGTCATCAGATAATGTATTTGTCTTTGTGACAGACTTGGTGAAGCCACATGTGGCTCATTGCCCAAAGTTGTACTCCCTGTTCCAAGTAACTGTAAGCAATCGTGTGTTTGTGGCTCAATGTTAACTAGAAGTCTGAGACAGCAGCTACCGTGTGAGCCGGAAGACCTTATATAATGCATTTCGTGCATCTCCTCTATTCAACCTCTCCTCTTCTGGCAAAAATAATACCAAAAAGACATCCGTTTTAAATTACCATAACAACAATAGTCGCACCTGGTCAACATCCAGTTGTTTCCCACAGACAATAACGGAAAAAATTAATCCGACTTAGTCTGTCACAATTTTCCCACCTTTATTAACTTTTGAAAGTAACATTTTTGACATTCTTAAGTGACATACAAGTTGTAAAAATAAGCGTACCTCTATATAACGTTCAAACCACAAAACATTATTATCAAGCAATTGCCGCACTGGACAAAAGTCCAGTGGTGCCTTGAAATACGAGTTTAATTTGTTCCCTGACCCCGCTCGTAACATAAAACACTCATATCTCAAATCATCTTTCCCATCAAAAAGAATGGCAATGCAATTTGGCTGTTTCAGCGTTTTTAAATAAGGAAAATCGGACTCTATAATATTGTTCTTTATAAAAAACCTACAGCAATGATCTAATGAAATAGAATGTCAAGAATTAGACAGTTTTTGCCCCATTTTTCTTCAGTTTAATGAACAATATGCTGCTCTTTCTGGTGTGTGCACCTTGGCCACCTGAGGGCAGTATAATAGACATGCAGATATCCAGTACATGGTGCACCTCAAAACTCCTAAGTAAGCCACAATAATATTAGTCTCTCTTCGCAAAGGAAAAATAATATAAACATCTGAGTATTGTTATATTTTCTGTCTACCTATGTTGCTCCACCATTTGAGTTCATTCTTTGCTCTCACAAGGTAAGGAAGGCAATGTGCAGTAGTCTGACATCCCCGAAGTTTAGTGCAATTGTGTGACCTTCCTCCCCCCTCCCGCCCCCCCATCCTTTCTACGTGTTGGCAAGTTGATGACAAACACTTGTTTCCACTCCAACTCTCGCTCCCTATGCAATCTCTTTCACAAAGACTGAGTTTTTTTTGTTTTGTTTTATTTTTTCTGGTTGCCTGTCAACAGCGGCACACTCGCCTGCGCCTTGTGTCTCCCGACGTGTTGAAACCATTACCTTTGACAATCAGCTAAGGACGGGAGGAGAATTCTTTGGGGAACCCGTGATTTGTTCCAGATCCACATTGCAGCACAACGACAAGACAATAGTGCTGTTACAGTATATAAAATATTAAGTGTCATAGACACGCTGGGGAAAAAAACAAAGCTCAAAGATTCAAGTCGTAATTCTACAAGAATAGTCATATTTTCAAGAGAAAAAGATTTGTTTCAAGATAAATCCCATTTTAACAAGGACATTTCAAAATCCCCATCCCAATTAGCACCTACTACTCCTTTCAATCAACAGGTCAAAATGATTTTCAAGTCCTGATATTGATGATAATCTGATGTTGATGTGAGAGAATACTGAGTAATTTATTTATTTTTTTTAAACCTCAAGTGTAACTTGACAAGATTCTCTTCAATCTACATTACTCATTCTTATGCAGGTAAAAGATGACTCAATTCTCACAATCTGATGATATAACAGTATTCCTCAATTGCTAAACCACAAAAGGTAATTGTTTTTTTCGTTATGTACATTTACAGCGTGATTAGTGTATATATTACACAAAAAGGTGTTTCAATTTTCAATTATACCGATACTTTTAGGCCTAATACTTGTTTGTGCTAAACAGCATTTTTGTTTTGCAAAAAGCATTTCTACTGTGAGCAATAAAAATGATTTCGAGAGCTTTATAATTTAATCATTGTTTTCTTTTTTTCCATGTTGTGTGTAGTGACTGTTCAGTGGTATTTTTCATTTTGATTGACTCGGGGGGTCTGTTTTGAGGCAATAGTTTGGTTTTGCTGGGGTTTTGTGAATGTAGTTTGAATTTTAAATTTGTGTTTAAGGTTTCGAGAAAATGGGTTCAGGTTTCAAGAAATGTGTTTTAGCAGTGGTGAAAAACTGTATCCTATAGAATACACAACTTTATTCTCGCCGTATTCTGACTTTAATGGCAAATATACAACTGTATTTAAAAATTGTTTTCAAATTACTGTATACAACTTTATTCTTGTAATATTACAACTTTTTAAAACAAATTCTCAAATACACAACAGTTTCTCAAATTGTTCATCAATCAAATTATTCTCATGATTTTAACAACTTTGTTGAAAATATACAACTTGTTTCATAAAAAATATATACAACCTTATTCTCTGATTATGACTTTGATCTCAAAGGTATGCAACTTTTTATCTTAAAATATACAACTATTTTTCTTGAAAATATACAACGCTATTCTTGTAATACTATATGTCAATCTAAAAATATTAAACTTTTTATCTTGAACATTTTCTTTGCTAACTTTTGTTTATTAACTTTATTTTCCTAGTATTGGGAGAAAATCTTTTTTTTCTTCTTCTATTTTTATAAAACGTAAACAGCTTTTTCCCTCAAATACAGAATACAACTATTCTAAAACGTATGTTATGTCATTTTACGAAATATACAACTTTCCATTTGAAAAAATGACTTCATTGTAATATTACAACTTTAATTTACAAAATTTCCTCTTTTTTTCATCTTGAAAATACACAACTTTTTTCTCAAAAATACACAACTTTGTTCTCATATGAGGACGACTTTAACATCATGGTGTAAGTTCTTTCTTTTTCCACTGTGGCCCTAATACTCTAAAAGAACCTCTAAAAAGTGAACTTTACTTATGAACTACAAATCAGTGCTTTGTTAGCCATGTTGTGTCCATTACAGCGGATCCCTGTACAAACATACATTGACCTTAAACCCGACACCCACTGGAAATAAGTCGCTTATACTGTAGAGAGACGAGTCGGAGGATGAAATACGGCTTCATAATGGGACGCTGCCTCGAACGTAGCGCGGGTGGTCTGGCTCAGTGAGTTGACATATGCATCAAGAAGCAATAAGCGTGTGCGCGCATCCAAGTTAAACTCTACGGAATGATGGTTAGATTGATCTGCTGCTCTCTGATTCTCGGTCTACTCAGCTGTGCACCAGGAATCCTCACTGGGCCAAAGATCTCACCCACCCACATTCCATTAAACTGGGAAGTCAGACAATGTTGAGGAAAAGTGCATTGGAACGCAGTTCAGACTCTGGGCAAACTGATATTCCCGACTTCATTGAGATGCAATAATCTGACATCACACAACTACAGTATGACGGCATTCACTTTTTTTAGGCTCCGAGCACCTGAAACAAAGGCCCTATTGAATTTCTTGGGTTTCGTTGTCATTGTTATTCTAAGGACAAATAATTCACAGTTTTGAGAGCGTTCACAAACATGTACCTCATTTTACAGGCCAGTCGTTTGTGGGGAAAAACTGACTGATTTGGGGATTTTTTATTTTTATTTTTTTTCATTTGGCAGCATAAAATTTGGAAATGTGTGCAGTGTGGACTCAGCCTAAAAGACGATATAAATCTTATTCAATGTATCTGGATTATTGGTTATACTAATTAGATATTACCATTTACCACTGCAAGTAGGTTTTGCATGGGAAATTTACCTGTAGCTATATTACTATATTATGACTTTATTGTTTTAGTATATACAGTGGAGCCCCGCATACTCGCGCTTCGGGACCCAGTTTTAAATTTTGATTTTTAATTTTTTTCAATTTTCTTTTAGTTTTCTTTTTTTGGGCGGAACCAACCCAATAAAACTCTCATTGGTGGTTTATTCTCCCTTATACTATCTTTTTTGGGGTTTCAAAAAAAAACAAATTTTCCCACTGCAATTATAAAAGGTTTTTCGCTTTTCGTGGTCCGGCCCGGTCCCTATCCGCTGTGAATAGCGGGGGTCCGCTGTATTTCTTTTCCGTACTCTGTTGTACTATTGAAACTGTTACCAAATGTGATTTAAGTGCAAACTACACCTGTGGACACATACAGCCCGAAACAAAATACAATCTATGATTATCTGCGTTTTGATTTTGCTGTTTGACACCTAAGTATTTTTGCATGGAAAAATCTATATATCTATGTAGATATATAGCTATATCATCTCTCTATTAAGTTATTAGTTCAAGTGTATGCAAAGAAAATTAATTACGTCTCATTTGTAAGTGCCGACAGTACAATGAGCTATTCACAAGATCGTCAGCCATTTTTTTAGTGGAATGCTTTGAGGTCGGAACTTCACAGCCGTGTCTAGGCCAATTTAGCTGAGAAACTGTTTTGCGAGTAGATTAGTGAATATAATTTCCTATTTTTATAGCGTCAATATAGTCTAGACTGACCTGAGGTGGCGCTCCTATTTTTCATACGGGAGGTTGGCAGCACGTTTGACACACCTCTCCATAAAATTCCACTCCATGTGGACGACAGACCAACGAGCAGCCACCCACTCGGCCCTCGCTAATGAACATCAAGTAAAATGATTGCCACAACTGGCAGCGTTAACAAAAGCCGCTTCATACAAAAGAGGAATTCGGGGCCTCACCGCTGCCAATCGGCATCGTGTTACATCGCGCAGGTGTACCTAACAAAGTGGCTGCTGAGTGTCATATCCACAGCGCACAAGAGCACATTTATCGTGCAGTCAGAGGCCTTTTGCACATAACTTCCACTCGGTGATTTCTTCCCTGCCTGAAGACCGCGGAACCGCAGAGACGTGATTTACTCTACTCTATTAATATTTGTGTATTAATATACTTCTATATTCGAAGACAGCGCATATTCTGGACTCCCCCTCCACCTGCTCGTCATTCATTTGCCTTCCGCCCCATCAGAAGCGGACAATCCCACGTGTGTGAACGGCACAGCGCGCGCATTCATCTGGCGGCGCACTCGCACGCTGACATGTTTCCCTGCTAATATGTTTGCACAACTCTGCCGCGAACCACGGCCAATCACACGGTCGGTCGTCTGGTGCAGTGGTTCTCAACCCCTGGTCTGCGGACCGCGCCGGTGGGTTGGGGCTGTGCGATTTATCAAAATGTAATCAGGATTTCAATTATGGCGCCTCACGATCATAAAAACATTATCATCGAAGAAAAACCCGTAAAGGTCCCATGCCGTCTATTTTTTAAAAATATTTTTCATAATTTTTGTTCTTTTATCGGGTTTGCAAGATAATTTAGGTTGGAAATGCCCAGGATACCCTTTTTAAAGCTTTCCTAGCTGCATGCAGTTATATTGCGGTGTTTTTTGGGGGGTTTTTTGTATCGTATTGATAGTGTCTATAATTGCAACTTGAATAGTGCTGTTCCCAAGCGATAGATCAAGTCGAGTAAATCCCCACTCAAAAAACAAGTACCAAATTCACATCCTGCCCTTAGCAGACCGGTACTGAGTTGAGGATCATTTGGTAAAGAGCCAAAAAGAAAGAATAACTTTCTTTTAACCGGTCTGTGGAAAAATTGCCGCTTCTTAAAAGGTTTGGGGCCACTGAGGTGGTCGACCGGGAAAAGACACGAGATTAAGGAAGATGAGAGGTGAGCCACCCACCGAGTCTCGTCGTGCATTGTCTCATCTTTCCCATCTTCTTCCTCTCGCCCATCCTTCCCGGAAAGCAGAGACGACTCACTAAGTACGTTTGATTCCTCGTCTCATTTGCTCTCGGTAAACTCTGCCATGTGTGCGATATTACGTCTAAACTGTTCCAGTGCTGGAAAAGCCACACTGCCGAGTGACAGGTGAAATTGAGCGTGATGTGAGGGCTCAGAAGGGACGAAGAACACCTTGAATAAAACTGAAAAAAGAGAAAACAGTGGGACCTCACTGTCATATCACTTTGGTTGCATATACACGGTCCTCAGTTCATGATGTGTACTGACATGCGATGTTTAGAACAGTGCGCAATGAACTAATTTGTGCCTCTTGAAAATACAATACATGATGATTCTCTGCTGTGTCAAACCGCTGCAGTGGAGCACCAACTATTGGCGAGGAAGGCTTACTCAGTCATTTAAAAAAAAAAAAAAAAAAAAAAAAAAAAATGTATTGCCTTAAGTATCAGCAGCCTTCACGAGCACTTGATACCTTGAAATGAGGCCGGTATCAGCCCAATACGATACCTGGTATCGGTACTCGCCCAACTCTATTTGTCAGGTCCTATAAATTGACATTTCGAGATATATCCCACACTCAAAAATTCAACAGATGTTGGTAGGAGTTCTGTAACTCCCAAAAACTTTCTCACTAACGACACCGAATTGAAAAATATATAGTCCCTCAATCCAGTGTCATTTATCAACATTGAAATTTGGTGACCATGTTTATCATGAATAGACCCACAGAAAAAGTCTCAATAACCCATGCCTGAAAAGACAGGAAGTCTGCCATTTTGGTTTGAAGTGGCTGTGTAAAGGTTATTTTGGCCATTTTGGAGGTCCTTCAAAAACAAAGTACTACTAGAGAATTTGCCAAATGCTACCGAATGGAAACCAAGTATATAGGCAGACAAACAACAATAAATGGCGAAACATTTGAATTTTTGGTATTGCATGTGGGTGGTAATGTTTGGTGACTCACCTTAAAACACGCCCTTATTCAGGATATTTTCCAGCGGTCCTTCAAAAATGAATACGTCCTAAAGATTTCGTCTGATTGCTGCCAAATTGGAACCACGCTTGGTGAAAAATGTGAGTTTTCATCATGGCATGTGAGCGCAGCTTGATAGCATAGTTTTGATGACTCATCAGAAAACACAAAACTCAATTCCACAAGGTTAGATTGTGATCAAATGTCTTGTATGTGATGTGATGCCTTGAAGAGACTTGTTTTGCTTCAAAGCAGCAATTTTGTGGTAATTTCAGGCATTTCCAGAGGTCCTTCAAAGACGAACGAGTTCTTGAGGTTTAGTACCAAATCACTCGTATAAAATTTGAACCATACATACTAGAGAGATTGTAGATAGACAGAGGGTTTTTATGTTTTGGTCGTTGTATGTGGCAGCGGAATATGATGACTCAACAAGAAACAGAAAAGTGTAATAACCCATCTCCACAAGGTCAGATCTTGTTCTTGGTCCCACCCTGAAACTCATTTGAGTATGTAACCAAAATGTTCGTGTCATTTTAGCCATTTCCACTAGTCCTTCATAGACAACAATACTAGTCAGATGAGTGGTGCTAAGTGGCGAGAACTCTTTTTTTTTTTTTTTTTTTTTTTTTTTAAACATTACATTGCATCTAAATTTGACGATTCACCTTAAAAGGCTCAACTATAATAACTCAGTTTCACAAGCCCAGGTCAAATGTCTTGTAAGGTGACAATGTGAAATGTGAGGATGCAATAACTCGACTTTTTCAGTATCACTCTGATTTTCTTCATATTCGGTATTCTAACGTCGATTCCGCCATTCAGACGTGTAAGGGCCTGTTCATCTTTGCCTGCAGCTTTGTTTTCCTTTCCCTCCCTTAAGACCACTACCATCAACCTGTACTATGTGATTTTCCTCACTCTGATATTCTGCTACCCTTTGTATTCCCGCCTTCTCGTGATTCCTTTCCTCCCGTGGTAAGGATTGACCAGGTCACACGTCAAACGTAGGGTATCCTAAATTATCTTTGCTTTCTCTACTCCTGAATGTGAGATGGAGAAAAATTCAACAATATTCAATGATTCAACTTCTTGTTCATGATCCTGATATTGTTACCTTCACCAAATATCTGGATATGTTCTCCCACGTGCCTATCCTATTAAATGTCATCTGCGCAGACTAATTGGCTCAGGGTGGTGTCGCTGCACATTGAGCTGCTTGGGAGGGTAAATTCAGGGGGCTACTATGAGTTTATCCAAAGGGATGGGGGGGGGGGGGGTCATAGGGAGGCTAACGAGGGAGGCAACCGCCCCCTTCAGTCAATCAGGCTCAGAGAAAGTCCTGGGAATTTCAGAGGTTGAAGTGCTGTTCTGAACACGTAGACGTCTGAACCTTCCCTCTCACCCTCACCCTTCTCTCCTGGAACGGTCGCTGGGCAAAAGCGTCATAAAACACGTCCATTAACCAGCGGGGTCAGACGGATTTTAATGAAGGCTGATGTAACGTGAGTCTGCCTGTCCCGAACAGACAGCTGGCTTCTGGTTTGGATATTTTTTTTTTAGTGTTTCCCTTGAATTCTAACTGACCCGCAGAGTTTTAAGAAGAACCCCCCCCCCCCGCCCCCCACCCCTACGCTATTGCGTACTCACTCTGGGGTTTCATCTAACACAGTAGGACATCAACTGATGTGTAATGGTACCAGAACCTTCGGGCTCACTGCCTCCTCTTCATATTGTCTTGCCTTCTTGTTTCTTTGCTCCTCTATTGTCTATTTTCTTAACATGAGGTGGAAAGGTGGAATAGTAGTTTGCACGGCTGCCTCGCAGTTCTGGGTTTGAATCTCAGTTCAGGCCTTCGTATTTGGAGTTTGCATGTTCTCCCCTTGCTTGCGTAGTATTTTTTTTTCCAAGTACTCTGGCGAGATCCCAGCTGAGTTTGGGCGAGAGGCGGGGTACAACCTGGACTGGTAGTCAGCCAATCACAGGTCAAATACAGTATAGGAAAAACAAGCATTTACCCTCGGGGACAGTTTCGAGTCTTGGGTTTTCTCTGGGTACTCCGGCCTTTGGCGGTCGTGGCTTGAATGGTGCCCCGTACGAGCCCTTTGTGGATTACTTATATTGTGTCTTACCATCATTTTGTGAAAAATAAAATCTCACTAGTGAGAATTTAGTCAGCTTGGTTAAAGCGCTTCTGCAGTCGAGGTTCTATTTATGTTTACTAATTTACTAATATGTTTGGAATAGTTTTCCCCCATCATTTTGAAGCTTTAGGGTTTTATTTGCCTTTTTCAAGTCATACCCCCCAATAATTTCAATGACTAGAAATGTATTGCTCTCGTCCAAAATCTTACTAAATTCATACGTGAACCGCCTCTAATTACCAACCTACTCCTCCAAGTGACTGGCTAGCTAAAAATAAAAGGCACGATGTAAGAAGGGCGCAGTATACGAGAGCCCAAACGATGTCGAGAGGTGAGCAAGGCGTTGCTGAAGCGCTCCACTGGCTTGTGTATAACGGGGGGGGGCAAGGCGAAGGGAGCACAGGAGATGCATGGGTCACATTAGAAGTAGGTTCAGTGAGAGGGCTCCGCTAATTCCACTTAGTCCTCGACAATCCTGCCTCACATGCGCACACACACACATACACTAGCTCTCTGCTGGCACCTATTTATGACTGCTTGTCAGTGTGTGTGTGTGTCTGAGTGAGAGTGAGACAGGGGTGTGTTAGTATGCACGACCCCGGACGCTGAGTTCATGTGAGACCAACAAGTGTCCCACATGGAAAGTTGCATGCCTAGGCACACTGGAAATCTTTTTTGTTCCTCCACACACCTGTGCCGTACACAGACTTTCTTGAGAATGTGCAGGCCACTGTCCAGTGTTAAAAACCCCGAGATAAACGTTATAAACTGACCTGCAGAGAACTACAATGGACCCTCAGAACTCCTAATTGATTGTTGGGTGATTTGTTTTGGATTTGCGGTTATTTTTCCTCATTTCAAATAATGGAAAAAGAATGAATCCAATTCAGGTGTTGTACTTTTTGGCCATAATAAACCATTTAACCCCGGTTCTTACTGACATTTTGTCATAGTTATTGTCACTTAATAGGAACGCTATTTGTCTTGATATTTGTAATAGAAATTTACCAGAATGGCCTGCTACATGTATTCGGATTATTGATGCCCCCAAAATGTTTAGAATTGCCTATATTAATAGTTTCAATTGTAAATATAACACAACGATGATCAACTACATTATAACTATGATCCCAAAACATTTTTTTCATTTCAAACACATCTCACAAAAAAAGGCTTACAAAAAAAGGCTTAAAAATGGCTTACAGATGTTTTAATCTATAGAAAATGCACCTGTATGTTGCCTTCAAAACCCGCAAAAATACCAATTGTCAAGCAATCACTAGACATCCAACATTAGTTATCTTGATATTTTTAATAGCCGGGCAGCAGAGCAAAAACATACAAATGCAGCGAAGGCATAGAAGTGTATAACTTCAACATACTTCCTCGACAACAGTTACTGCTTTCCTATTAGCGAGGGCTTTGGCGGCATCTTGTGGCATTTTATGGGATTACCGAACGAGCACAAAAAAAAACACAAATAGGTGAGTTGTTCAGCAAATAGCTGAGCTAGGTTTCACAGAAAACATGCAAATCGGTGAACCTGTGAATAGGCGAGGGTTCGCTGCATTTGTCATAAGACTTGGTTAAGCAGCATGTGACTCATTAACCTAAATTATTGAACGCCAGTTAAGATGTATTTGGCTTATTGTTTCAATTTTGTCGAACAGCAGCTGCCGTGTTAGCCAGAAGAGAAGACCTTGTATAGTGCGTTCCATGCATCTTCTCTGTACAACCTCTCCTCTTCTTTCAGGAATCAAGCAGAAAATATTGTTATGACATTATTTTAAGTATTTCCATGGTCCGTGGGTCTGGTGTACTGTCTGTTGTATAGTAAGAAAAACACTCAAGCATACACACGCACATCAAAGGTGCTATCCTTGGTTTGGACCTCATTAATCTATTTAAACTAAAGATGAACTAAAGTTAGAAAACAGTGACATCCCAAAAGACAACAACATTCCAGAGGGGCCAAGTGGGTCTCAGAGGAAATCACTCAGTCACATTCCAGCCTGTGATCAATCAGCCTGTGGCCCAGACAACCTGAGATTAACCTCACGCAGTCCTTCTGGAAAACTACCTGTCTTCCATCCCTAAACAACCCCTCACCGCTGATGTGTCACCTTTGATGGGAAAAGCAGAAATGCAGTGTACAATGGTGGATAGTTTTGTTATTAATCCCCAGGGAAATTCATGGCCTTTGCGCTGACTGTAGCAAAGCGCCCGCTCTTGTTAGAATTCAGTGTAGAATATTTTCAATGGAAATCTAATTAGAAGATTTTGCAGGTTAGGTATTTACATTACATTTACGGCTCCGTTTCAGGACACCGTGGACCGAACTGGATGGCCTTGAGACAATGGGGGGATGGCAAATAGATTTTTAAACTGGCGACAAATTAGCTAATATATGCCCCCTGGAGACGGGCCTGGCACAGGAGCTTAATTCGACTGTGCCAGGGCTCCAAAGCTGTCCGGCGTCCACATTTTATCTGTAGAAAGCCTTGACAGAATGTGAGAAATGTGGGAGACCAACAGAATGTGGCGGGCAGGGAGTGAATGTACTGGCATCTGTGGTGAAGCGTGGGCCAAGCCGCAGGGCGCCCATTACGGATGGCGTTAATGTCGGGCAGCGCTCGACATTGTTGTTAGAACCCATTTTTCGTATGATCTGCTAAATTCTTGTGAGAGCGCATGTACTTGGTGGTACATTAATGCAGTCTAAGCCCCCGATTTCCAAACACTGTACTTAAAGAAATTATCCAGATTCACTATTTTGGTTCCAGTATGATTAATGTATTTAATACAGTGGAACCTCGATTTAACAGACCCGGAAAGAACTGACTTTGAATTGAATGGGCAGAAACTAGTTTCCGAGACTGGACCCACCCCTCCCGAGCAACAGCGATAAGGGCACAGTCACAGCAGTATTAGAAAATCACAGCAAATTTTGCTCCGATAAACTTCAAAACCTGTTCACGCTTTTTTATATTTATTTACAATAATATTGTTGGAGCTGTTTTTAAACCACTGAAAAAAAAGTACAAAATAATAATTTTGTTTTACTGGATGTTTTGAGGCCATGAAAAGAAGTGCTTCAAATGCATGGACAAACGGCTTTAACGGACGACGCCTCACCTCTATTAAGTCCGTTAAATCGAGGTTCCACCTTACAAATATCTTTGTTCCTCTTTTTATGGCCAGATGGCGGCACAAGCAGTCGCAGCGACCCGGCGCTCTTCAAGTTGCAGCAAAGTTAGTAGTTTTAGCAGGTTTGTTTTGTTTGTTTGTGTATTTTTACCTCCATACTCCTGAGTGTGAACAGCCATCTTTAACCTCTCGCTATTGGAGTCTGTAGTCTCCACCTGCCTCAAATCAACCACCATTGTCCCAGTACCCAAAAAATACAGTGAGCTCCCCGAATGACTATTGCCCAGTTGCTCTAACACCCGTAATCACCAAATGTCTGGAGAGACTATCCTGTCTCACAACAAGGACGCTCTTCCTGATGACCTCGATCCCCATCAGTTTGCACACAGGGCAAACAATTCAACAGAAGATGCAATCAGCACAGCACTCCACACAGCCCTCACACACCTGGATATTGCGAACATCTATGCGAGGATCCTGTTTGTGGATTTCAGCTCTGCACATACGCTCATACTTGTACCCCATAAATTGGTTACAAAGCTGAGCAACCTGGGCATCGGCCAGTCACTGCGCACCAGGACACTGGACTTGCTCAGCAACAGAACCCACAATGTCAGAATGGGAAACAACACCTCCTCCACTCTCATCCTGAACACGGGAACACCTCAGGGGTGTGTCTTCAGCCCCCTCCTTTACTCCCTATTTGCATATGACTGCTCTCCCATTCACACCAACAAATATCTGGAAAAATTGTGCCATACCCATATGCATAACTACATATACAGTAATATGGTCACTTCTCCCAAATGTGAACAACTGTTTGTTGTGTAAATGCTGTCTTTGGATAATTGTGCTTATTTCTTTTTTTTTTTTTTTTTTTTTCTTTTTTTTTTTTTTACCTCAACACTGCAAATTATGGATGCCAAACTGATTTTTATTGTTCTTGTGACAGTGACAATAAGGTTCTATTCTATTGTTTTCTATTCTGTTTTATTCTATTCTATTCCATGCCAGCGACATATAATGACAGGCAGAACAAATAAATGCTCTTCCATTCGATGGCTGAAGGTACTATTAACCTGTGTATCCACGCCCGCCATTCATACAACAGAATAATACCTTTGTGTTGAAATTCACAGAAATTACAGCAGCTCCCTCTAGTTAAATCTCCAATTAAGACTTATTACTATACTCTCGAATTTGGTTAAACTGCACCTAGTATGCAACTAGTTTCATGACCTGCCACGCCCCCTTACATCTGGATTTTGGCCTGATTTTCTGCTGCTTTTCTCAGATTTTAGAACAAACACCTTTTTTCTTCAGATTTTTGTATTAATTGGTCTATTTAGCTCTTTCAACTTTCGACAAAAATACTTTTTGACTTTGACGCCTCACTGATTTTTCCCGCCCGCAATCAGACTGTTTTCTGGCTTTCGCTGTGTTTTGTTGTTTTATCGCATGTTTTCCTTCATTCATGTAAAATTCAATTAATGTAAAAACACTGTGATTTATCCCCAGTACACTTACGTCCCTTGTTTTCTCCGCATCTCCGTCTCACAGCCAGCCTGCAGATTCCTGGCCAGCATGTAATTGTCTAAATGCTTCTGGATGGTAGCGGGCTATTTGGTAATTAAGGGGGCCAATTAAGTCATTAGTGCAACAGTGGGACCGCCGTCTGCCTGCCGACACGAGCAGATGATCGGGGTTGATACACACTGCCTTGCAGTTTTTCCACATATTTGCGCAGGTAATTACAGCTTGTATGTGAAACAACCTCAGATGTCCTGCTTAAAGAGAGGAAACGCGTATGCCTGCACACTTTAAAGCAAATCTCCTGCTCCGCCATCCCCCTTTTTCCTGTGTGTGTGTGTGTGTGTGTGTGTGTGTGTGCGTGTGTGCGTGTCTGTGTGTCTGTGTGTTTGTACGTTGTGTGCAGATGAGCAGTGAGCGGCAGGACAACAGCAGCCTTAGGACATGTCAGGCAGAATGATTGAGTGAGGAGAAGCAGCAGCAGAAGTTCAAACACAGAATCCTTCTCTGTAGCCCTGACTCATCAGATGCTTCATTAGGTACACCTTAGCGATCACCTTCCTTCCACACTCCAAAAACATATTAGATATTATCTGAAATTTCCCATGGGTGTGAAAAGGGTTTAAATGAAGTAACACTCAAAATGATTCATACCCTGGCCAAATTTGGGGTGAATGTGTTTTTGTTGTTGGTTTCTTAAGGTGTAAATGACAAGACTGTAAGAAGTTGTTGTTGTTTTGCTGTTGTTGTTTTTTTAATCAGTTTCTCAATACATGCACATATCCAAAATTCTAACTGTATAGTCTATTAGAATACTCTAGATCAGGGGTGTGCAGACTTTAGTCCTCAAAAGCAATGTTTGATTTTTAAATTGAACAGATGGCATAGTCAAAAGTAAAATGGTTTATTTTAATAATAAAATAAAGCATCCACAGTTTTAATTGTTTTTTTAATTTAATTTAACTATAATCAATTGACAATTATTGAATACAATGAATATAAATGTTTGTGTGCCAAATTATTTTACTAATATTTGTTGTTTTATTATTTACAATAAATCAACTAAACAATTTTTAATGAATACAAAATAAATTAAAAAATTACATTCATTTTAATGAAAACAAAAATAAACGAATGCAACAAATATTGCAGGACTATTGATAATGTGATTGCATGGTGGGCCGTATTAAGAAATAGATCAGGCCATAATTTGCCTACCCCCTGTTGTGGAAAAGATTTTTTTTCCCTCAAAATTCTCAGGGATAGCAACAATTTTCAAACTGTAGAAAACAATCAAACGGGCAAATGTGTGTTATTTCCAGTCTCTATATTTAACATTAAAATAAATCACTTAAACTCCAAAATTCGGCCATGCTAGGAATCAATTTGGGCTTACTCTAACTGTAAGCCCAAATTAATGTAAAATTAACAATAAAAACAATGCATAGCTTGTGACAACAGACGGTAGCCCTCTGTGTTCACCTGTATTCAGTAAAAGCAGTGCAAAGATATGACATAATTTATTGTAAATTATTTTGTGGACCCCAAGTTACTGCTTAAAGACCCCATCTGAGAACAACTCTTTGAGTTGTCCGGTCAACTCCGGTCAAGGTACACTGATGGAAGTGGGCACTCTGCTTGAAGCTGTCAAATGAGCTCCACCTTACCAGCAGGACGACACCCTCCTGCTGTCATCTCCTCCATGATAGTCGGATGTCCACCAACAACAATTAGTCACATCTTTCAAGTCCAAACTGGTGCAAACCTTCCTCAAAGATTGGCCTCCGTGCTCCGCTGCCCAGACTGACCCCGGCAAACTGCCAGTCTCCTAAGCGCTCTGCTGCACCTCTGACTCCCATACCACCTCCCACGTGACCCCTGAACCTCTGCCCAGGAGTCAGGCGCCACCGATATGATCCTTTTTTTTTTTTTTCTCCGACGCGGGCCGGTGGCCTCAACTTACAACGTGACCCAGGGAAAATAAATAAGGGTGTTTATTTGCTGGGAGGCCCACAGACTGGAGCCAGCCTGGAGATACCTGAGCTGTTTTGTGGCATATCTGTCTTTTAACAATAGGCCGTGATGGCAATAACATTATCTGTGGAGGCCTTGGTTTTAGACAATAACACAATATATGTTGTAAATGTTTAGTTTGAGAGTAACCTTTAACTTGGAGTGGTTTTAAACGGCTTGAAGCCTCCTTTTTGGAGAACTGTTCGCTATCTTCCGAACTGCAGCTTGTTGTGAACTGAGTTGAGTTCACTGCCACCATACAATGCTTGTATCTTAAATTTTTGCTTGCAAGTCAGTCGGCGGAACAACTGCTCATATCTTGAATAACTCATAAGCAGCATGTAATTACTTACTCCCCAACGTAAGTAATTACATGTAACAAAATTGCGTAATTTTAGGGCTGCACGATTATTGCCAAAATAATAATCATAATATTGTAATCACGATTATTAATCACGATTATTCCTCATCAGGGAATTTTTTTTATTTTATTGTACTATTTTTCAACAAACAATATGTAACATGAATATTTAAATAAGAATAAATGATAGACAATAATAAAAATAAATGTACCCGAAAAAATTCTACTTGACCAAGGTCTAACGGAATAAATGTACTATTACAAAGTGCAATCATGAATTGCAACTTAATGGAAGCATCCATCCATCCATCAATTTTCTGAGCCGCTTCTCCTCACTAGGGTCACGGGCTTGCTGGAGCCTGTCCCAGCTATCATCGGGCAGGAGGCGGGGTACACCCTGAACTGGTTGCCAGCCAATCGCAGGGCACATACAAACAAACAACCATTCGCACTCACAGTCACACCTACAGGCAATTTAGAGTCTTCAATTCATGTATGTTTTGGGGATGTGGGAGGAAACCGCAGTGCCCGGAGAAAACCCACGCAGGCACGGGGAGAACATGCAAACTCCACACAGGCGGGGTCGGGGATTGAACCCCGCACCTCAGAACCGTGAGGATGCTCTAACCAGCAAATACAGTGAATCCATGAAATGCAATAACATTAAGCTGTAAACATCGACTTTTCATTTGAAAATCCTCTTTGTCAATAGAGTGAATTGTCAAAGACTCTACGTCGCCATTGTTCTGCTGGACCATTGGTCAGTTGTGATTGGTCACAAACTGTAAATAACTCGACAGTGATTTCCGTTCCGGTTTACTCTCAGGGTTTTTGTCATTGCAGGCAGGTCAGCCGAAAAGTTTGTTTTTAAGCTTTGGAAGTTGGGACCGGAGCGCAGTGCCGGAGCGCAATGAAGGCTTAACCATACGTTCGCCCCCTGGTGGCTGGCTGACTAGGTTGTGGGCACTGCTACAAATGAAGCACTTTTCATACTTAGCAGTGCCCGCATTTTAAATGTAAAAAAAAAAAAATGCCGTTAGTTAATCATGGCAGCCAAAATCACGATCATGTTTAAAATTGTATTCGTTGTGTAGCCCTATGTAATTTGATGACAAAATGTCTGTAATTGTAATTCTTTACATTACTGGGAGAAAACGTGTAAATGAATGACAGTTGCTTTTGGAAAGTTCCATGATTAAAATTTTTTGTTACATTTAAAAAATAGATGCAAAAGCTCAGATTTGTTATTTTTATTTTTTATTTTTTGCATATCACATCCTCCTCCTAAAGCCGACACTTGTGATTGGCTCACTCTGGTCATGTGCCATTCTGCCGGAGTCTCAAACATGACATATTTTTTCAAATATGACCTGGAAGCGCCACTTTGTGGTTCAATCTGTGAGTTTGTCTGCGATTTTGAAAAGGTTAGACTAATAGTTACACTTTTGAACCGTTTCATCTTTATAATTTCGACTGTTTTGTGGAATATTCACTGAGTTGTCATATAAAGCGCTATATATAGCTATATATGCAAACACATTTTTATGTATTTCACATTTCATCATGTTGTGTTACTGTATCAGTTTATTTTTTTTTGTGCAAAGACCAAATATGTGGTTAATTTCAAAATCATGATCTATGGTTTTAATCTTAATCTAATTCATCTTTAATCTAGGAATTGAAATACTTAACACTACGATGACATTTCCCACAGGGTAACTTTTAATTGTAACTAACTACATTTCCAGAATTTTCATTTCCAAACTGCTCATAAGTCAGGGCACTCGTATCTCAAGCTATTACATTTTGACTTATATGGTCTCCATGTGCCTTCGAAGAGAGACAATTTTGTGGTTGTGCAGCTCGCACCCTTTAACAAGTCTTCGCATTCTCCAGACCGAGTGCCGCGCACATTAAGCAACAGTCTTCACAGCTGACCGCGGAACCCGATTGTCAAGCTACTTCAGTGTCAACGTAACTAGACAAGAAGCATGCGCCATGACCGGCCATTGTTTTCACATTCTGTGAAGTCGCTCCTGCGTGATGAGACGGCCACACCTCGCTGTGATCTCCAGGGCCTGTGAAGAGGTCCCGAGCAGACCGGAGCTGTCATTACGGCACAATGACCGCTTTGATGCACCGACGACTCGCCGCTATTAGCACCATCGCCACTACAAACAGGGCTCTACCATGGCTGCAGTAACAGTACGGAGACCAGGTGCTTACAGATGATGAATTACCGCTTCGCTTGTTTCTAAAGAGTTCATTGCGAAAGTCAGCCGCAGAAAATGTTAAGCTGCTTTTATTGGGAACAAATAGCATGTTGGCCAGCAGCGTTTGGAAGTGTTCCCAAGACGGATTTCCCTTTTTAACGTGGCTCATGTTTCAGATTAGCTCAAGCAGCGACCACACAAGCTAAATCGGTCTCCATCTCACTTGACTTCCCTCTGATTCCCACCCACCGCCGTCACGTCTGTCCGCTACGTATCTCTCTGACCTCGTCGCTCTTAGGGAGCCAATCAACCATTGTGTTCAGATTTAATCACAAATTGTTATAATTGACAATAATGGTTTCCATGTCAGCTGGGCTTGCGCACACATATTTGGAAACAAGCTTGGAAGCTAAGGGATCTTCAACAAAATGTTCCATGGCACTGAAACATTTTAGCATTTGGCAAAAAATAGGAGTTTACACAAGGAGTACATTACACACTATTGGACCCCTACATGTTCATTTATGGCGGCACGGTGCGCGACTGGTTAGTGCGTCTGCCCCACAGTTCTGAGGACCGGGGTTCAATCCCCGGCCCCGCCTGTGTGGAGTTTGCATGTTCTCCCCGTGCCTGCGTGGGTTTTCTCCGGGCACTCCGGTTTCCTCCCACATCCCAAAAACATGCATGGTAGGTTAATTGACAACTCTAAATTGCCTGTAGGTGTGAATGTGAGTGTGAATGGTTGTTTGTTTGTACGTGCCCTGCGATTGGATGGCAACCAGTTCAGGGTGTACCCCGCCTCCTGCCCGATGATAGCTGGGATAGGCTCCAGCATGCCCGCGACCCTAGTGAGGAGAAGCGGATCAGAAAATGGATGGATGTTCATTTCTACCCAGTTCCCATAGAGCCAAGGTTATACTGTAGTTCCAACCCTGCCTCAACTGTTATTAAACCATTGTTGTGTTGGAGCTGTACAGTAATCGCAAAAACCTGGCAGATACAGTGTTTAGACAAAAGTTTTTTTGGGACATGTCAATCAGTCATTTAACCAATCAGGGTTTGACTACATGCATTAGTTTCTTCTAAACCTTAACTCCTCAACACATTTTAGACAACTGTATGCTTTCAAATTGGCGTCGACAATTTGTGTTTGGAGTGGTGTGGAAGAAAAGAGATTGAATGTCAGGTTCTCTCGGGTTGGAAAGAAAATTCTAAAAAACTCTACACAGGAAGACCGGACCCCAGATTCGTTCGTCGAACATTAATCTTTATAATGCTGTGTGTGTGTGTGTGTGTGTGTGTGTGTGTGTGTGTGTGTGTGTGTGTATATATATATATATATATATATATATATATATATATATATATATATACACACACACACACACACACACACACATATATGTGTATATATATATATATATGTATATATATATATATATATATATACATACACACACACACACACACACATATATATGTGTGTATATATATATATATATATACATATGTATATATATATATATATATATTAGACTTTTCGTTGATCGGATCAGCCGATATTTTTAATTTCATGCAAATTTGTGTGATCCGCTGCAATGTGTTAATACGCCGATCCCATCAGAACAGCAAATTAAGACATTACAGCCGACACGATCTCGTTTGCTGTGGGGACATTTCTTGTCGCCGTCGTGTATGTTTGAGTCCAACAGCTACTTGTGTTTATGCTTTCCGTCCTTGAAACACATGCACAGCAGTGGTAATCCGGGTCAACCGTGATATAACCGGTAGACCTACGGCTACCAGAATCATGGCTAATCCTTGTTAACACCGAAGCCCGAAGGTTCCGTCGTAAAGAGGGATAAGATGCAAAACCTTCGTGACAGAAATTGCTTTAATGGCAGCACGGCAGTGATGGACGACCATGTAAATAGGAAACACGCTGTGGCTGATTCTATTTCTCACAAGGAGGCACAGTCATCTCTGTAAGCTATTTGGCTAGTTAGCCGCTAAATTGTCAACGTTGGCGCGCTACTTGCTTGTAGCTGTAAACTTTAACATGAGCTTAAGGCTAAAGATGCCAATTTCATTAGCCTTAGCGCACAGGTTACGTGTTTGATGTAGCGTTATAACTATAGATATGAATAGAAGACTAGCAGGCTAAATAAACAACGAGCCTACATGGCGGTTAGATACGGTACATTGCTCCATCTTGAGATCGGATCGGCGATGATTAAACTCAGTAGTCGGTCGGTGATCGGGACCAAAAATTGTTATCATCTAAGGCCTATATATGCAAACGCCACACAGGAAAAGCAGAGCCGAGATTCAAACCCCGAACCTTAAAATTTTGTTAGAGATATGAAAAGCACTCACAACAACATATTTTCTTCCATTTTCACTTTTTGTGGGTATATTGGCCAGAGTGCCAATATTTTTGTCCGTGCAGTGTATAAAAGGATGCTTGTCTTACTCCTGCACTAAATTCGGGCATTCCATCTTCTAACTGTGCAAATTGCAAAGCCCTCCAACAGCATCCTTCTCCACGCTGACGAGGACTGCTGAGCTTATTTAGAGAGCCACAAAGCTTCTTGGCACGCAAGGGGCGCGCATACATTGTCACTGACAGCATCGTTAGGAGGTTCCGATGAAAGCGAAGATGCTGGGATGGTAGTTTGTTCCTAAAACTAGCCTCCGGGTCCCCTTTGACCTATCACGTGGATGCTCAGGCCTTTACATATTCCGTTGTGCGCGAAATGGAGAGTTGAGTCTGTGTGGACATGGCGTGCATGCAAAGCACATGTGGCGGAGCTGAGGGAGTCTTGCATGACTGAGATATTTCTCCTCCTCCGTGGAGATCAAAGAGCGAAGGAGAACATAAATTACAACGCGGCGTCTTCCTCGTGCTGTCAAGTCTCATTGCTGATTTTTATGGGACCCACCACGAGTGGAATAGTTTAGGATTAGCGTCGCTCATTATTTAATCCGATGCACCCACCCTTAATTTGTTCATCCCAAAACGATTAATTAAAGATTGATGTTTTGCTCGCGGTGGGATGGGTTAGTTCCCGTTATCTTTTGGTCGTTCATCACAAGTCCCACCGAAAGCCAGAGAACATGTTTGCGTTCATGGAAGAGAGAGCATTGTGCTCTTCTCACCTTGTCCAATCTGTTCTTTTTGCCTACATCGGTCAGCCTGACACCCTCTATGTGCACTGTGTTTGTCGACGCAGGCGCTGGGAGATCCATAACCGTAAAGCTGTCACCTACAGAGACGTTTTAATCACTTTTTTTCCCCTCCTAATGTTTTCTTCTCTCACATTTCTTTGGAAAAGGCATTCAGGCGCACTGCTGAATTTCTCCTTTGGATTCTGGTGCCTTATGGTGTTTGGCTTGTATGTATCTTCTCATGCCCCCGAAAGGCCTGGTATGTCGTTGCCAATTTACCTCCTTTTAGCTATTAAGACAAAGGTTGCTGCCATGCTCCGACCACACACAATCACGTAAATTCAAATCTTTCACAATCTAGTGTCACTTATCTGTCTAGCATCCATTCGAATTTGGGGGAAATCCAACAACATTTCTCGAGGATGTTTGTCTTTGAAGGACAACTGGATATTGTCTTATTGACCCTAAAATGGTCGCTTCAAACTAAAGTGGATGATTTCCTGTCTTTTCAGGCGCAGGTTCTTGTGACTTTTTGTGAGACTTCTTGTAATAAACATGACTACCAACTTTCATATTGCTCAGTGAAACTGACTTTGAGGGCTAAAAACTGAAACACGTCTTCTAGAAAGTGATTTTTGGGGTTCATGAGGTTTAAATGTAAATGTTCACCTAGATTACAAAATTAGTTTTTTTAGTATGAGAAAACCTGCTATTTCAAGAGGCCTAATTACAACCTGATCTGAGAGAGACACAGTATATGCATAGGACAATGGTAAATGGAATTTGTCATGTTACATTTACATCGTTGCCAAATTTACAATTTGAATCTGAGACAGATTTAACTTTAACATATTTTATTCTAAGTGAGAAAAGGTTTTGGAGCTACAGTGTTGAATGTTTTGAAAAAAAAATTTCTGTGGAACATATCTTCAGCTATTGTTGAAAACAAAACAATACTCTTATCTACATTTTGGTGCTTTTTTTGAAATGCTCTAAGATGCCACAAGATAGTGCCAAAGCCCTGGCTAATAGGAAAGTAATAACTGGTGTCAAAGAAGTATGTTGAACTGAAGCACGTTGACTCTTGTAAGGTTTTTGCATTTCAGAGAGGAGCTAAGTTTAGTCTGGGTTGTTAGCGGAAATTACAGAGGGCCCTATTTTCGTTATCTGACAAACTGGCAAACAGCAGCAGGCCTTGAGCTTGCATGAAAATCCGAATCTGCTGGCATTTGAGCCCCGCCGCAGATGAAAATAGTGCCTGGGGAGGCTTCGCTGTTGGTGGCTATTAAAAACTCAAGCCAAAAACAGTAAAGATCTCGTTATTGCTGAGACAATTGGTACTTTCACAGATTGCCAACGCGATATACATTTCCACTTCCGGTAAATTTTTGTGGCGTCAAATCATCTGATAGCCATTTATTTTTAATTGTGACATTGAGTAATAATGTAAGTGTAATAAAGTACCAAAGTAATAGTGAGTTAGAAATTATATTAAAATGTTTATGGGCCAAAGTTTGTGCTATCACTTGGTTTTTTTTTTGGGGGGGGGGGGCTATTCACAGCGGGGCCTAGTTCATGTCCCCTGCAAATAGCTCGGGTTCACTGCTCCGAACTTATTTCAAGCTTTGCCCAGAAAAACAATAGGGATTTCAATCAGTGCAAAAATGGAATCAATACCCCGCATAGGTGAATCTATTTACATGAAGTTGCAAACCAACAGCCAAACATAACTTCCTTGGCAGAGGTACAAAAACAAAGAAAAAGCTCTTCTCTTTACCTGAGAGAAGTTGAGGCCATTGAGGGGGTGACACTGCTCCTCCACCCTTTCCACCGCCCCCGTTGTTTTTCCCATCTTCTCGGCCTCCTGAGCCAAAAACAAGTCCAGCACCGGCGTCCCCCTGGACCTCACGTCCCACTCAGTCAGTGAGTTGACCATCAGCATCACCCACACGGGTCTCTTCCTCTCCCAGTTTCCCGCTATGGCGTTGAATAGGTAGTCGGCATAGAGGCCGCGGCCGCGCTGGTCCGCCGTCATCCAGTACGGCATCATGTGCTTGACGTAGTCCAGGTGGCGTTTGAGGCGGCGGTATAAGTCTCGAGGTAGCAGGCTTTGGAGGTTCTCCCCGTGGGGAAGCAGCTGGCAGCTGGTCAGTTTGGAGACGGTGAGCGGGTCAGTCAGGTCCAACTCGAAGAAAACATTGCGGCTGCTGTGGAAAGCCCGCTTGGAGACATCCGGGATGAAGTCCCACACTCGGGTGTAAGGCACGTGGATGGTGCCGTACAGGTAGGAAGGCGGAAGCGGGGGCGTGCGCTTGACTTTCCACAGGAAAGAGTTCATGTCGCTTTGCTGTGAAAGAAGCAGAGGAACCAGAAAAATAAGCAATGTGAATGAAAATATAACACTGCGGTTTCCTGGTTTTCATCATGGCCTTAGCCGCTGTGGTGTTTGTATTTCGAATAGGCAGACATGTTTACATTAGGGTTGCATGTGAATGGAAAATGCACCCATACTACTTTTTTTCCATCCAAGTACAATTACTTACATTTGAGTACTCACCCATAACGAGTTCCGATATTTGATAATGCTGTTGGATTTTGCAATTGAGATGAAAATGTTTTATTTTAATCATATACTGTTCAAGAAAAGGGAAGTGGAATCTCAGATTTAGGAGGAGCAGTATGGATGGATATATTGTTAAAAAAAAAAAAGTTTTTCTTGAACATGGCATACCATTGAAATATAACATGTAGCAATTTGTCATTACTGACAATTTAACAACAAAACTGCATTTTTTCCCCAGTCTCACTGCAGATTTCACTTCACGTAGCCTGTAAAACAAGCCAATACAGTTATGTGGTGTCTCAGTCTGAACACTAGGGGGCACTATTTAGAAGCTGCATGCATGGTAGATAAGAGATGAAGAAAAATGTCGAACCTTTGTGGCTGTACAAGTCGGGCTATGGATGTGTGTGTTAATTACAAAGTGTGAGTAAAAAGAAACACAAGACTGTTTCTTTTTTATTTAAAAAAAACCCAGAACCTGACAGGATAACTGAAGAGATACATTATCAGACCATGGCTTACGTCTCTTTCCTTAACGCGCCACGCAACGGCGTCTTCGTTACGGGAGTGCAGCTGGCTCGGCCACAGCAGAGCAGGCGACGGCTCACAAAATTTGCTGCTTGCCGGACGGTTTCATGAGTCTGCGATCCTGCCTGGTCTCTTTTGTTTTTTCTTTACAATTGGTGTCATAGATGGGCGCAGCCTCTTGCGCACACCTGGCTCGTATTGCTATCATCTTAGCTTTTAAGCACGGGACAAATGCCGGACTGTTGCCTTTCCACTGTTGCCTTTTTTTTTTTTTTTTTAAATGTTATTGTATTTTTATTTTTTTTATTTTCATTGTGCTTAATGTAGTGTTTCTGGTTGCCTTTCCTCATTCTCAGTCGACTGTAAGTAGTTTTCTGTGCCTCTGTCTTTTTTTTTTGTTAATCTTGTGTCGATTAGCTTCTGTTGGTCCTTTCTGTTTGTTTGCCAGTTCTTTCTAATCTGCTGAGGATCTGCCTGTTGGTTGATGAATGTTTCCAATACTGACAAATAATCAACTCTCTCCTGAAAAGTGTTTTTTGTTTCCAAACGTTTGCCCGTTATCGACAAAAGCGCTGATAAAACAAACAATTCAATAAATGTTTAAAAGATTCAAGTGAAAATGAAGACCTTTGGTACTCATGCCTCTTGAAGCTCAGATCCAGTGTTGCCATGACTACAGCGTTGCATGCTCATCACCTCAAATAAGACCAAGATCTCATTTTGGGGATGCTAAGTAGATATGACGCCCCATCAGGCTGTGCTGCCATGTTGCCGTTTATAGAGAGGCCCTCTTGGCTGTAAACAGACCTCCGTTTATTGTCGAGCTCCGAATAGCTCGCTTGCCAAAGGCTCTTTGGGTCTGGGGAAGCATTTGAAGGCCGCAGTGCAAATATACTGAGCGGAGCTCATAAAGTCCAAAAAGCTGAAAGGAGTCGGTTCCTTACTGGGAAGACTCTGCGAGACCTTTGGTTTGTGACATTTCTGACACCGTTGGGGTTGGGGGGCGGGGCTCTTTTGCCGACAAGCATACTGCATTGTTTGTGACGTGTACCTCTTATGTTACAACAAATTAAAGCAGCATAAAGCCATATTGCCTTCTGAATATGGTTCTTGTTAAGTGCTCTGCGAAAGTGCATGTGCTGCGACTTTGCTATTGGCACGATCGCCACTTTTGGCTTTTATAAACAATCTTCTGGCTTAGGAGACACGGTGTAATCAGGCATTTGAGGGATCAAGCCCATTGCCGGGATTTAAAGTTATTCTTTGAAATTGTGGACTTCAAACATCTGACTGAGGTTTCTTTCGGCTCCAATTATAGCACGCTGCCAACGCCGCATTTGTCGTTGGGGGAGGGGAACGTCCACCAAAAAAAAAGCTATTCGTCTTGCGGGACTTGCTTTTTATCATCGAAATTAAGTGCGATGAACATATTGCAATATCTGGCACCGTTCCTGCCCAGACGAAATAAATCCAGAGTGCTTTATTTAATCCAGAGCGTCGTCGTTCCTTGTGGCACATATGCAGATATAGAACTTTAATTAAATTTTCAGTATCAGACAAAGTGGAAGGCATTTTCATTTTCTTGTCGTCTTTTTTTTTTGGAGTGTATGTGCAGCATCTCATGCCATTAGTCATCATGTCACGCAGTGAGAAGATTGTGCACACTGAAGTGAAGACTTTAAGACATGGAAAAGTGGTGAGCTTATGTGCTGGACCTCTCCACAGAGCCTTGACGCGCTGGGCTCTTTTTTTTTTTTTTTTTTTTTTTATGGCGGTAATTACTCTTAACACAAACCAGAGTGCGGCGTTGTGCGTTAAAGTCATGTGAAGTTATGGAGCACCATCTCCTGAAGCTCATGATCTTGGATGAATTGTGTCCACTTGTGGAAATGACTCATCCTTTTTTTTTTTTTTTTTTTTTTTTTTTTTTTTTTTAAATCATAGCTGCAGTTGAATGAATTAAGGAGACTACACCCGCATTTTCTGCTCCCCTTTTTTTCTTTTTTTTAGAATGTGGAAAATGCTAAATTTGGCCTGAATATGCTAAATAGATCTTTTTAAATAAGCCACTTAGCGTTGATCGGTAAACATGTTTCAGATGAAGTCAAGTTCCCCACTTGCACTTGTCACATAAACCGCTTTTGAAAACTGAAGAGGTCGCCATTTCTCTTGGGCAATAACTTACAGAGATTTCCCAAAACGTTCTGATTGTGACAATTTACTTCACAAATACAAGAAACATGCATTATTATTATCAACATTAGAAGTGGTACAGTAGCAGTGGGGAGTAGTGAGTGTGGAATTTGTATTTCCTGTTATTAAATGTGTAGATATATATTTTTTTCATATTACAAAAAATTGCGAAAGGTATTAAAGTTGTAAAGTTTGAGAATATAGTCATTATAGTGAGGGGAAAATCATATGCAAATAGTGGAATTTCTTTTCAAGAAAAAGGTTTGAGGTGTGAGAATAGTCACATTTTAATTAATTTCATTCTTATGTTAAATTATTGGAAATCTCCCTACAATAGAATATATTATATATTTTCTTGTATTATGACTATTCTTGTAAAGTGTAAAACAAAACAAAAATCTCACAATACTGTATACAGTATAGTGCTCCTTGATTCGACTTATTCCTTGTGATATGACTTTATTCCTGTCAAATGTTTTCTATTTTTGCTCTCAATAATACACCTTTATCCTACTTCTCTTAATATTGTGACTTTCATTTTGTATATATTTTCAATCCTTTTCCCACCATTGTTCAACTTAATTCTTGCTTTTCCTCATAATTTTACTTCTTCCTGGCAAAATTAAGATTGTAGTTTCTCTAATAATACAACTTGATTTTGTGTTGTTTGTTACACTCACACCTCCACCAAGGCCCATAAGGCCAAGGCGATACACTATTTTATTATTGTTATTCAAAGTAGTTGAAGCATTTTGATGAATAATATTACAATCACATTTATTTCTGTATAACTGATGGATGATGACGGTGCTATCACATCAATTTGTTAATGAAATTCAGCAATTGTCTGTTTCAACCAAGTTTTCACAGGGCCACAATAATTATCGCATCAACGCTCTCTTGCTTTGTCTTTAAAGTGACCGTATGATAGCGTTGTGCGTTCCAAAGGAAGCAGGGCGCGCACTCACCAACTTTGGCACGTCGCACTGGCTCGGTCTGCCGGCTGGCCGCGCGCCCCAGAGCGCCACAGGCGGCAGGAGTGCGCTCAGGAGCACCCAGGCGAGCCCCTGCACACACACCACCATGGTGTCCAGGTGACGGGGAGGACCTGCGGCTTGCCCTATAATCCGGGTTTCACTGCTCTGTCCGCGTGGACTTTGAAAGTCTCACATGAGCCGCGCGGCAGCGTGACCATCGCGCCTCCTCGCCATCCCACTTGCGGCACTTTTGCCTCCCCGGAGCCACAAAAGCGTCTCTTCTCCTGTCGGTGCGGGGAAAGCCACTGTTAAAAAGTTTCCGCGGTGCGCTCCACAAGTTTGGAGCGTCTCTGCGTGTGCTGGAGGAGTGGGAGGTGGCGTGCCCCCCTCCTCCTGCGCCGCCTCCTCTTTAAAAAGAGGGAAAGTGGGGTGGGCGCAGGTTAAGCGGGGGATGACAGGTTTGCTGTCAACTCTGAACGCATTTGAAGACCAATTTCAAGCAGTGGCGGTTCTAGCCCGTTCATGGGGGGGTTATGAGGTATTTTTAGCCTTACACAAAGCTTTCTGTTAGCATGAATGCAGCCTTTACATTTACAAATTGATCAGTTATATTCAAGTCTGCTGATATTTTTTGATAAAAAGCTATTGTCAATTAAATAACATTTACAAATTAATGTGAAAATATATGTCCTTTAAACAAATTTCTCTTCAATGTGACTTTATTGTAAAATGTGAAAATAAATTTCCCGGGGGAAAAATAAATTGGACTGTGACTTTATCGAAAGTGTATAAATTTTATGTGTGGAGTTTGCATGTTCTCCCCATGCCTGCGTGGGTTTTCTCCGGGTACTCAGTTTTCCTCCCACATCACACAAACATGCATGCTAGGTTGACTGAAGACTCTGAATTGCCCGTAGGTGTGAATGTGAGTGCAAATGGTTGTTTGTTTATATGTGCCTTGCGATTGGCCGGCGACCAGTTCAGGGTGTACCCTGCCTTTCGCCCGAAGGTAGCTAGGATAGGCTGCGGCACGCCCGCGACCCTTGTGAGAATAAAGCAGTACAGAAAATGGATGGCTGGACAATACCAAACCATGAATTGAGCTGAAATGCACTGAACACAAATATATTGTGAAACAGGTTTTTTTTCCCCTCCCACTTTTCATGAACTGAACTAAAGAATTTGACTCTTTCTATAAGGAGGCTACACTGTTTTTCTCAAATATTGTTCACAAGTCTGTCTAAATCTGTGTTATTGGGCACTTCTTTGCTGGGATTCTCCATTCGCCTCACAGATTTGGCATATCAATATATGCTGATTAGGCAGCATGATTACTGCACAGGTGTGCCTCAGGCTGCCCGGAATTAAAGGTCATTTTAAAATCTGCATTTTTACTGTATAGGACTTTTTGTTGTTGTTGAGTGAAACATTATATATTTTCACGTTTTTTAAAAATTGTTTGGCCTTGGTGGAGGTCTGCGTTGAACTGAGTGCTATTGTGGTTATCGTTGTAAAGGCAGCATTTTTGTATAAGATCTCATTAGATTTGCTGCTAATAGTGTTCCGCCGCTCTTCGTGTTTGACAAGGACCAAGACCTGCCATGAATAGCCAAAATCTGTGAGTAATTGACACCTGCCTCCTAAAAAGAGGCATTGACTGAACTAAATGAAGCGCCTCCCCTCACTTTAACAGAGTTCCCTGGCACCAAGATTCCAGAAGATGGAACCAAAGCAAAATGTTCATATTGGACAAGGCTGTGACTTGAGCAAAAAAAAAAAAAAACATGCAAGTTTTTAGCAAATAAAAAAAAATCACAAAATAGGCGGAAAAATTGTATTTATTTTTTTTGTCCCTGGCTTACTCCTGAGATTTAAATTTTTTTTTATTATAAATTTTTTTTTTTTTTTTTTTTTTTCTGATCTCATATTTTCTGCTACTATGTACGAAGTGGCCAATGATTGTAGCACGTGTCTTCTATTGTGGACATCCAAGGTTTACACACCCCTGTTCAAATCCCAGGTTTTTGTGATGCGACAACGGCCAAAAGTTCAACCTTGGTTTAATTGGACCAAAACTAAATCTCTCAAACACTTGGGAATATGTTTTATGGTCTGATGAAAGAAAGCGTGAACTTTTTGGGCCATAATTCCAAACGGTATGTTTTGTGCAAACACAACACTGCTCATTAGCAAAAGCGCAGCATACCGACAGCGAAGCACGTTGGTATTTTGGGGCTGTTTTTCGTCAGCTGCAACTGGGGCTTTAGACAAGGTGGAGGAAATTATGAACAGTTCGAAATAAGTCAATATTAGCTCTAAACTTGAAGGCTTCTGCTAGGAAGCAAAAAAAAAAAAAGATCAGGAAAAGCCATAGAAAACCTGAAATTTAATTGAGGTTAAACAGAGGCACTTTAAATGGTGATCAGCTGACTCGATTTAACATGACTTTGAATGAGACTGGTTAATGCTAAACACAGCGCATCCCAGTTATGAGGGTGTGCAAATTTGTGCAACTGCATTATTATTTCAGTTATTTTTAATTTCCCTGAGTTGCACAAGTTATAGGCCACATTAATGGTGGAAAAAGTTGTGAAATTACTTATTTCCACCCAAAAAATAAAAAAGGCTGGCATCTGGGTGTGTAGACTTATTATATGCACCTTGACTTTGCTGTGCTATTTTGCCTTAAGGTGAAACCATCTGATTGGAGGCCCGGTAGGGTGTGTTTTTCAAAGCATTCCCCAAATGTAAATGAACCAGACATCAAATGTTGTCATGTGCGTTTGTGTTTGACTCGCCGGCGGCACGAGAGCGCGACTGCGGCGGCCAGCGCCGAGTCTTTACGGGGATGATGAATGGTCACAAATAAGACAGGCTTGAGTAAAGACAGTGAGAAGTGTTTTGTTTACTTTCCAGTCCGGCAAGACTCATTTGAAATAAACAGCGAGAGGGAAAGTGGCCCGTTTGCTGCGCTCTGACCCCCCGGCCATTGTCCCGAGGGCCCGGTGACAGAATCGAGTATCGGGGACATTTATCACAGAGAGGCCTCACACCGGCGGCCCCCGGGACCCCCTCCCGGCGGACTGGGAGCTGATGGACGTGGTACAAGCGCTTCTTTGTCCACGGCCGTGTTCTCCTCGCGTCTTCTTCGACCCTCCGAGCAGCCCTCCGCCACACTTATCATGCGTTCTTTTGATCGGCTTGTCTTTTAACATTCTTACGCTGGGGACAAAAAAAACTCTGAGCCCTGACTCTCATGTCTTTCTCTGCATAGGCACCATTTATCAAGAGGTTTCTGAAAGCGTACCGTGTTCTTCTGCAGCCTTTAAACCACATCTTTGTGTGTGTGTGTGTGTGTGTGTTATCCTTTGTCCACTTGTTGCTGCTTTTGTTCTGGTACAGGTGTGAGATTTCAGTTAGCGGTTGCGGCTGCTCTAATGTGGGCACCTGTGGAGTCGGGTGTACCTGCTTTAACCGCACTTCGCTCCTTTGAAGGCGCTCTGGCGCATTCTTGGCCGCTTCGAATGTGGGCTTCTAAGCTGCTGGCTGCAGGAGATCCCTGGATCGGCTCCAGGACCTTACGGCATGCTGCGCACCAGCCAGCGACCAAAGTACGCTTTAAACTTTAAATATTGGAAATCGGTGGTCCAGTTAAGAGCGCAAATCTAGGGAGAATAGGAAGATGAGAATGTCAAGACTTGGCTGGGGGTGAACAGGTCGTCACAGGTGAGTGGGCGTACTGTAATCCCTCGCATATTTGGGATTCAATATTCACAAATTCATCTAGTCTCCCCTCCCTGTATCACGGTTCATCGTACCACAATCATTTTTTTTATTTCTGTGGAACCTATTCGCTGGGGGGAAGAAAACTGAACTTTCCGCCAAAGCCAAAGGAACTAAATTGAAGTGATCGCAGCGCTGAGATTTTCAGTTGCAAACCGATATTTGGAGGTCGCTGCTGGAAACCCAAATTTGGTGACTGGATTTACAAGTCAAGGAAAAAGTTAGCGAGATTGCAGGGTGGAGACCCACTATATATGCATTTGTGGGCCAGAATTCAGGCATTTGGGAATGGCCACTGATGACCTTGCAGATTTGAGATTCGCAATGGGCCAAACACTTACCGGTACTAAAATTTCGACGTTGGGAGAGGCCTTGCCTTGCTTACGACTACTAATATTACTTCCATTGTGGTCCAATATTTGGTTTGGGAGTGCCAGCTGGCGAGATCGCACGCGTCAGACTGACATTTGAGGACCAGGATTCGAAGGTTAGGACTGGCTGTTGGAGGGATCGCAGGCCAAATATTTACAAACCAAAAGATGAAGTTTTAGACTCATTTAAAAAAAAATAAAAAATAAACTGAATACAGGAGAGTTCATGAGTTTGAGACATTGAAAATAACGAGTGTAAACAGAATTTTCCCAAGAGGAGTAATTACCTCCACCAAGGAGATTATGCTTTCATGGCCATTTGTAAGTGAGCCGGATTATGCAACAACAATCATTTTCCGTAAAGCTCTCCAGCTAAAGGGTGGCGTCTGGATTTTTGTTATCATTGTGTGACAGGGATGTTTTTTTTTTTCTTCTTTCACATTTCTCCCAGTTCTCCAGTCAGTAATGACTAAATGTTAAGGCAAGCCAATTTTATTAATATAGCAGCACCATTCTTACACAAGACAAATCCATCGTGCTTTGCTATAGCCCATTTATGAAAAAGCAGTAGTTAACAATCAAGTTTTCAGGCTAGATTTAACTGTATAATTGAAGCAGATCCCAGGTGATCAGGACGTATGTTCGACATTAGAGGAGCATTCAAAAAAAACAAAAAAACGCTGCGTTCTAGTTCTGGAAACACTCAATAAGGCTGCACTCGACAACCCGAGGGATCTGGAAGTATCCTCACAAACGCAAAGGTTTTCGAATATATTTAGGTCCAAGACCATTCAGAGCTTTTAGACCAGCAAATCAAAAAATTGAAAATCAATTCTTCGACTCACAGGTAGCAAGTGTAGAGATTTTTGACCAATTTCCTTCTACCAGAAAGAACTCGAGCAGTTGCAGCTTTTGGATTGCCATTTTGTTTAGACCTGTAAAAACCCAGGTACAATAGTCCAATTTACTGAAAATGAACACGTGAACCAGCTTTTCTGTGTCTTGTTTGGGCAAAGAATCTTTGCTTTGCGAAGCTCTTAAAGTGGTAATAATTTAGACATGCAGGAGTTGGGTGTAAATTGGCACCAAGGTGGTTATTCTTGCTGTTAAAGATCTTCAGCAGAATCCTGCTTCCATTATGCCAATTCATGGGAGCTATTTTAACGTAAATGGACAGAAAAGGGACTCAAGTTGGCCCCAACGGTGAAGATCCAGTGTCTGCTTGTCCTTGTAGCTCCGTGGCTGCCTCTCTGTCTAAATCTAAATCGTGCCTCAAAAATGCGGCTGTAACTCACCGCCTCCGCCTCAGAAACCATAACTTGTCTATGAGCGTGTAATGAAAGAGGTGCTTCTTCTGTTCCCCTCTTAACCGCACCACATGAGGCACCACTGGGTTGTTTAAGACACGGACGGGGCCCCCTAGTGGAGAACACAGGCTCACGTGCTCTGCCGATTGAGGGTGATATGTGGTTGACCCCGAGGTGCAAAGACAGAGCTTCAAAGAAACGATAGACATGATGGATACCAAGGAGGGGTTCATAGCTTCAGGCATCCATGCTTGAGAGATCGGGACAGCCAAATTGAACAGCCTCTCTGTCTTCCTTCAGCTGGAAAACACACACACACACGCACACACATAGATGAGACACACACTCTCGCACTCTATCTCCACCCGTCTCCAGCTTGGGCTCCAATATCCTCTGTCCCGCTTTGAAGAGGTCAAAGAATAATATTGACCGAGTCTCCGGTGAGATGTTATTGTGGTTTCCCTTACCAGATAGCTTGGGAAAAGAGGGAATTAGGATGCGCTAGAGGAGGAGGAGGAGGACAGTGTCAGTATGGGAGTGAATGTGTCCGCCAGCTGGAGACTGGTAGGCAAGTGGAAGGCAAGTCTGGCTAACCTTCTAGAGAGACTATAAAAAAAATATCTTGCATGTTAAAATTGTGTCCACCAATTGATTTCCTGTGTCTTTCTCTGATTCACATTTAGTTCCCCGCCGATCCCTGCACAGTCTTGCCCCTCAGGGCACGTCAACATGCGCACAGGATGCCTGTCCGTCTAATCTTCATCATTCCGGGGTCAACATGACAAAAGGCAGGACAGGGAAAAGATAAAGTGACAGGGGTCACACTGGGGGTTGTTTCTTGAAAGCAATGTGTCTCATATGATAGTTGTTTTTCTTCTCATAGTTTGGGGCTGAAGTCAGAAGAGAATCACATGAATTAGTTGTTGTGGTTTCAATATGTAATACTTGATAAAAGTAATGAGTTAACTAATTCAAGGGGCCATATTATGGAAAAGTGACATTTGAATTGCTTGTGTGCACATATTTGGTTCCCTGGCTATCACGTCGAAGCCAAAAGCTTAGCAGAGCTACATTGTTGTTGGATGCACAGATTATGAGTGTTTATTATAACATTATGAGTGTTGGTTTCTGATAACCGGCACATGAGCACGCTGTACAACGATACATGGTCGTAGTGACTCGCATATCCATCGCGGTCAGAAAAACGCATTTTGAACTTTGTTTGCGCAGCAACAAACATTGCACCACAAAGTGACAAACTAACAATTCCGTGGCATCCTGTTGTATCCGTGACCCTTGAACTTGCTGTACAGCCGCGTTTCTCGCTCAGTAGTCTCGATGATAACGCAAAGTCGTACTACTCGGCACAACCCGCAGTAGAGGGGGCGGGATTAGCAGGAGCTCATTCTCAAGAGAGAGGACGGGCTTCGAAAGCGGCTGCTCTGAACTGAAGAGCTGTTTCGGGAAGGTGCTGCAATTCTTAATCCTCGCTGTATTTTTTTTTTAAGCTTGGCAATTAACAAATCTGGGAACTGTTTTGATTTATGGACATATGGCGCGATATTTTTCCATTTTGCCAGTCGACCTCATGTCAATGAATCTCTGTCCCCGTAAAGTGAAAATAAGTATGTCTTCTAAATTTGAGACACCGCTAAGAGTCTTGTTAACAACCCAACTTTGAATGATTAAAAAAAAAAATAATCATAAGTACTGAATATAAAATAAGCTTCAGCTACCTTGTGGCTCCAAATTAGTATTTTGTGCGCATGCTTCACCAATTATGTGCCCCAAAATGTGTATTTGGTGGCACATTTTGTGCGCACGTTATTTCTATATCGAGGCCAAGATTCAAAATGTTTTCTGCGCTTCAATACTAATTAGAGATAAAGGATATATTTTCTCCTATGGGGTATAAACATACCATTACAAGCACTATCCCAACAGCCTGACCAGACCTCAGACATCAACTATTGTGATTATAGTGCCCCCCCCCCCCCCTCTCTTTTCCCCCCCCCATCACACACTTACAGCCTCTCCTCATGCAGGACTGCAGCACATCAAAGCTGGCTGGCGAGGGCGCCCCGCGATGCATCCTCTCTCCCACTGATCACGGGCCATTGTGAGTAATTGTATTATCCCATAACCATATTTCGTCTCTCGCTCGGCTCGTTGAATAGAAGCAAAGTGGATGGATGGAGGCGAGTGAAGAAGAGTCGTCCTGCTGTTCGGCAAATCTACCTTTCGGCTGGTTAAGATATGGAGGAATAATCATGTTCTCCCCTCTTGTCCTTGCCACAAGTCTTTGCGCTGAACAAAAGAGGCCATTTATTACATAATATCATGGAAATAGTAAACATGTATACAGTAAAAATCTCATTTTAGTCACATGATGGTGCCAAATGAGGCCTTTTGCCGTTTTGGTGGCGGGGGGTGTTGCATGAACAGCATGTGTTGTATGAATCACACGCGTGACTTCCACATGAACTCCTCTTATAAGACGTAAAAGTCAGGATTTGGACTTCTTTTGAAGACGGGCATCATGCTTCTTTTGAAGATTATCTTAGTGAGGGGGCTTTTATGGCACACGTATGCTGACTGCAGGGCATCAAAGCTCACACGTGTCTGAAGATATTGATAGGAAGCAGCCGGTAATCCGCTGTCGAGTAACATTGTTAGTTGTCAGGAGAAAGTTGAAAAGCTTTCATAACCATTAGGTACACCTGCGCAGTCTAATGAGGCCCAATGCAAGTGATGCCTCCAAACAAAAATCTCCCTTTGCGAAGATAACAATACTCAGTTTTGATTGAGACTTTTTTAATCCCCCGCTAGTTGCGATGGATGGGTACCTGAGCCCAGCTGAAAATGCCTTCTAAATTTGACACATAATAGAGAGGAGTGTTGTTCACAACGCTGACTCATTTGAATTTTTTTTTTTTTAAATTGCCAAAAGCATCATATGAAGCTTTAGAATGCTATGCTTGCTAAAAGTGCTATTTTCTTTCTAGTATCTTTCTTATGCCTGCACATGGCTACATCTTTGAGCAGTGAAAATACAGGTATATCCACTTAAAGAACATGCAGGATGATGTTCCACGCCGCGACAAGTGCCGCTAGCCACCGGCTAGCTCGTGAGCTAACAGGATTCCGGGTCTCCTTTTGGCCGGTCGTGTATGTGCAGCATGCTCACCCGTGGCATCACTGTGGGAATTTAAATATCAGCACAGAGTTGTTCTGTGCATTGTGGCATCCAGGTAAGATGGATTTTCACGGTGACGGCGTAGCTAACAAGCTGACAGCACGCTGTAGTGGTAGAAATTAGCCTAGTAATAATAACAAGTCACTCGAAATTGTACCGCATAACCAGTGATGCTAGCAAAACCGCTCAAATTCTTTTATGGTGCATGTGGGAGGGGGGGGGGCGCATGCCAGATGACAAGAAATGATATGCAATAAAACTCTGCACCATTTTAGCCACACGACACTGGAAGAAAAAAAAAATCAAGAAAACGGAAATGGTATAAAGCAGTTCATGGTTTACCTCCACAATGCTGTACTTCATAGTTCTCAGTCTTTGCACGCTTTCAGCAATTATCTGCAAACATCTGCACCGCATTCAGAAACAATTCTCAGAATTCACTTTAATGATCTAATTGCTCAAGTCTACCTAATATTGTGGCCAGTTTTGAATGTCTTCTCCATCTCTATTTAACTTGCCTTACTTTTTCCTTATATTTTGAATCTTTGTCTGTGTGTGTGTGTGTGTGTGTGTGTGTGTGTTGTGTGTGCGTGTGTCATTAATTTTTATTATGTACTGTATGTACAGGAAGAAGTGTAATTGCATATTATTGAGAGAGATGTATGAGATTAGGTTTGCCCAACATAGTGCATTGATTTAAATTGTGCTTTCAAGTGACTATAATGGATGGTGTGTACGAAGAGGGCAGAGGAGCTTTTGAAGCCGCGTCTCCTAATAATAACCTGGCTGTGGATTATGATAATAACACACACATACACACACACAGCCATGCGTAGCACTCGAGCATCCCTCTTGTATCTACTCTTCACCAACACATAGAGCTGTTCTGGTGCTTGACAGGGAGCAGAAGGGCTGTCAACAGGCACGCAGCCTGTTAGGAAACAGTCTGGCTCGATCGTGCTACAAACACACACACACACACACACACACACACACGCGTGCGCGCAGTGACATGAACACAGATCGACAGACGCGCGCCCAGATGAAACACGTCAACAATCAGCAACATGGCTTCTATGGCACCGTAAAACCAAACGCACAGAGAGGTCCGGAGAGGAAAAAAAAAAAAATTAAACAGCACTCCTTGTATGACTGGAGGGCTCTCCAATAAAGGACACGCATACACGCACAGAACTCTCATAGGAAACGTCGAGTGAGGTCATTTTCCGCTTCTTCAGCTGATCCCGAACATGTGTTCGGCTGTGATCTATACTTGAAGACACTGACAAAAGAAAATACACCAGCTTTATGTACGTTTATTTACGCTTTAGCCCCGAGCTCTGTTTATAGTCGTTGTGTGTGGTTCTACCTTGTGTGTGTGCGTGTGTGTGTGTGTGTTGCTGATGTCACCGCCTACTTCGCTTGGGTTAGGCTTTCAGAAATGTCCAAACATGTCAGGGCCTATGTGATAACCTCCACCTTACATAGTCAAAATAAAGAGAGTGACTCGAAATTATCCATAGAACGAAAAGTGCACAACTCTCTCGGTCACACATGCACAATATGCTTGAGCTGTATTTACTATGATGGCTCATTTTGCCAGTTATTCATGATAAGAGCCATCAAGCACAATAGAAATAAACAGTGGAGCATTATTAACATACCGTATAAACTTCTGAAATGCAAATACAACCCCGCATATCTATAAGTAAAGCTTTTTCTTCTGCCTTGAGTGCAAAAAAAAACAACAACAAAAATGCACCTCCATATGAACTTGAATCCGTGACTGAAGCGCGACCATCAATAAGAATAATGCCACAGACATTCTCCAGTCACCACGGGGGCCTCGTACAAGTGTTGAATTATTACGTGGTTCAGACGGAGCGCCAGGTGGAGAACCAAGAGGCCGCTTTTATTCGTCACCAGGGAAGCCATTAATAAACTGGGAGCCGCTCACGCGCGTACACAAACTGCATCGGCAGACGTACACTTTACTGTATGCACAAACAGGCTACTGTGCTTTTATATGAAATATATGGTTTATGCATATATAGTGGATATACTTTTGATTGGATTACATTGCTTTATGGGCATTTAATCTGCAAGTGTGTCATTCCTCATTCAAGATGATGGCAACACAAATAGCTTTTTAAGAGAAAGTAACAATAGTTTTCTTCGCTGCTTCGCAGTCATGAACGAATGAATGAATGGAAAGAATTAAACAGTTTGTGCATCGTGATAATTCAATGGGACATTGTGCTGCTCAGTCTGATGCTGATGCACCTCGGCCACCAGGGGGCATTAGAATTCATACAGACATTCGACGCGGAGATTTAATGATAAAACTCACGAGACCGTGTGACTAATCTGCAATAAGGAGTTTTTCACAAAGGATTACGAATGCCTGTATTGTTGTATACTCTGTCTTGCGTGAGTTGCTACTGCTTGTGTTCACATATAATCCAATCTAACTTTATTTGTTAAGCATTTCAAGAGTTGTTTAAAGGTTTATTACCGCGACATCAATGCTAGTTAGCTCATATATGGCGTTTTGCATTTTGTGTTAGCACTAAGCAAGTCGAATTTCATTAGACTAAGTTAAAATGCTTTGTTTAAATACACAATGCGCAATTCTCTTTATTTTCGTAAGCAAACTTCAACTGGGAGTGGCAATAAACGGCTTTTGAGCATTAAGAATTGTTCACAATCTGCCACACCGCCGCTTGTTTCGAAGTTCGCTGCCATCATAGCTAGCGCTTGTAGCTCAAATTTTTGCTCTCAACTCCAGACAAAAAAACTCATTAGTCGGGTCACTTGTAAATCGAAGTACCACTGTAAATCACCAGAAAAAGAAATACTCAAGTAAAGTACAGTTACCCGAAAAATCTACTTAAGTACAGTAATGAGGTACTGTATTTGTACCCACCACTAAGAGGGTCACATTCTAGATTTCACTCTTAGGAGCTCAGAACTCTTCAGTCGGCTGATTTATGAGCTGGCACTGGGCCCGTTTCACCGTATTTGGGCCCAGGGCGCACCGTGGTGATTGAAAGTCCCTTTCGGAGCTAGCCCTGCAGACCCCTCACCCATCACGCCGCACCCACCCACAGATGACTGGATTCTGTTTTGCTATTGCGTGCTCCCCAACGAAGTTGACAGCGTAACATTTACTAAGTAATCTGAGCGTATAGGATACTGACTCTACTGTTCTTACGGGGCGGTGTTTGGATTTTGTCCCTCGGAGGCTCGGAAACCACAGATTCCCCTCGCCGCCTAACCCGCAGACTCATTCATTATGCGATTTTTCTTTCTGCAAGTTAAGGCAGCTCCCAGGTGTCTGTGGGAAGCTTCAGCCAAAATGCCCCAAGGATCAGCAATTACAGTGATGCCTTGAGATACAAGTTCAATATGTTCCGTGACAAAACACTTGTATCTCAAACAATTTTTGCACTTTGAAATGAATGGAAATGCTATTTATCTGTTTCAGCCTCGCAAAAATAACAACAAAAGTTCATAAAAACATACAGTACAGTAATGACATAAATAAAATGTAAAGAACGTTTTTGTTTCAATTCAATCGACAGTGTGCTGCTCCTTTTGATGTGGACCTTGGCGAACTGGGGGCAGTCTAATACAGACATAAGGATATACATGACACTTGACTACACGGAGACCGTCACCCCCACTCAGTAAACTGCAGTAATATTAATCGCGCTTCACAGAGGATAAAGAATATGTGGGTATTGTGTTCAGTGCCTAATCTCCACAGGTGTTGCACCATCGTTTGTGTTCAAATATCTATTGCTATGAGGGTTATTACACAGCGACACTGATGCTAATTGTTAGCTCGTCTATGGCATTTTGAATTTTTTGTTAGCGTTAAGTTAGGTCTGGAACACACAGGGATTTTTGAAATCTTGCATCCAGCCATCCATTTTTCAATGCAGTTTATCCTCACTAGGTTCGCGGGCTGCTGGAGCCCATCATACCCATCCTCGGGCGGGAGGCGGACACACCCTGAACCGGTCGCCAGCCAATCGCAGGCACATAGAAACAAACAACCATTCGCACTCACATTCACACCTACGGGTAATTTAAAGTCTTCAATCCACCTACCATGCATGTTTTTGGGATGTGGGAGGTGCCCGGAGAAAACCCACGCAGGCACGGGGACGGGATTTGAACCCCGGTCCCCAGACCTGTGAGGCAGATGTGCTACCCAGTCGGTCACGGTCGGTGGCCTTGGGACTATTTTTAATTATATAAATTATAGCAATTGTCCTCATTGGGGTGAGCTTGAACAAGATTCGAACCCAGAATCTGTGAGGCAGACATTCTAACCAAAGTGCTACGGCATTGCTCCTGAGATGTTACATTTCCTTTTTTTTTTTTTTACAACAAAAAACTAACAGCACACCACACAATATCAATGACAGATATTCCCATGCATGCTCAGTCATTCAGGGAAATTCACATCTCAATTTTCTCCTCCTCTGTTGTCCTTCACATTTTTGATGTGTTAAAATATCAAACATCATCAACATAAAAACCTCAGTCCAGCAATGCTGGGAAGAATCTCTTATTTTTAAATGTGTTTCGCATTTTATGTTATTTTGTATGTATCACTGAACATGTCCACGAGCAACTTGGATTGGGAGCATAAATGAGCCACGCAGTCAGTAATTTGAGCTGTAATCCTTTAATGGAGACTTGACGGTTTAATATTTTCATAGACAGACATTATGGAGGAAAGTGATAAAAATGAATGAATAATGCCAATGTTCCTGTTTGTTTGGCTTTATTGGCTACTCTACCGAGACAGACACATACAGTTAAGCCCAAAACGATTCCTATCCTGGCCAAATTTACTGTAAGTGCTTTTTTTGTCTGTTGGTTGTGTATCTTCTGGCTGGAAATGACACAATGATGTGACAAAAGATTTGAAGAACTTGTGTTGCATATTTAGAAGACATTAATTATTTTGGAAATTGAACATTTTGCTAAAACAACAAAGTTGTAAAAATGTGCTGGTTTTGGAGGATTTATTTTGGTTTGTCCTTATTAATTAGGCAATTGATTTCCTTGACACCATGTCCTATCTTTAGCGCCAGTTAGGTCAGAGTATGTTTTTTGTTTCTTCTTTTTTAAATACACAACACAATTACAAGTGGACATTATGACATTATGGTCTTTACGCTAATTACACCACCTTTTTTAAAATGAAAGTTTGATGGAAATAGTCCAAAGAAATGTTATACACAACCACAATTACAGGATTCCAAAAACGCTCCTCCGCCTTGTGGAGAAAAGTGTAATCGTCGTCATCAATCATCGGCCATTGGGACTTTACTTCAAATAACTAAATGTGTGTAAATTTAAATATACAGTAGCTAAGTATTGTTGTAAAACACAATATATACTCTGTATATACTGCTTATGCTAATTGCCCTATTGGTATGGCTTACACAGCACCAGGTTGTACCCCACCTCTCGCCCGAAGTCTGTACCGCTTTTTCTCACTAGGGTCGCAGGCGTGCTGGAGCCTATCCCAGCTATTTTCGGGCGAGACACAGGGTACACCCTAAACTGGTCGCCAGCCAATCGCAGGGCACATATAGACAAACAGCCATTCGCACTCACATTCACACCTACGGGCAGTTTAGAGTCTTCAATTAACCTACCACACATGTTTTGGGGATGTGGGAGGAAACCGGAGTGCCCGGAGAAGACCCACGCAGGCACGGGGAGAGCATGCAAGCTCCACAAAGGCGAGGCCGGGAATTGAACCCTGGTCCTCAGAACTGTGAGGTGGATGTGCTAACCAGTTGATCACCGTGCCACCACACACAGTGGGTACGGAAAGTATTCAGACCCCCTTAAAATGTTCACTCTATATTGCAGCCATTTGGTAAAATCATTTTTCATTTCCCCCCCTAATTAATGTACACACAGCACCCCATAAAAAACGTAATTGTTGACATTTTTGGAGATTTATTAAAAAAGAAAAACTGAAATATCACACAGCCATAAGTATTCAGACCCTTTGCTCAGTATTTAGTAGAAGCACCCTTTTGAGCTAATACAGCCATTTGTTTTTCACACCTGGATTTGGGGATCATATGCCATTCCTCCTTGCGATTTGCACGTTGGAGGGCAGCCATTTTCAGTTCTCTCCAGAGATGCTCAATTGGGTTTAAGTCAGAGCTCTGGTTGGGCAGAACAGTCACGGAGTTGTTCTGAAGCCACTCCTTCGGTATTTTAGCTGTGTGCTTAGGGTCATTGTCTTGTTGGAAGGTGAACCTTCGGCCCAGTCTGAGGTCCTGAGCACTCTGGAGAAGGTTTTCGTCCAGGATATCCCTGTATTCGGCCGCATTTATCTTTCCTTCGATTGCAACCAGTCTCCCTGTCCCTGCAGCTAAAAAACACTCCCACAGCATGATGCTGCCACCACCATGCTTCATTGTTGGGACTGTATTGGACAGGTGATGAGCAGTGCCTGGTTTTCGCCACACATGCCGCTTAGAATTAAGGCCAATTGTTCTATCTTGGTCTCATCAGACCAGAGAATCTTATTTCTCACCATCTTGGAGTCCTTCCGGTGTTTTTTAGCAAACTCCATGCGGGCCTTCATGTGTCTCCTACTGAGGAAAGGCTTCCGTCGGACCACTCTGCCATAAAGCCCCGACTGGTGGAGGGCTGCAGTGACGGTTGACTTTCTAGAACTTTCTCCCAGCTCAGCCATAGTGCTCTTTGGGTTGTTGTTTTTTTTACCTCTCTCACCAAGGCTCTTCTCCCCCAATTGCTCAGTTTGGCTGGATGGCCAGTTCTCTGAAGGGTTCTGGTTGTCCCAAACGCCTCCCATTTCAACATTATGGAGGCCATTGTGCTCTTAGGAACCTTAAGTGCAGCAGACATTTTTTTTTACAACCTTGGTCAGATCTGTGCCTTGCCACAATTCTGTCTCTGAGCTCTTCGGGCAGTTCCTTTGACCTCATGATTCTCATTCACTCTGACATGCACTGTGAGCTATAAGGTCTTATATAGACAGGTGTGTGGCTTTCCTAATCACGTCCAATCAGTATAATCAAACACAGCTGGACTTCAATGAAGGTTGAAGTTTGTACACTTTTGCAGCTTGAGAGAACACACCTTAACCTTTTCATCCCTGGTACAAATAGTTTCAATGGTGCTCATGATTAGTCCAGTGGGGTACATTGGTACTTTTTTTTTTCAGAACAAAAAAAGACTGAACACCTATCCCCTGACGTCTGCCTCTTAGGTTTTGAGCAGAGCGTTTCTAACTTCTTCTGGCGTGACTGTAATCTGTCAAATGATTTGCAGTGATCTTTGACTTGCCTTGCAGGCCTTCTTCTTCCCAGCCTTGAGAAAACCACAAGACTGTTTAAACACCAAGAGGCAGATCAGTTTTCTTGGGCGTTATTACAGGCAACCATTACTGTTTCAAGCAAATCCCATAATGATGTGTAGTCTGGCGGCCACACAGGCAGTGGATTTGGATAGCAGTCGATCTACAACTGGACTTATACCAGCCCTTAAACTGTTCAGGTCGTTGTCTGACAACCTTAACCCTACCTCAGCCTTGACGCTTGATCTGGTTCAGAGGCTTCTGCAATACAGCCATCTACCGAATCAATAAATGTACATGGTGACAATGGAGACAACTTTGACCTCAATTGTAATATCCAAGTCGATTAGATTAAGTAGATTAAGTCAACACACCCGGAAAGACTAACACTCAAAACCATCTCGAACCTTCCCAAGAGGGATTTCATTCTCAGTGAACATGCAGTGCCACCAATCTTAGGCTTCCCTGGAACACCGTAATGTAAACACGCACACAATAACGCAGCGTTATGAAGCCATCCATCATCCTGACAGACAACAGAGGAAAAAGAAAAGAAAAAAAACATCTCGCTGTCTCTTCCTTTCCAATGAAACACAAACCAGTTTGCTTTGTGGGCAACATTAAGTTCCAAGCATGCCCAGGCCAATACCACTGTAAGATTTAAGGATACACAATTACAAATGACAAAAATAAAATTGTTAGGCTTATACAGTATATTCAATGATGATTAATGCTCATCAGTTACAGTAAAAGCACTGAGATGATTTACCTCTTAGATAATAATCCTCAAGAAGGATTTTAAGGACTTTATCTATCTCAGGAAATAGGAAAATGTTCTCACATTTACATTTTTAAGTTAATGATAACTATTAATATCAAAAACCTAGGCCCCCAAATGACTAAATCCGCCCCTGAGTTGCTGTACCCTCTATTGTTTTACTTTAGTCCATTGCAGCTGGTAATAAGAAAAAAAAAAACAAGAGAGTAAGAGAGTTCTGACGTTTTCCTAAGTGGTTGGTGCCCCACCACTTGTTTTGCACAAAACCGTCAGTGTGTGTCGAGCACAGAGTTCCAACAAGAAACATTGGCAAGGGGCCGTTGGCAAGATGAGTCTGACAGACGGAAAGGGATTACAGTTAATGTTTTGTCATTTTCGTAAGAACCTCCCATAGTTTTGGCCCTCAGGAGCTGACTCCATTTAACCCATAAAAGCAAAAAAAAACTGTTTTAAGGATCAGCAGACATTTAGAGGAGGTAATATGTGTGCGTGTGTGAGTGAGTACATGTATGCATGCGTGCATGCAATGGCTAAGAGGTGCTCAGTGTAAAGTAGATATGGTTAAACACGCTCATTTGAACTCACACGGAAACACTTCTGGTTTGCTGAAGGCTTCGCCCAGCAGCACAGATGCCAATGATTTATTTCGCACTTCATCACGTCTCTGATCTTCTTCATTTTGACGTCCTTTTGGAGAAAAGTATGCGAAGGTTACACACTGCAGTTCAAACTGGAAAGGCTGAGCAAACATTTGACATTTTGCGCTCTTGGATACTGAAGAAACTCTAGATTTAGATTCCTCTCCTGTTTGGTTTATCAATCACAGTGATAAATTGATATTTCAGTGAGCGTTTCTTACTGGACACCCTTTGACAGTAGCGGGCTGAGTATTGATGGAAACTGTTGTTTTACAGGGTATGATGGGCCCAGTCGGATGTGGCCCACCATGGTCTTTTTGGGTGGGTCGGGCCACCGTCCTTTTTATTTATTTATTTCTTTACATTTTTTTGTCCTGTTCGGCTGTTAGTCAAGCAGAATGGAAGATCTGTATCCCTTTTATACCGGAACAGTTTTACTCAGTGCACAGTGCAGTTCTTAAGCTTCCGCTGTGGTTTCTTAGTATTATAATTGAAGTTTATTGAGAATCAGAGTCAAACAGAGCAAAGTTTCTCGAGGGGAGATAGAAACGAAAACAAAAGACAAAGCGCTGTATTGTGCTGTAGTGCTACACCCTGTGAGGGAAGAACAGGACAAGATAGAACAGGACAAGGACAGGAGAAGAAGCATGCGTGAACCCAGCTCTACAACTGAAGTGGGATGGCATTGACTATGTACATTATAAAAGTCTATAGGACGAGAGTATGAGTGAGGGGATACACAAGCAATTCGCATATCCATGAGTTATTTGTCGCAATAAGTGAGTGGCCCCACACCCAGTGAAAGAGTTCTAGGGGTGTGCGCCAACAGCCCACCTGGTGGGGGCCGCAGGGACCCAATGCCCACCGCCCCACACGCCCCGCCACCCACCCACCTCTCCACCCCCAGGAGAGCCAGACGCCCCCCCCCCCTGCTGCCTAACAGCTCCCCCAGAGATGGGTGTATGTGGTGCATTAAAATGTGGGGATGAGTGTATGTGATGCATTTAAAATCCAGGGGGGCAGGCAGGGCGGAGGGGCAGGGCACACGGACCGGGAAACAGCACAGACGTGCTGAAACCCGGTCCGACACCCACTCCCTCCCGACCCCATACCAGTCCCCCAGGAACCCTTTGATATGTATATGTGCCCAGATGTGATTTGTGCGAAAAATATATACAGTGAGTGGTGTGAGCGTGCGCTAAGTGAGTGATTAAGAGGCATGGCTCCCGCAGGTCGGGCCCATCGGGCCGGACAACCACTGACGCAGAGGGCTGCCCCACCCAGACCCGCAGCACAGATTTTTTACAGGAGTTTGGGTAAGTGGATTGGATTTCAGTGGTTCACTCAGAGGTTGCAACTACACCTCCTTGCCCTCCTTACCCTGTGTCCCACAGTGTCAATTATGCCCCCTCCGCCCCATCCCATTAAAGCATCTCACGGATGAATGCACCCCAACCCAAAACGTTTCCTCCTCCGGTTCACTGTTGTAAATGTCACCTCAGTTACACTTGATCCCATCCGCGCACACGGCCCTTTATTCAGCACCCTTTTAAAAAAGACCCACGCTCACATTTCATGTTTGCTCCCTTTTACTACGTGTCAGCGAGCTCTCTTCTACCTGTCCATTTAGCTGGAGAACAAAAGTTGTATTTTCTACGTGACGTCTTTTCTGCCTATCATATTTTTCTACTTCATCGTTGTGTTTTCTAATAAACCGGACAGTTTTTTTCTATGACATATTTAATATGGAAGTTAAAAAAAAAATCCATGTATGGAGGCTTGTCCGCATGAACATTTATTTAAATTTTCAATTGGTTTAATTGTTAGCCCACATGAGCTGAGAGGGGACGTGGGCAAAAATAAAAAGAGGGGATATTTTGAGCTCGTCATCCGCTGCCATTCGTGTGAACGGAAGTTGTCGTGACAATCATGAACGCTGTTAAGCTTCGCGACTTCCTTTCTATTTCCAGTTATACTTATAGACTGTATTTCTACGGCTGAGACTAGCCCACTCAAAAACCCAGAAATGTCGTGTTACTGTTCAGCTGAGTTGAGTGGTACCAAGAATGAAGTGAGCAGGTACTTGAATATGAATTGCCAAAACTACGTCACACTGTCGGCGATTTTAAATCTGTCCATTTTGCAAGGCTTTACTCTGTTTATTCCCTTTTGCTTTCAATTGACAAACCGCTTAGATGTCAAACTTAAACGATGTCAAAGACTCTTGACCTATGTTATGCTTAAAACGGCAGAACAAAAGTGATTCTGATGGAAGGGGACTTTTTAACTCATGAGCAATTCTGTAATTGCACATTAAAATGAATTCCTAATTATTTGCATTTTCAATTCATTAGTTTTTTTATATTTAATTTAGGCATATCGTCAAAAAAAAGATAATTTTATTATTGTTATATTGCTTGGCGGTTTTCATGTACTCCTGGTACATATTCACAAATGTATAGCAATAATCATGATTTGGAGGTTTGAAGTAAACCCACATTGTTGGACTTTACTTAACAAAGCGTTGGCACTTCTTCCATGATGCAAAGGCTTACGTGACGTATACAGACTATAGAATAGAGCGGTGACTGCATCATGAATGCCCACCTCTGCAAGCACTCACAAAACTGAGAAAACAGAGAAAAGCTGAAGGAAAGCATCTCACAGGGCCAAAAAAAAAGAAAAGACAAAGCACCTGACAACTCAAGATACGATTCTGCACTGCAAGGTCAACTACGTTATATTACTTAGGCGAAACAATGAAAGAGTCAACTTAAAGGCACTGTTAGCTCATTTTATAAGAAGGTTGTTCTAAAGTGACGTTAGACTAATAAAAGTGCAGGGGTTTTTTTTCGTTTTATGCGAGCACCGTGGCTCCATGTTACTTAGCACTTCTGAAGTTTAACAGTCTCTTTTTATTTCCTACTTTCTTTATAAACATTTTTGGCTCAGTGTGAAAAGAACTGGACAGGTATTTAAACCTTTGTTGACCAATGGCCTAAATGCTGTGTTTGATGACAACGGGAGATTTGAAGATGCAATAAAAAAATTTTTTTTTTTTTTTAAATACAAAAACATTAACAAAACAAATTAAAAATGTCAACACTCTCATAACTCAGTAAAATGTTTCAATGTTACATATGTTCCTGGTATTATGTCGTAATTTAATTTGGCAAGATATAATTTAGCAGTGCAGTGGCTAGTGATAGCACATCTGCCCCACAATTCTGATATGTTTTTAAAACATATTTTTACAGGTTTACCCCTCGCACACACTTCAAACACATTTAATCCGATTAAAACACACTTTCTTTTTTTTTAAACAAATTGTTACTGTATTTGAACACATACAAAAATTTGCAAGCATAAAATGTCCAGAAAATGCTGTAGAGTACTGATAAGTGCCGTGTGGATGGCAGTAATGCCCAAGGCAGGGGCCACCAACGTGGACCCCAAGGACTTCATACTCTAAGAAGCATAGTAGCACCTGTTCTAAAAAAAATTGCTCACCAGTTATGGGACATTGTGACTTCCAATTGGAATGTTGTCGAAGTGATCATTTGAAAATGTAAATACTGATGTTTCCTACCTTATCATTGTTGATAATTATTGTGAGGAACCATTGTACTGTATTTATAATTTCTGATGTATCTGCGGCCAAAAAACAAAGCGTAAAGAGACTCCGTCGCCGAAAAGCAAGGGTGCAATCAATGAATGGGGGTGCTCATTGCTGCTTCTTCCTTGACAATCACGCCATGTTTTGGTGGTTTAATTTAAAAAAAAAAAACAATTAACAGTAGAGTACAGTGTACATGGCGCCTCAGAACCAGATGGAAGGTCACAGTTTTTCTGTTGCAGCGCGTCAGTAGATGTGTGGTTATTTGAATGTAAAAGTAGTAAAAACCTATTTTAAAAAAATAAGATCACTGTAAACTGCAGATTTCCGCAATATATTGTAGTTAGCAATATGGTCTGTAATGGCACAAACAAAAGATAATGTCGATTAATAATATCTGAATAGGAAATGCAAGACGATGTTATTTGTTATTATATCGGAATGAATGAATCATATCAATCAACACGCAAAGTACATCAGCGGTACAGTTTTCCTCAAAAAATAAAATAAAATACGAGAGCAATTTGCGGTCTAAACATCTGTCGTCACCTGGAATGAGTTGCTGGAGCGCTGCAGTGACGTTTGGACGCTACAGCTACAGTAAAAACGAATTTGTTGACTCAAGTCCCCTCCTCAATCTTCCACGTGCTGCTATGAAGGAGTCAGTGTGGAGGATGGAGAGGGCGTCTGCAGGGTGAAGTGCGTGCAGTGTTGGGGGAAATCGGTGTCAAAGGAAACTCCGGTTGGCGTGGCGATCCTACGCCAGCCTCCGCCATTGCAAGCTATCAAGATATATGGACATTAAAGCAGTTTAATGGAGAGCAAATAATAACATGTCTAACACCCATTTCAAACATGTCTGTGAACACACTCCTAAAAATGAGAGCATGGGGGAAAAAAATCCTCCTTGCTGATATTGAAGTTGGACATGAACACTTCCAAAACGACACTAAACATAAAACCAAGAGAAATACACAATATGTATTTAAAACGAACACACCATTGAGCCTTTCAGGCCGGTAGCTTAATGCTAATGCTAACAGATAATGGGAAACACCATTGCATGTAGCATCTCTCTGGTGGTGTTATAACACCTTTAAGCAACAGATATTTGAATAATCTGCGCAGAACAACTAATATTACTGATGATGAGGTGTGATGTCACCTCTTCTCTATGTATATCCATATCTCTGTATTACACTGCGGGCGGCACGGTGGGCTATTTCATTCTTTACACTCTATTTAATTATCATTACTGCATATTTTTATAAAGTACTGTATTATTAAAAGATTATTTGACATATGAGTGTTTTTATGTTTATTTTGAATTGTTTTGTTTACTTATATTATGCAAGCTGGCGGGCATCATTAATAACTAGCGAGAGGAGCAATCACATTCATTAAAGAATGTGTGTGTTACCGAGCTTAACATATCCACAGTATTTTATTTTATTTTTTTACTATTTGGATTATTTCTACTCAGCTTGTTTATTTCCAGTGATTTCCCTTCTCTAGAATTAAGGCCTACCTTGAAACGACAAGTATTATCCGTCATCTATCAAGCTTTACAAAGAGCCAACATCGTCGTGGGATTCACCAACTCAGAGACGTCCATCAGACTTGTACATATACTGTAGATTGACTATGCTTCGTCACTCCACAAGCTAAGTTTCCACTATTCTAGAGTTCAACTCTCCACTGGATGCTTGGCAACGTGTTAGGTGATGTAAGGCTTGCATGCGGCTGCTCGGTCGTGCTCCCAGCACACTGTCTTTGTCCGTATGTCAATGCCAGAACAAAGACGTTCGGGTGACTTTTACGCACTGTGCACCACATATCCATGGATTAATTTTTTTATTTTGGAGGAGGGATGGGGGCTGAAGAAGTGGAATTTGTTCAGTGTCGACATATGTTAGTGCATCGCCGGCAAACTGGCTATTGCGGACCATGGACAGCACAGATGTGGCATTTGCGCTTTTAAGACTTCCTGAGCAAAATCTACATATGCTACATCAGTTGAATATCTTCCTGCGTGTGCGTCGAACAAAAACAGTGACTTAATGAATTCAAAATACGCATTTTGATAAGACCAGTTAGGACGAGTAGTTGTTGTCCATACACGGTTTGTGCATGATCGCCACAAGAGTAGAAGGTATGAAACTTTGGATGTGAAAAGTGGTTATTTCGATATTTTGAAATCCAGTAGTTGTAGCAACATACATTTAGTATTTCAAAAGCAAGGCACGTTTAGATAAAACAATAAAGTAAAAATAATAATTTTGCTGCATGCTTTGAATGGGAATACGCAGCGCAATCTGGCGGCAAAGTATAAAACCTTGGAAAAGCCAGTTGTACAGTAGTGACGCTAATTATTTCAGTAGTAAGGCACACTTAACAAACAAAATATTGAAACAACTTCAAAACAAAAGTAACACCAGCTGGTAACGGAATATAGCTTGAAATATAAAGCTGCATGCTTTGAATGGAAAAAAGGAGCATCATCTAGTGGGCAGTAGACCAAATTGAAATCTTAACATTAAAGACTGCATTGGTTTGTGTTGAGATAAATGTGTGACAGCAAACTGCCAATATCAATGGTTTTCAATGGAACATTTTTTTTTTAATCTCAATTAACATGTCGGGTTTGTGTGTAGCCACAAAGATGATATTTTGTTTTATGAAAAACTGAATATTCCCTGGCAAATTCGACCTACATGCTATTTGAATTCATTCAAATGTCTCTAGGATTCCTTTGGGTTAAAGGGTGTGGCCCAATATTTTTGTCCCCTAGGTGTACAATTAAATCCTAACCTCAGTGATAAAGCATTTATTAATCCCGAGTCTTAATGTTGCTGTTTTTACACCTTTACACATCACACAAAGAGTTTGTTAAAGCATGCAGAGCAATATGGTCTGCCTTTGTCTTCCTTAAAGATTCCCTGGCTGAGCTGCTGCAGACAGAAGGCACACACAAAGTGCTCCGGGTGAAACTTGCTCTCCAGAGCCGAGATGCAGCGGCCCACGATGGGTTGATGGCAGCCGCCGCACAGAGTTCCCTGACGGGAGTGGAAGTGCGTCTGGCACAGCGGGCGGCCATCAAGCTCCATGAAGTGACTGTCAGAGAAGGGCTTCAGACAGTCCTGGAAGGGCAGAGGTGGCAAAAGGACTTAATACTCTGTACTTAAAGTAGAACAACTGATAGCTGTGTAAAAACAAATACTGATTCAACTCCTTATTTCATTAAACGTAAAACAAAGTACGGACTATTTAAAGATCCTGTATGTGAATTCAGAAATGTGTCTCTAAGTACATTATACATGCTTGAAGCTAATTGCTGAACAGATGCGGAGATAAAGCGTTAAAATGTCTATTTCAGTTTTCCTGTTTTTTGTTGTTGTTTTGTTAGTACATCTTCCCTTCAAATCGTTTGATGCCGTGGTCACTGTAGAGCGCCTTGTTGTTGGCCGCGAGTGTGTGCGCATCACTCAGAGGAAAAACGACAGAGCAAAGGGGAATTACATTTTTAAAAAGTCTCACTTGACAACCAATGTGTGGCTAGGGGCTTCGCGCTGGTGTGGCCACATTAGAGCGCCTCATCGTCGCAGTGAAAAGCACAGCGATGACCCGGTTGGATATTTTCCAGCCACTGGAGGCTTTAAGCAAATATATTTTCACAGATCAAACATGTTGGGAGGTTTAGGCATAAGGAAGGTACTAGACGAAGTAGCCCAAATATCTTTCCAGGTCGTAGGAAATATTTGATTGACAGTTGACAGTTGAAACTCCACTGCTCCTTTTTAATTGAGCTACAGTAGCAGTAGCGCCACATCTTGTGGTGAAATATACAATTTGAACCCTAAAAATCTAGTAGTACTAGCGACACACACATAATGTCAGTAGCAAGGCCCCCTTACAGAAAACAGTAGGAGTGAAATTCAGCTGCATGCTTAGAATGTAAAAAGGTACTACCATCTGGTGACAAAATAATAAAAAAATACTTTACGAGCCATTTAATTGTTACTGTCAATATACAATTCCTATTTTGATAACTTGGCACAATGAGGGGGGGAGGGGCAATAAGGCTTTTATGCTAAAAAATAATAATAATAATAATACATCTTACCTGTATGTGTTTTTTGTTTTTTTCCCCAGATTAAACAGAGATTTATTTATTTTTTTTTCACGCCAGATGTTTGTGGCTTTTAGGCACAGCACACATTCACCACTAATTGTTCTTGGGCCTAACCCAAAGCTCTCAATCAATTAAGCTCTCAACAGCGGTTTCCGTTAGCCCTCTCTATTTACCTCTTTTATTTCAATGTGTTTGAATGTGCTGAGAGTGAAAAAAGTAAGTGGTAGAAAGTGCAGATACGTAGTTAAAAATCTACAGTAAAAAATTACAATAACAAAGTATTAATAAGCATTTGCTCACCGCGCAGACGAAGCACTCCGGGTGCCACGTGCCGTTGGCTGCAGTCAGGTAGTTCTCCAACACTGACCCCCCGCAGCCTGCGCACTTGGGAGCAAAGAGGCGGTAGAAGTCCCTGGAGCAATAAGGCTTCCCGTCCTTCTCCAGGAAACCTTTGAACGCACATTTGCAGTGACCTCAGTGGCTGCTTTTTCAGAAGGCCGCTTGCACAGCTTTCGTCATGGTACCGTCATCGCCAAAGAAGTCTCCACAGTGTGCGCAGAAGAAGTGATCAGGATGCCATGTCTGGTCCAGAGCTGTCAGGATGTTCTGCCACACAAAATATCAACAAATGACTTATAATATCGCCATTACCAACTCTACAGTATTATGTTGGACTTTGTAGAGTTTACTGGACATTAATCCCCAATGACTGACTTTGGTATGCTGTATAACTCTATTGAGTGTGAGAAGTACAGTATTAAATGTGGAATAAAACTACATGAGACTCTAAATTGTCTGTAGGTGTGAAAGCTGGGATAGGCTCCAACTCACCCGTGATCACCCAAATGAATGGAAAAAAATAGGCTGTTTACATAACATATAACGTTGCTTATGTTGTCTTAGCTATGGTAGGTACTTATATATAAAGATTTTTAAAGCAGCAATAAGAGACGCTTGGCTTTCTGCTCATGTTAATGGCCGCATCAGCAAAGGCAAAACACACCTTTGCCAATTGGGAAAGTAATGGTTAGATGCTAAGTCATGCTAAAGAATGTGTATAAATATGAATGAAATCGGATTTTTCAAGAGTGAAGCAAAGTTTGTAGAAGCACTGCATACAGCTCTGTATAATATATATATATATATATATATATATATTATTTTTTTTTTTTTAAAGAAGTGCCTATATACTCAACAGTGATAACGAAATACTTTATCATTTCTAACTCATCTTACAAAACTAAGACTTTCCGTAACATGCACAAACAACCCAGGCCCTCCCTGACAGCCAAGATGTATGAATTCAATGTACTGCACTTCCTTGACACCAATAGCAACTTTCTAATGAGTCAGGGCTTTGGCGCTCAACAATGAATTGGTGAATAGCAAACTGCGAATAGGATGGGGTTCATTGCATTACGCCGCACTATTGTTGGTGATCTGGGGTTGTCATGGTAATGGCATAGATGTCCTATATTTCATATGTTCCTTTGTACAAGGCTTCCTCCCACATGCATGTTAGGTTCACTGAAGACTCAATTATCCATAGGAGTGAATTTTAGTTTTTTTTTTTGGTCAATATGTGCCCATTGTTGGTTTAATGTAGATGACTGCAAATGAATGACCTTTCACCTGCACAATGGGCCCTTTGCAGTAGGCGCAGCGCGGCGCGAAAAGCTGCTCGTAGTCTTTCCTGCAGTACGGACGTCCGTCCCTCTCGAAGTAGCCTGTGGTGCTCAGCTCCGTCTTACACACCGCACACACAAAGTGCTGCGGGTGCCACATTTCACCCATTGCTGTGATTATCTGAGCAAAACGGCACAGAAACAGTTCGTATGAGGCTCTGTCGAGGACATCTTTCAGGATTATGTCTCACACACACACACACACACACACACTATTGACATTATAATACACACAACTGAAACTCGATCACACGCACTACTGAATTTTTTCACTCACAGACACGAATGAAACATGCTCAGACACTACTGAAATACTCTCAGCCAACTGCGTCTTTTCACTCACACACTACTGAAACTTTGTTTTCCACTTGCTAGAACGTTGTCATACACACCGTGGAAATCTTTCCACTCACTCATACTACTGAAATGCTTTCACACACACTACTCTAATGATTTGGTTTAATACTCTCACACTTTACTGAAATGCGCTCACACACATTACTCACAAACGTACACTACTAAAATACTCTCATACATTTTTGGATGTGAGAACATATCAGTAGTGTGTGCGAGAGGTGATCCAAGATATTTCCCTGGCAACCACTTGAAAATTCAAGTCTACAGCAACACGTTGCCTTCCGTGTTGTTGGTTAGTGCAGCCTTCTAGTACCTTCCCCACAATAACTTTGTTACAGGCGGCACAGTGGCCCTTGGCTGCAGTGTGGACGCCGATCTTTTCCAAGTCAGTGCTCAGTCCTCCGAGAAGATCATCAATGCTGTCTGTGTCTTTGCTCCTTGCTGAAGCATTTGCATCTAAATCCCAATGTCCATCTTTTGTTCTCTTCTCAACAGACTGCTCCTGTAAAAGCGGTGAAGCCGCCGCATCCTGTGAGGACATAAGAGGACGGACATGAGGCGCTTGCTCAAAGGTCAGCTGAGGGATGGCGACATGGTGTCGCATTAGCGTGCTTATTGGAACAATGCTGCCCCCTTTTGATGAGAGTGGTAAAGTTCACACGTTCAGCCATCCGTCCATTCATTAACTGCTTATCAGGTGAGCTGGAGACTGTTCAGGATGACTTTTGGGTGAGAGGAGGGGGACACCCTGGACTGATTGCAAGTCACACTGAAAGGTCGGCGCTAAGGGTCAAACCCAGAACCTTTGACTGTCAGGTAGATGTGAAAAAATACAAGACTCACCTCTGATCCCAGGCTCATCAGATCTTGCAAAATTGAGTCCAGTTCTATGGTGGGTGAGTCCTGGGAAGCTCCCTGGAGAGGGGGTGACTCACTAAAACATCATAAGAGCCACAAACATTAGATACTCTAGTAAAGTTGATATAAAAAGTCTACACACCTCTGTTCAAATGCCAGGTTTGAGTGATACAAAAAAAAAGAAATATAACTGAAGGTTCTTTTGGTGATGAGCAGTGTTGTTTGTGCCAAGCTAAAATGTCATGCTCGTACTTTTGTTTTTGTTAGTTGTATTTAATGTCTTTACATGGCTAAGTTCATTGTACAATTGATTTATATAAAGAATATTACTTGACAAATCCCTGCCCAGGTAAAGGGTTCATGATGGATGAGCTCAAATATGATTGATGTCAACGGGCAAAGAAAAAAATTAAATAAATAAAAAAATAAAGTTCAAACAAGCCAGACCAGCGTCAACAAATGGATTGTGTTCAACTGTGGATGTTATATTTGTCTGTATTTAGATGAGTGCACACCTGAAAATTCCCAGGTAAGACCCCTTTTTAGTCTCAGCGCTGGCTGCAGCTGACACCTGCAGAAAAACAAGGAATAATAAAATAAACCAACAAAATATTCCGTTTTTCCTTTTAAACGATAATGTTTCAGGCGGCACGGTGGCCGACTGGTTAGCGCGTCAGCCTCACAGTTCTGAGGACCCGGGTTCAATCCCCGGCTCCGGCTGTGTGGAGTTTGCATGTTCTCCCCGTGCCTGCGTGGGTTTTCTCCAGGCACTCCGGTTTCCTCCCACATCCCAAAAGCATGCAGTTAATTGGAGACTCTAAATTGCCCGTAGGTGTGCATGTGAGTGCGAATGGTTGTCTGTTTGTATGTGCCCTGCGATTGGCTGGCAACCAGTTCAGGGTGTACCCCGCCTCCAGCCCGATGACAGCTGGGATTAGGCTCCAGCACGCCCGCGACCCTCGTGAGGAGAAGCGGCTCAGAAAATGGATGGATGGATGGATGGATGTTTCACTATTCAGTCCTGCAATTATTTACTTGTTGGTTGAGAGAGTGTCGAGATGAAGCAATGTTTTTTTAGGGATGAGCAAAGTATGGCTCTCGGGGTACATAAGCCTCCCGAACATTTACATTATCAAGAGTCCTGTAATATTTGTTGCATTAATCGAGCCATTTTTTTCTCTAAAAATGTGTTTATTCAAATGTAGTTATTCATTTTGTAAAGTGAAAATTAATGTAAATTGTAAATGTGGCACCACGGAGAAGAGTGTTGTTAACAATCCTGACAAATGTGAATGATTTCAAAAAAAAAAGATAATCACCTGATATATAAAATGAGGCTTCAATAATCATGAAAAATCGTTCTCGCCTCTCTCAGATGCTGTGGGCATGTCCGCTGAATATGATGAAACCACGCCCTGCTCCACTGTCAACTGTCAATCAAATATCACTTCTAACCCTGCTAAAAAAAAAAAACAGCAGACTAGCAAGGTGCTCACCAGCATATGCTGTTTTTGTTGTGTTTTCGTATTGGTCTTGGTGGTGTCACCAGCTACTAGCATGGCAACAACAGCATGCTGGTGACACCAGCAAGACCAGCAACGAAAACTGTTTTTAAAATGTGTTTTTCTTTAGCAGGGGCTGCCATTTAAGGTACTGCCATTAATCAGTTACCCCAGTGTCACAGCTCTTCCGCCTCGCCCCTTGACAATGCGTGCACTCACGGCCTACAACGAGGCGCTCTAAAGCCACCAGGGCCAGCGGACTATCCGACGGGAAGGTGCATATCATCACAATTGAGTACTACATAGTTCTCAGTCTTTGCACATTTTTAGCTACTATCTTTAAAAATGTAAATATGTATTTCGAAACAAATCTACAAATTTGCCCTGCGATTGGCTGGCGACCAATTCAGGGTATACCCCGCCTCTCGCCCGGATATAGCTGGGATAGGCTACAGCCCGCCCGCGACCCTAATGAGGATGAGCGGAACGGAGGATGAATGAATGAATGAGTGAATTTACAAATGTACTTTACACGATCTTTAATCATTAAATGAATGAATTATTAGAAAGCTGTGTTCAGTGTGAGTGGGATATTGTGCTTGCTTTACGTTTACCTCTCCAGAGGTTGCATGACTGCCTTCTGAAGCAGTCGGATTGAGGGCTAGCTCCTCCAAAAGCAAATCTGGAACACGATACAGCACGTTCAGACACTCACAAGGATTAATTTAAACGCTATAGTCTACACTTTCACCAAAACAATGGCACTTTTTGCAGCGTAAACAGTGTAACAGGTTGGTGTGATTATGTTTCCTGTGAAGCCTATCTTGGATTGCAAGAGATGTTTCTGTCATCTTTTTGAGGTTCCCTTGTGCAAACATTTCCTCAGGAAGTGATGTCAGAACTTTTTAGAGAAGTAAAATTTCCTAAAAGAATCTCGTGGGAATTATGTAACCCTGTTTATTTCACGCTTGGTGCACCTGTACAGATATTAATGATGGTATTAATCGAACAATGTTTGTTATGATGATTGTACGATACAGTTGTCAGTGGTGTGGAACTGCTCGGCATTATACTGACAGCTTTTGCAAATGTTTTTGCCATACTCATTTTGCTAAATATTACGTAATGTCATATTAGAAAGAACAACGAAAACAATCATGTTTATTGAATACCGCTGAGAATGTCAATCAAATGTGAGCATTATCAACTTTTTTAATGCATATTTTGGACCCATCTTTTTTTTTTCCATTGAATCTCATTAGGCTGTGAAAGTACACCATTAAGTTAGTCATTCGAAAACTGCAAGCAATTGTAAAAAAGACAACATTGACATTAGTGAGTGGGGGGAAACTACTTTTATGCGCTGTAGCATGTACATCGCCTATAAGACATGTTCTAAATCATGAGTATACATCGTTTTGCTTTAAACTCAGGGTCAACTGAGTTATTTGAGAATCACTGAAAATAACATTAGAAAGTTGCCTTACCGAGCTCATCCATGTTTCTCTCAGAATGAATCTGCATGAATGTTGTTTTCCTGCAACTGCGTTATTGCCAAAGTAACCGACCACAAGTCATATCTTCACTTCCTCTGTTGACATTTTTGAATTCAGACATTTCTTTTTCCCCCACTTAAACTCATCTCTTAGATGCACATATTGTGAAAGCCATCACACAAAAAAAGTGACCTAACTTAATAGTTTGACAGTTTAATAGAAAAATTGCCTGAGTCAGTTTTAACTTACTGTCACAATATCAGTTAAAAAAAAAAATAATAATAATAATTGTTTTTATTTTTTTTCTTTGTCTGTGCAGATTCTCAGTAATTCACATCATCTGTGGTAATCTGGGCCGATGACAGCTGGGATAGGCTCCAGCACGCCCGTGACCCTAGTGAGGAGAAGCGGCTCAGAAAATGGATGGATGGATGTGGTAATCTGCAAAGGTTTAAGGCAACTGGACTCTTCTTGTTTGTTGAGTTTGTGCTTTCAAAAAATGACTTGTACAAGAATGCTATAAGGATAATGCTTTTTACGTCAACCTTACCACCATGTTGCTGTGTGATCCATATAGAAACACCACACAAGAAAGGCCGCAACCAAAATTGTCATCTCGAATCACAGGACTTTCTTTGCTGCATTCATGTTTGATAAATATTTTAACATTTAAAAACGTAATTGAAAAAAAAAGAGTGTTTTATTTACGAATATATTTGGGGTATTTTATATTATATTAGTTTATTATATCACTTTAAAGGTTCTTTTATCACTTGGAATCAACATCTTGAAGCAAAAAACAACCATGAATAATTCCAGAGCCTGCAGTGCATGCATAAAATAAAATATTTTCCTTTTAATAATATTTTAATCAGTTCAGTAAAAGGAGAACTTTTAAGAAACTGTTTGGCCACAATATGGCAGAAGTCACATTGCCAAAGCGTCACTACCTCGCACCACTGTAGTCAAGACCATTAGCACTGCAAACAGGGGTGGTTCTTATTTCGTCCCGATTTATTTTATCAGCGAAAAAATATTTTAGGAAGTCTTTTTGATTGTGAGAGTTTTTCTTGTCATTATATATGGAATACCTCCAACAACTAGACGTAAATAGGAATTTCTACACGTTACGAATGTATTAACCTACTGGGATGGGTTCATCCATACCGGAAGTGTCCGTGTTTACAGCAAGTTAGCATAGTGGAGATGATCCTCATTCGTTTGCTTTCGTTTTTGTAAACAACAACTCGACCTTTTATTCTACTCGCTTGAATTAATAAGTGTTATAAAGCGCCGTATGGTGGTTTGGACGCGGTCCGGGCTACAGAGCGAGACGGAGCAATGGCCAGCTAGCAAGGAAACTAACGAGGCTTGGCTAACGTCTTCCCCGTTCCCAGTGGAGTCCAGCAGGTAAATGGTGGTGCCTGCACCGAAGTCAGGCGAATAGACCACTACACCATCAGTGACTTTTAATAAATCTAGTTATTTAAATTTAATGTTTTCAATCCACTACGGCAGGGGTGTCAAATTCATTTTCGGCGTCGGGCCACTTCATAATTAGGATTTGGCTCAGAGGGCCATGCACATGAATGTGAACAATCATAAATGGAATGATGACATATACACAACTGTTTCTACATTGTGCATTAGTGTATAAACTGTAAATACAGTATTTAAAAACAAATCAGAAATAGAAAATAGGGTTAGTATGTAACTATTGTTCAGTTTATGTTAACAAGGGATTTGGTGAAAGCAAATGCTTTAAATATCTGTTAAATGTTTACATTGTGGAACAGATTTTCTGCCAAAATAAAAAGAACAAATAAATTTAGTAGAGTTCCAACAATTAATCGAAAACTAACTGATTATCAAATTAATTGGCAACTATTTTGATAATTGATTAATTGTTTCGCACCGAGTTTAATTTACATCTGTCCAAATCCTGGGAATTTCATCCTCTTAACATTAAATATTCTCCAATTTCTGTAGTCCTCCATGAAAGCAGACTGATTATCTTTGTGTCAAATCAAAACAAGACATTTGCAAACATCTGCTTTTACTTTGGAAAACAATGAGCAACATGTTTGCCGATTTTCTGATGGATGTTACGGGCCAAGCCAGTAACAGAATCGGAATTAATTTAACTGAACTGTCAATTTTGAAATAATGTCTTGTTTTTTAATAAAGAGCTCAAAATGAAAGTTTTTTTTAAAAACGGATTCTTTGATTAATCAAAAAACATTATTTGCAGATTATCCATCCATCCATCCATTTTCTGAGCCGCTTCTCCTCACGAGGGTCGCGGGCGTGCTGGAGCCTATCCCAGCTCTCATCGGGCAGGAGGCGGGGTACACCCTGAACCGGTTGCCAGCCAATCGCAGGGCACATAGAAACAAACAACCATTTGCACTCACAGTCATGCCTACGGGCAATTTAGAGTCTTCAATGAACCTACCATGCATGTTTTTGGGTTGTGGGAGGAAACCGGAGTGCCCGGAGAAAACCCACGCAGGCATGGGGAGCACATGCAAATTCCACACAGGCGGGGCCGGGGATTGAAGCCCGGTCCTCAGAACTGTGAGGCAGACACTCTAACCAGTCGTCCACCGTGCTGCCTATTCACAGATGAATTGATTATTAAAATAATCCCTCAGGTGTGGTGCAGTGGAAGGTGAGTGGCCATGGGCGCCGAGAGCAGCGCCGTGCGCAGCTGCACGCTGGAGGAACCCCTCCTGAGCCTGCCCTTCGGTCTCACCATGTTCTCGGCGGTGCTCCAGGACGGAAAGGTTGCTTCCGTGTTTGTTCACAAGCGCGGCAATGAAGATAAGGTCAATAAAGCGGCTAAGGTATGTTTATTTAAAAAAATAAAAAATAAAAAATGTTCACCACCCCATTCCAGCTGTTGAACCCACGGTTACGGTATTAACACAGTGCAGCGGGTCCTTGGTTTACGAGGCAGTTCTGTTCCTAGGGCGGTAACCTAACCTGAATTTGTACACAAGGCGGAAAGTGCCCGAATCACTAACTTGGTCATATTCGCAGAATTGCATATAGTCTTTTGGAGGCCCAAGGAAAACCCTGTCATGGGGCCCTTCGTGTCTGTGTACTGCAAAGATTTTGAATATTACCGTAATTTCTCTTGTATAATTCAAATTTTTTTTCCCCAAAAAATTGCCAAAAGTCAATAGTGTGCATTATACATAAGTGTAGGGGAACATGAAAACAAACTTTTACATTTTCTAAATGTATGCTGCCATCTAGAGTTTATGAAAAAGCTGTACACTTTCATTCCTGTATGCCACTGCCACCTAGAGGTTATAAAAACGGTGTAGCCTACATTTTCATTCCAATATGCCAGGGGTACGTATGACTGCATATATGTACAGTTGTGCTCATACGTTTACATACCCAGGCAGAATTTGTGAAATATTGTTTTGTTTTTGTTTTTTTTAAATACAACCATCATTAATTGCTTTATGGTTATGTTTTGTTTAAAGATATTGCTTTTCTGAAATGCTTTTTCAGTTTAATTTGAATTCCATTAAAATTAAATAAAATATGTTACACCTGGTCCTTCATGTTGTCTTTAAAGAATTGTACACATCAAATAACAGTCGGCCTGTGAATTTTAAAATAAGGGCAAGTAAATGGAAAGTATTGCGTGTTCAAAAAAAATACAAAATGAACATAATACTACGTTTTGATCATATGGGTAGAAGCAAAATCATGCATTGTAAAAATGCATTGTACATAGGTAGAAGGGTTTTCCAGAATTTTTAGTTCAACTTTGCGTATTATACAGGGGTGGGCATTATACACGAGAAATTACGGTAATGTTTATTATCAACCAAAAAATTTTATTTTGAGAAAAATCTAGATAAGTCCTTAAAATCTTTCTTGAGAATTATTAAGTCCAACAAGAGACAGAAACTGGACCTCGAGGAGGTTCTGAGCCCAAATAATGTATTCTAAAAAATTCAAATTAATTTTCGAGCATCTCCCGGAAGAGGCGACTATACAGTGAGCCAACGTGGTCTTATATACAAAGTATGACCTTGTACTTTGCTAGCGTTTCCCACTGCATGTGTTGATAACATTTAATATAGCCTCACACCTGCCATTGGCTAAAATGTGAGAACAGCATTCACGTGTGATAACTTGTGCTTTTCTTAAAGTTCTCACTGTGTGTACTGATAAGATTGTATTTAAGATTGTATTTAACTAGCCGTCTCAATATGCGCATCTGCACACGTGTGCGCTAAGGGGGCTTCCAGTACTTGGCTCATGTCTTTCACAGCAAAACCACTCAATCTGCTTTATTGCTACACTTCTAGACTTGACGTTGACCTTGAAGCTAAACAGCCAAGTCTGATAACACTGGAATCTCAGCTCCTCAGGCATGAAGTTTTTTTTAAGGTCCCTTTCCATCAAAATCCAAATAGTAAAAGAAATAGTACAGACACGTCCAAACAGTTTTATAATAAACCTATAATAAGTCACTCAGTCATCTAAGTCTACAGTTCTTAATGCAATGAAACTGACATCTGCCACAGCACCTGAAGACCCTGAGGCACCCGTGCCTGTTGCGCTTCCTGTCCTGCTCAGTGCAGGACGGCAGCGTCCACCTGGTGACGGAGCGCGTCAAGCCTCTGGAGTTGGTGCTGGACAGCCTGTCCCCCGAAGAGATCTGTGCGGGAATCTACGACCTCTTGCAGGCAATCGTCTTTCTGCACGAGAGAGTGAGCCAGCTACCGCTGTCGCTAGAGAAACAGTATTGAAAAAATATATATATACATTGGATGTTTGCTTACCTGTCGTCCTGAACCGCCAGGGTAAATCAAGCCACAACAACGTGTGCATCTCGTCTGTATTTGTCAGTGAAGATGGACATTGGAAATTAGGAGGGATGGAGACAGTCTGCAAGTTCTCTGAAGCAACTCCAGAGGTAGGATGACACACCTCGAAGCGGACATATAACAAGCAAAAAATCAAAACCGTGCGACGGCTCATAACTCTGCAGACTCGTTAAGTGGGTGCGCTTTTGAGTCAAGGTACCACTGTACTTTACTTTTTGAACTGCCTTTGTCAGAAAATATGTCTTTAAGCAAGCAGTTCCGATTTTGGTCTTATTGTTACGTCTCAGCTGGGTAAATTTAATTAACACAGTCCTCACACTGAGGAAACGGAGCAGCAACACAAGACAGACAATATACAGTAACATTACTTACAGGCATGTATTCTTTAGCTTCTGTGAAAAACTACTAATATTACTGCAGTTTACCGAGTCACTTAGTTGTGAACGCTCTTCTTCATGTATCATGTATTTCTGTCTTATACTGCCCTCTGGTGACCAAGACAGGACGCGCAATATGTCAATGAGCATTTGAGTAGCAAATCACGATGCACAAACTGTTTAATTCTTTACCGATGTTATTACAATGTTTTTATTAAGTATAATAAATACTGTAGAGGGCTTTTTTTTATTATGAAAAATGTTTAAAAAATTGGGGAGCTGGAACAAATTGTGATTTCCATTTATTTCAATGGAGGCAGATGATTTGAAATAAAAGCATTGTATGTACAGTATGTGTATATGTGTTTGAAAATAAACATGTTGCCGTCAAATTTTAACGTCAAGTATGATGCGTGATGTTCTTCTCAGTTTCTTGTGAGCATTCAGAGCGTGAGAGATGCCAGCTGTGTTCCTCCAGAGGAGCAGGTCAGCATATCGAACACACCCCTTCGCAGTCATCACAATGAAGAAGACTTTTATATATTTTTTTGGGTCCTAAAGATATTTGTTGTTTTCAGGTAGAGGGCTTTAAAATGCTTCCAGATAAACACGCCCACTCCCGAGACTGTTACTCTTTTGGCTCCATGCTCGAGGCTCTCCTGCCTCTGTTGAATGGTTACGGTGAGTAAAATGACGGCACACCTCATTAATAAACTAAATATGTCTTCACAATAAACGCGTTCATCCCTCTTTGTGCAGTGTCGCAGGAGCTGTCCGACAGTCTGAAAAAGACGCTGCAGGCGGGCCCGCTGAACTCTGACCCCTCTCGTCGGCCTTACCTCAGCTCCCTGCTGAGTCATGATTTTTTCAGGTGCGTTCGAGGTCGCGTTGTTGTCGCTTGCCGAGCTGCTATTTGTTTAAACACGCAGCACGCTTGTTGTTCTGCGCAGGAACGACTTTCTGGAAGTGATGAACTTTCTGACCAGCCTCACGCTCAAGACGGAGGAAGAAAAAAATGAGTTCTTCAAGTGAGGCACAAAAGATTTTTTATTTTTTTTTGCGTGGTTGAAATTCATTTGGGGGAAACACGATGTGCTAGTGCTTAGCACGTCTGCCTCACAGCTGTGAGATCCCAGGTTTGAATCTTTAACTATAAATAATCGAGCATTCGCACCTATGGACAAGTCAGTCTTCGGTTAACATGCATGTTTTAGGCAGGTAGGAGGAAGGCGGAGAACCTCCAAACTTGTGAGGCAGACTTGTTAACCACCCGTCGACTATGCTGGCCTAATAGTCATTTGAAGTTTATTTGGACATATATCTGGTTTTTTTTTTTTTTTCCCCATTTGTGCAGATTCCTTCTTGACAGAGTCCAGAGCCTCCCCGAGGAACTGACCGCTGCACGTCTCGTCCCCAAACTCCTCAACTCCCTGGTGTTTGCCGAGCCGACGGCCGTCAAAAGCTTCTTGCCACATCTCCTTAAGCCAAAGAAAGGTAAGACATGACGCTATGAGGAATTCATTTACCAAAATTATTTACTCTCCTCTCGTCTGCTGGGACAGGTTGCAGTAGCGGCGATGAATGCCTGCTGTCTGTGGCCCTTTACCGCAAGCACGTCATCCCACAGCTGCTCAAGCTCTTCAAAGTCAACGAGGAACACGTGCGGATGGTGCTGTTAACGCACATCCACATCTACGCTCAGTTCTTCTCCCATGAGGAGCTGAAGATTCAGATCCTACCTCAGGTACACTGTGACTTTCATGAGGTCGATTTCTTTTGGAAGAAGAGAGGACAGATAACACAATAAGAATCCACAGTGGATACCCCCAAACTCCTTTTTTTTTTTTCTTTTTCTGCTTTTCTTTTTTGGGGGGGAAGCAAGTTATTTTTTCTTTTTTTTTTTTTTTCAATGCAATTCTAATGGGCGTCAAGTTATTTTTTCTTTTTTTTTTTTTCAATGCGATTCTAATGGGTGTCAATTATACACTGTTTTTCACTATACGCTGACCTATCCCCCGCGAATAGCAGGGGTCCATTTTATGGAATATATGTTGTCTTTCATGATAACTGGCTTCTTGCATAGTTTTAACAAAACGACCATTCAAAGTAAGCTACAAAGTCAAAAAAGTCCACGTTACATAATTAATGTCATCACTCCTCTTGCCAGTTTTTCATGATAAATGGCGACAAACGCAAACATTTTCCGTCTGTAGGTTTTGCTTGGAATGAGAGACACCAACGACGCTCTGGTTGCCATGACGCTGCAGAGTCTGGCCGTGTTGGTGCCATTGCTAGGGGCTCAGGTGGTGGTCGGAGGAGAGAGAACCAAGGTCTTTAAACGCACCACTCCCAAGTTCACCAGGTCGGCAGAGGCCACGCCGGAAAGTAGGTCGACACTGCAAAGGGCACCCAGTTTAAGATTCCAGTTTGGAAGCTGACCGTTTATTTTCTCATTGTAGCGTCACCCGTCCACATCATTGGAGGCTCCTATCCTCAGATAGAGCAGCCTTCCAAGGTTTTGAATTTGTTCCCCAGACCGCCGGAAGACCTCCTTCAGGGCAATGCGAGGCGATTTTGGGGGAAAAGCGAGAGTTCAAGAAACTACAGGCTGGAGCCGACATCAGGTGTGGCAACGTTTTGTGGACATTTTTTAAAAAACTGATCTTATCGAATGTTTTCGTCACAGGTCACATGTACATTGCACATCTTCGTACATAGACATTCAGTAACCTAGGTGACAGTAATACAGTATGGAGACGACAAACAAGGAGCAAAACAGGCAGTACCTGAACATTCAAGAATAGTTCTACAATCCTGAAATAATGTTTTAATAATGGAAAATGAATTTTTATCTGATTAAACTGTCAAATAATCTGTAATCTAATCTAAAAATATTTGCTAGCTGCAGCCGTGCTGTTTATAATCATGAAAAATAACACTGTAATGTATAAAAACATAAAAGAGAATGTAAAGAAATATACTGTTTTTCTGAAGTGTAACAGGCAGGTGTCTTTGTTTTACAGGCATCAGTAAACCGACGTCCCTGCCCTTAAATGGCTTCCGTCAGCTCGGTGACACGGACACTTCCAGCCCCGAAGAGGCAGCACACTCGCCCAAAGGCCGCGGGGAGGACTGGCCCGACTGGAGCGATCCAGACGACGGCGAGGACCGAAAGAGCCAGCCGGTCCGGATCCTCATCGAGGCCTCGGATCCGGCCAGCAGAACGTGCCAGGCTGTAGGAGAAGCTGAAGAAGAGCCTTGGGATGACTTTGAGGAGGAAACTGAAGCCACCAGCGATGCCTCCCCTGCAGCTGCAGCTGCAGTTGTATTCACCACGCCTGCTGGAAAACAAACCGCCGAGCCACTAAGACTGGGATTTTCCAAACCCCTGAAACTGATCTCAATGGCACGACCGGCCAATCGACCGCCAATGGACCCCAAGCCCGCTGGGACGCAGAACCGCGGGGGCTCGGAGATCTCGGGGAGGAGTTCACCATCAAGGTAAAGAAGAAGCAGCAGCAACAGGAAGTAGACCCAGAGCTGGATTTGTTTGCGGACATGGTGCCGGAGATCAAGATGTCCTCGCCGGCTCTGCTCACACTTAATAGCGCGGGTGGCGACGCGGGACTGACGTCAAACAACTCTGCTGTCGACACGACGACAACAATGCTGTCTGCCAAGTTTGCTGCCGCCAGCGTGACTGAGGTGAGTGCACAACACGGTGTTTGTTAGACCAGGTGATTCCCAACCACTCAGCCGTGAGACGTCATGCGTTGTGCTGCTGGAAATGAGCCGGTTTTACCTTTTTATCCCCCCATTTAATCTTGAAAGGAAATTATTTATTTGCTACAAATAATGTATCTTTCTTCATCCATCTATGCCAGCGACGTGTAGTGACGGGCATAACAATATCAAATGCTCTTCCATGAGATGGCAGAAGGTCCAATTGACCAGTGGATCCAGTTGTTGCCAAAATAGCTTTATGTTCAACTAAACAGGCCCAGATTTCACACTGTTTATTTGTGGGTAAATTGAGACAAGATTAGCATTATTTCAGCATATAATGTATACCGTCCATATCGTATGTAAAAGATTACATCTAATTCGTTGAACCGCCTGTTACTTTTCCCTCGAGAGGGAAGAATTGTTAAATTTAGGTGAGGCATAAATTTCTTTCAGAGCACGACGCACCCGATGATTAATTTAGGCATCTATTAAAGTGGTAGTCACTGATCATAAATCATCTGTTAAGGATTTTTGGATTAAACAAGACTTCCTTTTAGGTATTAAAACCATGTACGGATAACAAGGTGAACATGGTGAAGTAGTGGTTTCTGCCCCACAATCCAGAGGTCCAAGTTTTGAATCTGGATTCCAGTCTTCCTGTGTTTGTGGAGTTAGAATGTTCTCCCCATGTGCTCCGGCTTCCTCCGACAATCCAAAAAGATTCATGTTAGGTTAAGTGAAGGCTCTATATTGTCCCCAGGTGTAATTGTGCATGTGAATGCTTGTTTGTCTACATGTACGCTGCAATTGGCTGCGCGACCCTGATGAGGCTATTAAAAAAAATAATCATAATGGATGGCCGGATGAAGCACACACAGAAATGTCATATTTAACACATTATATAAACAGAGGCTGTAGGAAACGCGATTGGACAGAAACAAACAAATCGGCCCGACCACTGAAAACGTGTCTTTCTGTTTCACAGGCTGAAGCAGACGGTTGGGACGATGGGGACGACCTCAACTGGGAGGACGACAACGGCTGGGGATGACATTTATCCGGAACCAATGATGGCACACTTCCCTGCCCTCCCAAAAAAGAAACACTTATGATGTACCAACTCAGATTATTATTTTTTTGACTCAAGAACAATGACTTGCCTGCTTGTTCATTCAGCTGGAAGGAATCAATGCTGATCAGGCAGGTGGGGGATGTAAATGAAGCCATTTTTAATTGCTTGCCAACTGACAAGAATGATGATGACGGAACATACGAGGTGAAAAAAAATGGTGTTATGTGCCAACTTTGCTAAGGGTAAAAGGGTTTGATGCCCAGAAGGCCTGTTGCACTTTGAATGAATGTGAAGGGCATTAGATTAATTTATTAGTGGCTTTTTGGAGGGGTTGCTAGTGAAATAAAGAGTTACCTGTACAGAAACTTGATTTTCCTTCTCTTTTTGGCCTTTTTAAACTGTTCGATGAATTGGTCAATATTCTTTTTTTTAATTTTGGGGTCATATGAAAGTAGTTATAAAAACTCAATAATAGAGTCATCGCAATAAATTGGAATAATTAGTTATTTCAGTTGTTCAATCAAAAAGTAAACAATGTACAAATTCATTAAACATACAGGAATATATTTCAATTGCTATATATATATATATATATATATATATATATAATATTTAAACAATATTTCACTCTATAGTACAGGGTTCCTACCCGTTTGGGATTTTAAAATTCCACTTTTTTCAAATCCTAATTTCCAAATTTCTCTGTAGACTTGATAATAATTTGTGACCTTACTAAATAGATGCATAGCATTCTGATTTGTTATATTCCTGTTTAGAAATCCTACTTTGAAACGCTAACCCTTTTGAAACCCTAACCCTGTTTTAAAACCCTAACCGTCTTGAAACCCAACTGCTAATTTAAAACCATAAGCCTGTTTTGAAACCCTACTTTTAAACCCTTACTCTGTTTTGAAACCCTAATTTAAAACCCAAACCTTGTTTTGAAACACGAGTTTGAAACCCTAACCCTGTCTTGAAATCCTACTTGGAAACCCAAACCCTGTCTTGAAACCCAACTTTGAAACTCTAACCCTGTTTGAAACCCTAATCCTGTTTTGAAACCCTACTTTGAAACCCTAACCCTGTTTTAAAACCGTACTTTGAAACCCTTACCGTGTTTGGAAACCCTACTTCGAAACACTTACCCTGTTTTGAAACCCTTACCCTGTTTTGAAATCCTAATTTGAAACCCAAACCTTGTTTTGAAACCGTACTTTGAAACTGAAACCCTACCCCTGTTTTGAAACTGTACTTTGAAACCCTTACCGTGTTTGGAAACCCTACTTTGAAATAATTACCCTGTTTTGAAACCCTTACCCTGTTTTGAAATCCTAATTTGAAACCCAAACCTTGTTTTGAAACCCTACTTTGAACCCTAACCCTGTCTGAAACCCTAATCCTGTCTTGAAACCCTACTTGGAAGACCTAATCCTGTCTTGAAAACCTAACCCAATTTTGAAACCCTATTGGGAAGCCCAAACCCAGTTTAGAAACGCGACTTTGAAACTGTAACCCGGTCTTCAAATCCTACTTTGAAACCCTGACCCTGTTTTGAAACCTTACCCTATTTTGAAACTGTAATTTGAAACCCTAACCCTGTCCTGAAACCCTACTTTGAAACACTAACCCCATTTTAAAACCCTACTTGGAAACCCAAATCCTGTTTTGAAATCCTAACCCAATTTTTAAACCCAACTAGGAAACCCAAACCGTATTTAGAAACCTACTTTGAAACCCTAACCCCATTTTGAAACCCTGTTTGGAAACCCTACATTGAAACCCAAACTCCATTTTGAAATCCTACTTTCAAAACCAAGTCCTGTTTTGAAACCCTACTTTAAAACCTTAAGCCTGTTTCAAAACCCTACTTTGAAACCCTAACCCTGTTTTACAACCCTACTTTGAAACCCTGTCCCCATGTTGAAACCCTGTCTTAAAACCCTACTTTTAAACCCTACTTGAAACCATACATTGAAACCCTGACCCTGTTTTGAAACACTACTTCGAAACCCTAACATTCGTGACACCCTACTTTGAAACCCTAACCCTGTTTTGAAACACTACTTTTTGAAACCGTAACCCCATTTTGAAACCCTACTTTGAAACCCATCAGTGTTTTGAAACCGTTACCGTTTTGAAACCGTAATTTGAAACCCAAACCCTGTTTTGAAACCCTACTTTGAAACTGTAACCCTGTCTTCAAACCCTACATTGAAACCTTAAACCTGTTTTGAAACCGTACTTTGAAACCCTTACCCTGTTTTGAAACCCTACTTTGAACCCTTACCCTGTTTTAAAACCCTACTTTGAAACCCTATCCCCGTTTTTAAACCCTGTCTTGAAACCCTACTTTTAAACCCTTACTCTGTTTTGAAACCCTAATTTAAAACCCAAACCTTGTTTTGAAACACGAGTTTGAAACCCTAACCCTGTCTTGAAATCCTACTTGGAAACCCAAACCCTGTCTTGAAACCCAACTTTGAAACTCTAACCCTGTTTGAAACCCTAATCCTGTTTTGAAACCCTACTTTGAAACCCTAACCCTGTTTTAAAACCGTACTTTGAAACCCTTACCGTGTTTGGAAACCCTACTTCGAAACACTTACCCTGTTTTGAAACCCTTACCCTGTTTTGAAATCCTAATTTGAAACCCAAACCTTGTTTTGAAACCGTACTTTGAAACTGAAACCCTACCCCTGTTTTGAAACTGTACTTTGAAACCCTTACCGTGTTTGGAAACCCTACTTTGAAACAATAACCCTGTTTTGAAACCCTTACCCTGTTTTGAAATCCTAATTTGAAACCCAAACCTTGTTTTGAAACCCTACTTTGAACCCTAACCCTGTCTGAAACCCTAATCCTGTCTTGAAACCCTACTTGGAAGACCTAATCCTGTCTTGAAAACCTAACCCAATTTTGAAACCCTATTGGGAAGCCCAAACCCAGTTTAGAAACGCGACTTTGAAACTGTAACCCGGTCTTCAAATCCTACTTTGAAACCCTGACCCTGTTTTGAAACCTTACCCTATTTTGAAACTGTAATTTGAAACCCTAACCCTGTCCTGAAACCCTACTTTGAAACACTAACCCCATTTTAAAACCCTACTTGGAAACCCAAATCCTGTTTTGAAATCCTAACCCAATTTTTAAACCCAACTAGGAAACCCAAACCGTATTTAGAAACCTACTTTGAAACCCTAACCCCATTTTGAAACCCTATTTGGAAACCCTACATTGAAACCCAAACTCCATTTTGAAATCCTACTTTCAAAACCAAGTCCTGTTTTGAAACCCTACTTTAAAACCTTAAGCCTGTTTCAAAACCCTACTTTGAAACCCTAACCCTGTTTTACAACCCTACTTTGAAACCCTGTCCCCATGTTGAAACCCTGTCTTAAAACCCTACTTTTAAACCCTACTTGAAACCATACATTGAAACCCTGACCCTGTTTTGAAACACTACTTCGAAACCCTAACATTCGTGACACCCTACTTTGAAACCCTAACCCTGTTTTGAAACACTACTTTTTGAAACCGTAACCCCATTTTGAAACCCTACTTTGAAACCCATCAGTGTTTTGAAACCGTTACCGTTTTGAAACCGTAATTTGAAACCCAAACCCTGTTTTGAAACCCTACTTTGAAACTGTAACCCTGTCTTCAAACCCTACATTGAAACCTTAAACCTGTTTTGAAACCGTACTTTGAAACCCTTACCCTGTTTTGAAACCCTACTTTGAACCCTTACCCTGTTTTAAAACCCTACTTTGAAACCCTATCCCCGTTTTTAAACCCTGTCTTGAAACCGTACTTTGAAACCCTAGCCCTGTCTTGAAACCCTACTTCAAAACCCTAACCGTCGAGAAATGCTACTTTAAAACCTTAAGCCTGTTTGGAAACCCTACTTTGAAACCCTTACCCTGTTTTTAAACCCTAATTAGAAACCCAAACCCCGTTTTGAAACCCTACTGGGAAACCCAAACCTAGTTTTGAAACCCTAACCCTGTTTTAAAACCCTACTTTGAAACCCTATCCCCGTTTTTAAACCCTGTCTTGAAACCCTACTATAAAACCCTTGCCCGGTCTTGAAACCCTACCTTGAAACCGTAGCCCTGTCTTGAAACCCTACTTCGAAACCCTAACCGTCGAGAAATGCTACTTTAAAACCTTAAGCCTGTTTGGAAACCCTACTTTGAAACCCTTACCCTGTTTTTAAACCCTAATTAGAAACCAAAACCCCATTTTGAAACCCTACTTTCAAACCCTAATGCTGTTTTGAAACCCTACTTTAAAACCCTAACCCTGTTTTGAAACCCAAACCCTGTCTTGAAACCCTACTTTGAAACCCTGATCCTGTTTTAAAACCCTATTTTGAAACCATACCCCCATTTTGAAACCCTACTTGGAAACCCAAACCCTGTTTTGAAACCCTACTTTAAAACTTTAACCCTGTTTTGAAACCCTAATTTGAAACCCAAGTCCTGTTTTGAAACCCCACTTTAAAACCTTAAGCCTGTTTTGAAATCCTACTTTGAAACCCTAACCCCGTTTTAAAACCCTACTTTGAAATCCTATCCCCGTTTTGAAACCCTATCTCCGTTTTGAAACCCTACTTTGAAACCCTAGCCCTGTCTTGAAACCCTACAATGAAACCCTGGCCCCGTTTTGAAACTGCACTTGGAAACCCCAACAATCGTGAAATGCTACTTTAAAATCTAAAGCCTGTTTGGAAACCCTACTTTAAAACCTTTTCCCTGTTTTGAAACCTTCCTTCGAAACCCTAACCATCATGAAATGCTAGTTTAAAACCTTAAGCCTGTTTTGATACCCTACTTTGAAACCCTAACCCGTTTTAAAACCCAACTCGGAAACACAAATCCAGTTTCGAAACCCTACTTTGAAACACTAACCATTTTTTGAAACTGTGCTTTGAAACACGTAGCCTGTTTTGAAACCCTACTTTGAAACCCTAACCCTGTTTTGAATCTGTACTTTGAAACCCTTACCCTGTTTTGAAACCCTACTTTGAAACCCAATCCCTGTTTTGAAACCCTAACAGTCGTGAAATGCTAGTTTAAAACGTTACGCCTGTTTGGAAACCCTACTTTGAAACCCTTACCCTGTTTTGAAAGCCTAATTTGAAACCCAAACCTTGTTTTGAAACCCTAACCCTGTCCTGAAACCCTACTTTGAAACCCTAAGCCCTGTCTCAAAACCCTACTTTGAAACCCTACTGGGAAGCCCAAACTCAGTTTTGGAACCCTAATTTGAAACCCTACTTTGAAACCATTACTCTGTTTTGAAACCCTACTTTGAAACCCAATCCCCGTTTTGAAACCCTAACAGTCATGAAATGCTAGTTTAAAACAGTTAAGCCTGTTTGGAAACCCTACTTTGAAACCCTTGCCTGTTTTTAAACCCTAATTCGAAACCCTAACCCCATTTTGAACCCATACTGGCAAACCCAAACCCAGTTTTGAAACCCTAATTTGAAACCCAAGTCCTGTTTTGAAACCCTACTTTAAAACCATAAGCCTGTTTTGAAACCCTAACCCTGTTTTAAAACCCTACTTTGAAACCCTATCTCCGTTTTGAAACCATATCTTGAAACACTACTTTGAAACCCTTACCCTGTTTTAAAATCCTACTTTGAAACCCTACCCCTGTCTTAAAACCCTACTTTGAAACCCTGTTCCTGTCTGGAAACCCTACTTCAAAACCCTAACCCTGTTTTGAAACCCTAACTTAAAACCTTAAGCCTGTTTTGAATCCCTACTTTGAAACCCTAACCCCGTTTTAAAACCCTACTTTGAAACGTGAAATGCTATTTTGAAACCTTAAGCCTGTTTTGAACCCTTCTTTGAAATTCTAACCCTGTTTTGAAACCCTAGCCCCGTTTTAAAACCCTATTTTGAAACTGTACCCCCATTTTGAAACCCTACTTGGAAACCCAATCCCCATTTTGAAACCCTACTTGGAAACCCAATCCCCATTTTGAAACCCTACTTTGAAACCCTTACCCTGTTTTGAAATCCTACTTTGAAACCCTAACCCTGTTCTGAAACCCTAATTTGAAACCCAAGTCCTGTTTTGAAACCCTACTTTAAAACCTTAAGCCTATTTTGAAACCCTACTTTGAAACCCTAACCCCATTTTAAAACCCTACTTTGAAACCCTATCCCCGTTTTGAAACCGTCTTGAAACCCTACTTTAAAAGCCTTTCCCTGTTTTGAAACCCTACTTCGAAACCCTAACCGTCGTGAAATGCTACTTTAAAACCTTAAGCCTGTTTTGAAACCCGACTTTGAAACCCTTACCCTGTTTTGAAAGACTAATTTGAAACCCAAACCTTGTTTTGAAACCCTAACCCTGTCCTGAAACCCTACTTTGAAACTCTAACCCTGTCTCAAAACCCTACTTTGAAACCCTACTGGGAAACCCAAACTCAGTTTTGAAACCCTAACCCATTTTTGAAACCCTAACCGTTTTGAAACCCTACTTTGAAACCATTACCCTGTTTTGAAACCCTAACCCCGTTTTAAAACCCTACTTTCAAACCCTATCCCCGTTTTGAAACCCTGTCTTGAAACCCTACTTTGAAACCCTTGCCCTGTCTTGAAACCCTACTTTGAAACCCTAGCCCTGTCTTGAAATGCTACTTTAAAACCTTAATCCTGTTTGGAAACTCTACTTTGAAACCCTTACCTGTTTTTAAACCCTACTTAGAAACCCTAACCCCATTTTGAAACCCTACTTTGAAACCCTTACCCTGTTTTGAAACAGTACTTTGAAACCCTTACCCTGTTTTGAAACCCTACTTTTAAACCCAATCCCCGTTTTGAAACCCTGTTTTGAAACCCTACTTTGAAACCCTTACCCTGTTTTGAAATCCTACTTTGAAACCCTACCCCTGTCTTGAAACTCTAGTTTGAAACCCTTGCCCTGTCTTGAAACTCTACTTTGAAACCCTAGTCCTGTCTTCAAACCCTACTTTGAAACCCTAGTCCTGTCTTGAAACCCTACTTTGAAACCCTAGTTCTGTCTTGAAACACTACTTCGAAACCCTAACCGTCGTGAAATGCTACTTTAAAACCATAAGCCTGTTTGGAAACCCTACTTTGAAACCCTTACCCTGTTTTTAAACCCTAATTCGAAACCCAAACCCCGTTTTGAAACCCTACTGGGAAACCCAAACCTTGTTTTGAAACCCTAACCCTGTTTGAAACCCTACTTTAAAACCCTAACCCTGTCTTGAAACCCTACTTTGAAACACTGATCCTGTTTTGAAACACTACTTCAAAACCCCAACCCTACTTTGAAACCCTAATTTGAAACCCAAGTCCTGTTTTGAAACCCTAATTTAAAACCTTAAGCCTTTTTTGAAACCATACTTTGAAACTCTAACCCCGTTTTAAAACCCTACATTGAAACGTGAAATGCTACTTTAAAATCTTAAGCCTGTTTTGAAACCCTACTTTGAAATTCTAAACCTGTTTTGAAACCCTAACCCCGTTTTAAATCCCTATTTTGAAACCCTACCCCCATTTTGAAACCCTACTTGGAAACCCAAACCCTGTTTTGAAACCCTAACCTTGTTTTGAAACCCTAATTTGAAATCCAAGTCCTGTTTTGAAACCCTACTTTAAAACCTTAAGCCTGTTTTGAAACCCTAACCCCGTTTTAAAACCCTACTTTGAAACCCTATCCCCATTTTGAAACCCTACATTGAAACCCTGGCCCTGTTTTGAAACCCTACTTGGAAACCCTAACAGTTATGAAATGCTACTTTAAAACCTTAAGCCTGTTTGGAAAACCTACTTTAAAACCCTTTCCCTGTTTTGAAACCCTAACCGTTGTGAAATGCTACTTTAAAACCTTAAGCCTGTTTTGAAACCCGACTTTGAAACCCTTACCCTGTTTTGAAACCCTACTTTGAAACCCTAACCCCGTTTTAAAACCATACTTTGAAACCCTAATGCCATTTTGAAACCCTACTGGGAAACCCAAACCCAGTTTTGAAACCCTACTTTGAAACCCTAACCCCATTTTGAAACCCTACTGGGAAACCCAAAACCAGTTTTGAAACCCTACTTTGAAACCCTAAACCTGTATTGAAACTGTACTTTGAAACCCTTAGCCTGTTTTGAAACCCTACTTTGAAACCTTACTTTGAAACCCTTACCCTGTTTTGAAATCCTACTTTGAAACCCTTACCCTGTTTTGAAACTGTACTTTGAAACCTTTAACCTGTTTTGAAAGCCTACTTTGAAACCCAATCCCCGTTTTGAAACCCTAACAGTCATGAAATGCTAGTTTAAAACCTAAAGCCTGTTTGGAAACCCTACTTTGAAACCCAAACCCTGTTTTGAAACCCTAACCCTGTCCTGAAACCCTAACCCTGTCTCAAAACCCTAACCCCATTTTGAAACCCTACTTTGGAACCCTTACCGTTTTGAAACCCTACTTTGAAACCCAAACCCTGTTTTGAAACCCTAACCCTGTCCTGAAACCCAAACCTGATTTTGAAACCCTACTTTGAAATGCTAACACTATCTTGAAACCCTACTTTAAAACCCTAATCTGAAACCCAAACCATCTTGAGACCCAACTTTCAAATGTTGAAACCATAGTTTAAAACCCTAACCCTGCTTTGAAATTCAAATTTCTTCAAAAGGTCTCAGTGCCATGAGTGATGCACTTAAAATGAGCCTTCTTATATCGTTGAAGCGAATTCAAGTTTTGTTTTCAAGCTACTTTCAATTTGTTATAAGGCATAGAGAGAGATAAGACGTGGGGACAGACCAATAGTAAAGATTTGTGGAAAAAAATATTAAATTGACCATATTTAGACATACGAGGTTTCCGCCCAACAACTCGAGTGTCTGGTGACTACAAATGAACTACTACTACTTCTTCTTCCATTCAAATATTTAATCAATATCAGTCAAGCCTGATAGACAATAAAAAAATGAGACAGAAATAGTTCTTGCTGTACAAAATATGGTCACATGGGCTTGTTGATGGATGCGGCTGAACTTAGGTCACTCAGAAGCACCTGCAGCTCTTGTAGTCTGGACGCCAGCCACGAAGGAGGACGAGGGCCAGGCGGTGGCTCCTGTGTGTCGGTTTTGGCTGTAGCGAGTGCACGGACGGCTCGAAGTGCGCGTTCGGCTGCCTGCATGTAGCAGCTGTACTCCTCGTCCGCACCGCTCTCCTGCCGGGCTCGTTTGGCTTGCGGCTGAGTGACAAAAGGAGTGGTTAAAACAAAATTATAATAAAATAAAACATTCTATCATAATTTTAAGTAGGCATGCGCAAGTACCAATACTGGCCTTATTTTAAGGTACCGGATACTCTTAAAGGCCGCCCATACTATAGGCACACAAAAAAAAAAAAAAAAAAAAAAAGATTGTTTTTTTCTTCTACAGGGTGATTGAAAAGTAACTCCCCATTTAAAAAAAAAACATATAATTTATTCATATGCAATTTTAATATTTTTCAAAAAATTTGTGTGTACAAGTGGCCAGCCAGAAGTCCTGACTTAACACCCTGCGACTTTTTTCTGCGGGGTTGGTTAAAGGAGCAAGTCTATTCTACCAAACCAACGACTTTGGAAGAACTTGATGGGCAAATACGAGAGTTCCTTGTGAAATCAGTTAATGCGGTTCCCAGGCGGCGTGAGAAACTGGTGGCTAATGCTGGCTCCCATATTTAATTTTAAATAAAAATCCATGCAATACACTTTCTTCCCATGTTCATTTCTTGTAAGAATTATACTTCAGAAATAAATTACAAGTACTCCTCGCCAGTAGTTGGCACTACAATACGAATCAACGTGTGCGTCAGAAATAAAGGCGCTCACAATTATCTGTCATTGTGTTAATTGAAATTGTAAGAGTGGGATGGTACGAGTGGGATCAGTATGGAAACAAGTGTTATCAAATATCCCTAATTTTAAAGAAAAATATTGACAAAAATTGCCACCCATTCAAATATGGCTGTAAAAAATGTATATACAGTAGCCCCCTGCTATATTGCATATCACATATTTCATTGTATATCATCATAGATTAGTTTCAACAGGGCGGCCGACTGGTTAGCACATCTGCCTCCCAGTTCTGAGAACCGGCGTTCAAATCCCGGTCTCGCCCGTGTGGAGTTTGCATGTTCTCCCCGTGCCTGCGTGGGTTTCCTCCCACATCCCAAAACAACGCATGGTGGGTTGACTGAAGACTTTAAATTGCGCTTAGGTGTGAATGTGTGCGCAAATGGGTGTTTGTTTATATGTGTCCTGCGATTGGCTGGCGACCAGTACAGAGGGTACCCCGCCTCTCGCCCAAAAATAGCTGGGATAGGCCCCAGCACGCCCGCGAACCCTTGTGGGGGTAAAGCAGTACAGCAAATGGATGGATGGATAGTTTCAACAGCCAAAATGACAAACGAAAACTAAAAACTGAATGGCCCAAAACGTCCCTAGGATCTGTTAAGGGTAAACTATTTTTTTCTAAAATGTAAAACCCATCACATTTCTAATCTAATAACAGCAAGCATGCTACTAACCTCTGAATGAGTCACAGATTGAGCAGAAAGTTCCGTGGAAACCTGGTTTGAGGTCTCCAGCCTGTGGTAATGTTGCTCTAAAACAGTTTTCTCTGCTTCAATTCTTTCTAGCCGTGACTCCTCGACTCCTTCCGGTGTGTTGACTGTCTATAACAGAACACGGAAATGTTCACGTCCAGCCATCTGACACATTCGCTGACAAATGTTGAATTTTCTTACCTTGCTCAGAAAATTCACCACCTTGCTTTTGGTTTCTTCCACACACAAACTGTAGGAAATGACTTCTTCGTGGTTCGTCACCTTCAACGTTAATAGGTTATGTTGGTTATGTTAAAATAGGGCGACTCGTAACATCAGGGCTTTAGTATTAATGGACCTCTTGCTGTACCTCAGCAAAATGAGCAAAAGCCTCCAAAGCGTGCTGATGGAGCAACCAAGAGGAACTTTCTGCTAACAATGTTCCAAACAGGCTGCCCAGCCTGGGCACAATATCACTCTGGAGGCGACAGAAAAGTAGAACTCAGTAAGACAACTTCAACTAACATTACTTTCTGATTGGCTGGTGTCTAATCCAGTGCTACGATTGGCTGAAGCCAAATCCAGTGCAGCAATTGGCTAGTGTCAAACGCAGTGTTGTCATCGGTTGTGACTGGCTATAGCCAAACACAGTATTATGATTGACTAGCGTCAAATCCAGTATAGCGGTTAGGTGGAGTCAAGTCCAGTGTAACAATTGGCTAGTATCAAATCCGGCACAGTGGTTTGGCACACTAGCCAATCGCTAAACTAGATTAGACTCCAGCCAATCGCTGCACTGATTCGATACTAGCCAAATTCAGTGTAGTGCTACTGTCAAATCGAGCGGTGGTTGCCTACTGTGTTAAGATTGATCAATTCCAGTGGAGCAATTGGCTAGAACCAAATCTAGTGTTTTGCTTGGCATACTAGCCAATCAGTAAACTGAATTTGGCACTAGCCAACTGCAATATTGGATGGGACTCCAGCCAATCACAAGACACTAACCAAACACTGGATTTGACTTTAGCCAATTGCTACACTGAGTTTGACAAGAGCCAATCACAACACTAGGTTTGGCTAGAGTAAAATTTAAGCATTGCAAATAAGTTCATGTCAAATCAAAACCATTGTTGTGATTGGCTCATGTCAAACCCAGTGCAGTGATTAGTATAGCGACTAGTGTCACTTCAGTGTTTCAATTGCCTGGAGTCAAATCAGTGCTGTGATTGGGTCATGTCAAATCCAGGGATTCAATTGGCTATTGTCACAGTGTCAGTGTTGTGATTGGTTGGCGTCAGTACCTGGCTGTCAGGAGGGATGAAGACCTTCCCCAGTGATGAAAGGAACTCCAGAGCGGCCAGGAGCAGCTCATCTGCACACTTTTGAGACATTACAGCGTCCACACACACCAGCGCCTGGGACACACACACACAAACAACGGAACACAGACAATCGCCTCAATGTGCTCAAAGTAAACACACCTGAATGATGACTTGCATTTCCATGTTTTTCACTAAAACTGCTGTTAATGACAAGAGGAGCTGCAGAGTAGAGTGCAGCACATGATGGATCTGCACCTGCGCAATACAGAGAGAAAAGTTATGTAATCACATGCTGCATATCCATCCATCCATCCATTTTCTGAGCCGCTTCTCCTCACGAGGGTCGCGGGCGTGCTGGAGCCTATCCCAGCTGTCATCGGGCAGGAGGCGGGGTACACCCTGAACTGGTTGCCAGCCAATCGCAGGGCACATACAAACAACCATTCGCACTCACATGCACACCTACGGGCAATTTAGAGTCTCCAATTAATGCATGTTTTTTGGGATGTGGGAGGAAACCGGAGTGCCCGGAGAAAACCCACGCAGGCACGGGGAGAACATGCAAACTCCACACAGGCAGGGCCGGGGATTGAACCCGGGTCCTCAGAAATGTGAGGCTGACGCTCTAACCAGTCGGCCACCGTGCCGCCCTGCTGCATATCCACTACATATAAATAGTTCCAAATACAGTGGATCGACCTATACTTGCAGATTCACCTATTCACATATTTGTTGGGGGGGGGGGGGGAACCAACCCTAAAATTGCTTAATGGCATTTCATCCCTGCTTATTAAATTTTCAATTAATTATTCAATTTTCATTGAATTTTTTTCTCAATGGGATTATAATGGGCATTTATTATCCATGGATTTTCACTGTCCGGCAACAAGAGGGTGTCCACTGTATAGTTTACGGGTGAGTTTTCGGGTGAAATTTCAGGATGAAACCTAAAATGCACTTTAAACTTTACAGACCGTAGACTTCTTTCGAACTTCTCTAAAATGAATGGGGTGAACAGTTGGACATGCAAAGGCCAATAACATTTTGTGAGTAGTGTATGTGTGTCTCACCTGATGTGGTGCCATTCTCTGCCACAGTTCTGTGACTATCCTTGATGCAGATGATGCACACTGTGTTTCGAGAGGTGACTTCCCTTGAACCGCCACCAGGAGGCATTGTAGCACCGCATTCTGGAAACCAACACGAGTACCATAATTCAGTGTGGTTTGAGAACTCTTCAGGTGTGCCGCGGGAAATTATCAAAATTCACTTAATTGGTCAGAAAATTATTATTTACGAAAAATAGTGGATCCATGTTCATCTATCCATGCCAGCGATGTAGAGTGACAGACAGAACAAATAAATGCTCTTCTATTAGATGGCAAAAGTACATAATTGGCAGGTGTATCCATTTTTTGTAGCATTTTACATTGTAGGTGTGACGTGAGATTTTTCAACTATAAAATATATGCCTTGGCCCAATAAGGGTTGAAAATCACTGCCATAATTGTACAACATCACTGTGGAATGACTAAGAGTTTTCTGTTGTAGTATCCAGATGTTAGACTCTCATTTCGTGTGCCTCCTTTGAGTCAAATATTAGAGTCCTCACCACTTTGCACACTTGGCCCAGTTTGTAGCCTCCACTCTGCCAGTCAGTCAAAACTGTTTGACCTAAGGTGATGACGTCCGACACCACGCGTTGAGAGGCATCATTCGAAAGAGCTCTGAGGAGGACGTGACGCCATATTGGGAGATTTTCAGCCTCGGATGGAGGGAAACGTGCCAGTAAATCCATCTAGGTAAAAACAATATATTAGATACGGTATGATCACGTACACAGACATAGTTCATAATTCACTGTCGCCGCCAAAACCAGCACTATCCATTGTGAAGAAGTACAAACAGTACAATCACGTGTTTGGGCACAGTGTTTGACTCCAATCTGAAATCAAGTTAAAACACTGACAACATTGTTAAGCAAGCAAACCAGAGAATGCATTTTGCTGAGGAAACGCTTTCAGTGTCCACAGAAATATTTTATGAACCTGTTCGCAAAGTTTTATTGAGAGAACCCACGATTTGAGTGCAACAGTTGGATTAAGCGTGGGTCAATTTGTCATACTTGCACCCCACTGTGCAGGCATGACCAATCGAAATACACTTAATTCAACTGTTACACAAGTAATGTGTTGTGTTAACAATTTTGTTAGTTTTAATTTGTTAAACAGCAGACCCCGGCATACTGATGGTTCGGTACCCATGGCTTCACCTATTCGCAGAATTTATTTCCCGTGTTTTTCTTTTTGGAGTGGTAACAAATCCCAAAAACACTTGTTTTCAGTTTATCCCTTCTTATTAAAGAATTTGGGTGGTTTAAATCCCCCCCATTTAAATTCTAATGGGCATCATTTATCCAAGGATTTTCGCTATTTGCGGTCTGGCCCCGGTCCCTATCCCCAGTGAATAGCGAGGGTTAATTGTACATATTTGATACTACTTTATTGTCATGTGTATACAATTAGTCAAGGAGTGAGAGGCACTTTACCATTTGAAAGTGTGTCTTGTGTTTAAATAAAGAATCACTTGAAGTAAGTCACACTATTGAAAATGCAGTTTTTGCCCCACAAACAGAGGTATGGACCGTACTGTAGGTTACCTGTCCCGTCCCACCCCAATTGGATACCGCTAACCTGATGGCTGGGCGTCATGAGGAAAAGCATGCGTCTGAGCAGCAGGCCCAGGTGGTACGTCTGGTAGCACTCGGCCGAGCAGGTTTTCACCTGAGGAGGCAGAAATAGAGAGGAGGGCGCTCATGGGTTCAAATCACCAGGCCGAGATCGGATGGAAATGTGTGAGATGTGTCCTCAATTTGACGGATTATGGAAAAGGTGTTTCAACGGCATCAATTGTCACCTCGGTCGGGGTGCCACCCCGTGCTGACCCATAATCCCAACGAGAGATTATGGATTTAGTGTTATTTTAGCATCCATATGATTTTCCAGACATCATAGCATTACACAAGAGTGTAAGGCTACTCGACAAATGATAAAGTTTATAACAAGATGATGTTTTCAGGTGTCAAAGGTTTAAACAAGTGTGCAATGATGCTTGCTTCTCTGATTGTTGAGGAACTCTTGAACAACCCCCAAATTGCATTGGGTGGAGGGGGGAGGGGGCCGTAGAGAATACTCACCAAGTGAGCGATGAGGAGGACATGATGGAGACAAAGTTCTGCTGTTCCGTACCTAACAAAAGCAGAGAAATAAATAACAATATAAACAAACTACTGCAGCTAAGGAAGAGAAAAGGGTAAAGAGAAAACACGCAATTGAAGCCCCCCTAATAAAGTTTATAATAGGCTATATTAAAATAATTCAACTGTAAATATGCCACAAACTATGATCCCCAAATCCTTTAATATGATTTCAAGCTAATCTTACAACAAAGTTTACAGATTATTTGATTTTGAAAAATTCCCCTATATACATGCACATGCGATAAAGACATTCCGTAACTTCCATCAACAACCCAGGCTAAACTTAGCTCCTCCCAGACATACTGTACAAAATGTGTATCTCAGTCGAGACGCATCCCTTCAACATACTTTCTTGGCATCAATTTTCTATTTTACAGGGTTTTAGCGCCATGTTGTGGCATTTCAGAAAAAGTACAAAATGTGAATACCGTAGGTACATTTTTGAGCAAGTAGCTGGGGAGAGGTTCCACAGAAAAAAACATGAAACCTTGAATTTGTGAAAAGTTTACCGCAAATATGTAGAAATTACTGTACCTAAAAGAAAAAAAGCCCAATTTTATGGACAAATTTGCTGTGGTCACATGATTGTTGGTGCTAAGCTGGACTCTTGTAATGGGGACTGAATGGTAACAAATCATTTGCCTAATAGCATACATGCCAAAGTCATATTTGAATGTTTTCGGAAAACAAGAAAGAAAACACTCTTTTGACTGCACATTGTTTTGTTTTTTTAAATTGATATTGTAACAGTAAATTGAAACTGACTTGGGCGATAATGCAATGAGGCTAACAATAAAAAGAACAAATATAATTTTTGTCTCTGATCTCTTATGAGGTTTCGTTCGAACCACTTCACATGTAATCTTAAATGAGTATTGCTGGTTATAACTCAAGAAGTCTCCCTCACCGCGCTGTGAAGCACCACACGTCTGCCGCCAACAGTGCAGTCTGTGTGTCAGCCTGCAGCGTGGCCTCCACCAAGCACAGCTCCTGCCAGAAAGAAAAAAAGAACAATGTTTTTTCAAAAAAAAAACTTTTTTTTTTTTTTTTTTGGCTTTGGAGTGAAAACAGAAGTAGAAAATGTTATCAAGAAATGAAACGAAAGCATTAAAACATGAAATTGCAAGTGTCGCTTGTATTGAATGAGAGGAAATCCCTCGGCAAACACGGGCGAGAGCCCAAAAGCGATTAAGAGTCTGGATAAAATAAACTCCAGATTTCACAGCAGTAGAGTTATTTGTGTGTAGAACTCACCAGAACAGGGAAGTATTGTGGAGGAAGCACAGCTACGCTGGCGCAGAGGTGCACACACACGTGATGGTGCAGAGACACCTGACCTTGGGCCTGTCCTTTGATCATCACCCCCGGCAACAACACCGGCAGCTTCCGCTCAGCATAACAACGCCGAAAGCTACGGAGGACTGCCCGGTAGAGAGGAAGCCTGGAGACAGAGGTCCTTCTAATAGTTTAATGAGACTTTTTTTATTTATTTTTTTAAACATAACACCCTGTGCAATATACAGCTTGAATAATCATCATTTTACAAAAGGTAATATAACATATTGCCCCGTCACCAGTTTAAAACTGCCCGCTATGCCCTATGTTAAAGAGAAATAAACTGCACGAAGCAACTTTACCTGGGTGTTTCCTCTGAAAACTGACTCCCAGATTGCCAAAGCTGCAGCACCTCCTCAGGCTGGGAGGCCAACTGCTCCAGCACATTAGCCAGCAAAAGACACTGAGGAAGCTCATGCTGCGGACTCAACCCTGTGTATAACAGCAAAAATGTTCATAAATGTAAACTATAAATATGCTGTGGTGCACTGTATTTTTATTGTTGTGGTTATAATTTGTTACATTTGTACCATTTTGGCTAAGTTAGTTAACCAAAATATTCAAGACAACTAGAAACTACTCCTAAAAAGGCATGACAGGAGATAACCATAATGCATCCATGACACAGGACACCATGATTAAGTCAATGAATAGGGTGCATGCGCTTCTGATTTCCTGCTCGAATTATGTATAATAATAATTTATCAACCTATATTTTAGAATTTTATAATGTAAATATTTAAATTTTGAATACAATCATAATCAAAATGTATATATATTTTAAAGTATGTATTATTTTATATTTAAAACTATTACTCAAATGAATTTTGGGGTATTACTCACACTTTAAAAATGTATAATAAAAATGTCAGTGTATTTTAAAATGTATTTTTTCCTTTATATTTCAATTTATTATTATATTTGCATTTAAATAAAATCTTGGTATTTACAATACATATTTAAATTGTGTATTTTATTTGTAATACAGTGGTGTGAAAAACTGTTTGCCCGCTTCCTGATTGTCACACTTAAATGTTTCCCATAATCAAACAAATTTAAATATTACTCAAAGACAACACAAAATGAAATTTTTAAATGAAAATTTAAGTTTAAAGTTTAAGTTCACACCACTGTAAATTTACTTTTTAAAAATGTACTATATTTGCAATAAAAAAATATTCATTAATTTACATTGGTTTTTTTAAATGTCTATTTTGGTGTTGGGTGTTTCAAATGAAAAATAAAATGGCTACAATAGACAAATGCTTTTGGAAACTGTATCAAAGCAAATTATCAGGAGTGCCTTGGAAAAATTATCCAATAACATGTAATTTGTCCGAAAATGATTTATTAATTACAAATATATCTTTGCTCATCTATCTATGACAGAACAATTAAATGCTTATCCATTAGATGAAATGAATGAATGAAGGAATGAAATTAATAAACCTGTGTACCCACCTATTGCCCTTCATTTAACAGAATAGGACATGACTTCCTAACTTTGTGTTCAATTAAACAGGGCCAGATTTCACACTGAGTAAATCTGAGCGTAAACTAATTCTAGAGTCTTATTTTTTTGTGACATTTTTGTTTGGTGATGTCCTGTGGGATATTTCTAATGAAAAATGGATTGCCTTGGCTCAGTTGAGAAACACTGGTTTAGAGAACCCATCATGTCCATTGCTCATACAAACAAACAAAAAAAGCACAAATTGAATTTGTGAATTTGGAGAATAAACTCACGCAGGTCCTCCTGCAGGACAACTTCAGCAAAAGGCCTGAGAGGTAATAGCTGAAAAAGAAGCGCATCCATGGGAACAACGGCCGCCGCGTTCAGATCCTCGGAAAGAGACGGGGGTAACGCTGGCGCAAACAAACTGGGAGGGAATTTACTGAAAGACAGTGACACATTTCCACATTGCTACAAACATTTAAAGACAAATAATACATGGTTGTCATAATGTAAACCAGATCACATGTACCTCAGAATCTGGAGGTACATTTGATGAAAGCTTCTGCAAGATCTTGTTAAGAAAGCCTTGAATTCCTATTAAAAAGTGTAAGCGCTAGAGTGTAAAAGTTGCACTGTATTTTAAAACTAGTTGAAGATGATTACAATAAAAGATGCTGTTTTTCCTGACCTTTACATAATGAACCAAAGTGTTGGCAAAAAATCGACACATCTTTGCAGTTTTCTGGAACAGCTTGTGTTCTGGGCTCTGCGTTGCCTCCTAGCAAAACAGTCAAAAGTGCACAAAGGCAAAAAAGCTGGTATAGAGCTACTTGAGACCTTTGACCTGAAAATATCTTATCCAATACAAAATACATCAACCGAGGGGTTTACCACAGGAAGTGATGGTCATTATTCTATAAGTGGGATACAGTTGTGCTGATGTGCAAGCATGCAGCCACAGACCTGCAGACCAGCGAGGTTTATCTGCTCTGCCAGATCCACGGCATTGTGGAAGGAAGCCAACAAGTTGTCACACAGGCTGGAGCTGATGTCGCCATGACGCAGATCCTCCTCCACCAGCGACTGGTACTTGAGACTCTGCCTGAGCATGGTAATGAAGCTTTAGAATAAGACACTACGCAGCCAGTTTAGATTTAAAAAGTAGCCCGAGCATGGCGGTTTGAACATGCCAGATTGCATTTCTAATGCCCGGCTTAAATTAGTTATTTTTTTCAAATAGTAAAGGGGCTTTGAAGCACTTTGTACCCTAAAGGTACTCAAAGCACTGTCACAGTTTTCTCGTTCACCTACTGATGACACAGCATCAGGAGCAACTGAGAATTCAGCATCTTGCTCAAGGACACTTAGACATGGTCACAAGGGCCGAAGTTTGAACTCACAACCTTCGGGTTGAGAGACGACCACTCTACTACCTGAGCTAGTCCGCCCTCAAATGACACTAGTGTCTGTTATTTTATTTTAACATTATTTCAATTTACACTAAAAAGTATGTTCCTGCTTTTATTGTTATTTTTATTACATAATTGTTAAATATATTTTAGAAGTTATCATTTATTTGCTTAGCTTGCATTAGTATTATGGACAATTTTTAGAAAGAAAGATGTCTCGCCTTCAAGAAGATGACTCAGCATCATCCGATGGAAGGGCGCCTTGACCAAGGACCTGATCGGATGTGGTCGAGGACATGACAGGTGTTGGTCTGGTCCCATGTTTTGTGTTGCGTCTTAGTGCTTACAACATTATGTCTTGTAAAACCCTCCTATTTTCAAATAAATGTAGGAGCGACGGGGGAGATTGTTTAGAGCGTGTAGAGAGGCTGTAACCTGAACAATCTCCAATGTGCCCTCCTCATGAGAAAAAGAAACCAGCGTCTTCATTCCTTTTGTGTCTATTTTTTATAATGTTGGGTGAGATAATCCAACAATAATTAAATTTGTTTACAGCAAATGTAAATGTTCTACTGTTTATATTTATAAATAAAAACACTACAATGTATTTTATCTTGATGAATTATTTTCTATGTAAACATTTCTGTCAAATTATAGTTTTGTCTTATCATTTACAACAAAAAATACTTAAAATGTATATTTAATCAAGATCTTATTTGCACTCATTTTATATGTTTTGTTATATTTAAAATTTACATTGTATTACATAATTACAATTACAATATTTAAAAAACTAATTAAAATGTATATTCTCAAATACTTTATTATTATTATTTGTATTATTTTTTTAATTTATTATTACCGTGTTATTTCTAAATTATATTTTGGCGTTTACAATTACTATATTTATACTAAAATAAATATGTAATATGCATATTCTAATATTTTTATTCCCTTTTTTGTATTTACAAATGTTAATTCTGTTTGTGATTTATGTATTTCTGGGTGTGGCACTGACTTGATGAGGAACTTCCACGTGTTTGCATGCAGCGCCATGTCCAGGTTAGAGATGACCGAGCAAATGTCCAGGAGGCTATGAATTACTGAGGCAGATTATGGGGAAAACAAGTTACATTCATTTGAAAGGCAAATAAGACAGATAGGTGGGAATAGTGCAGAGGAGGTTGCTACAACCTATGACAACGTCAGAGACGTCCTCTTCAGAAGAACTGCCATCAAGGGAGAGCCTGTCCAGCAGCTCCAAGAGGGCCTTGTGGAGGGCATAGGCCTCCTTGAAGAGGCTCTGCAGCAGGTCAGCCACCAGGGAAAGACGGCCACAGTAGAACACCTCACTCTCCTGTCGACGATACGCCAAGAAATATGCAATATTATTCCTTTTAGGGGACACAATGACTATTGGTCTAATGTACAGGAGCAGCAATTTCATCGATTTATCGACAAGAAATCGACGATCAAATTTAACGACAACTATTTTGACGATCGTTTAGAAACTTTGCGTGACTTAAAATTGTCCAAAATCTTGGAACTTCAGCCTCTCAACAGTAGATATTCTCAGATTTTTGTAGTCCTCCATGAAAGCAGACCGGCCATCTTTGTGTTTAATAAAAATAAGACATTTGAAAATATCAGCTTTTGCTTTAGAAAACAATGATAAAAATGTTTGCCTATTTCTTGATGGATGTTATGGACCAAACCATTGACTGAACCATAATCAATTGATGTTTGTAAATTTTCTGCACTGTTAATTTGAAATGTCCTGTTTTTGACTAAACGGACGGAAATTTAAAAATGTTTATTTTTTTTAATCCGATTCATCGAAAAAGTAATCGATAGATTACTGGGATTATTAACATAATTGTTCGTTACATCCTGTCTAATGCAAATGTGCCACTGACAGTAGTATGGCTTTACGTTACTGTGACAACTACTGAAGTCAGTTAACTTTTAACTTTAGTCTTTTGAACTATGATCCACCGCTTGTTTGACGTTTTTTTGCTTAGTGTAGCGAGCAAAAACTTTTGTTGCATGCGAGCTTCAGTATGCTGCCGCTCAGGTGAAGTAGTACAATTGAAGATGCTAACCTTACAGTGCTGAAAAGTGTCTCGCAGCACCTTCAGGATGCACGTCGGTAAGGTGCGGATAGACACAAGATCCGGAACCTCATCATAAGTGCCGACGTGACGCACGCATGCAGACATTGCATCAATTATCTGCATCAGTGACTAAAAAAGAAGCAATATCAATATGGAGTACCGAAATAGACTTTTTATAGTTTGTTTTTTTTATTACAAATGCATAAACACTGTGACTGAATAAATATTATTAAAAAAAGATGCAGAAATCTACCTTCAAAATGTTCCTCAGTAGGGAACACAGTTCTGTGTTTTGACTGGACAAGCCTCCAACTTGGTTCGAAAGTTCTTTCATCATACTGTCAAACATAGTCACCGCCTGGAGATATGGTAAAGAACAGGCAACCACATTTATAACTTTACAGTACATATTTTATACAGTGACAACAAACGTATGCCGCTTACCTTTGGTAAGATCTTGGAGAGGCATTCATTTTCCAGGTCTGAAAGAGCAACGTGAGGGAGGAACATGTCTGTGATTATCTTCAGTACACCTGTAGCAAAGTTGGCAGGAAAAAAAAAAAAATCCACATTGATAAAATTGCTCAAATACAATTAAATATTGATAAAAATAGAACGTACGTACGTATATGGTCATCCCAGCCCTCAGACTTGTGATGTAAAGAGTATGTGCAGTTAAAGAAAATCGCAGAAGAGAAACCGCAAGTCATCAACTCTGAACGAAAATCAGTAAAACTTCATAATGGTGTACTGTAATGATGAACTTTGTGTTAATTTGCTCATGTGCTCTATTGATGCTTTAAAATGTGAATCGGCTCACATCAATAGACCCTTCGAAGTAGTCACAAAACTGATTACGAATGAGTAAGCCATTTGTCAGGTCCCCCCAAATATCTGACTTTTTCTGGTAGGTGTATGAAAGACTACGTCAAAACAGTAAAATAATGAGTAATTGACTCCCCTCATCCCCTAAATAATGTTCAATTGTCTATAGTAATACTGTAAATGTAGCACAAACTATGATCCCAAAATGCTTTAATATCATTTGAATCTCATCTTACAACATAAGCCTTAGTAATAAATTGCTCACAGGTGGTTTCATTTTGATGAAACGCATTGGAAGTGCGCGAGTACTAGGGGTTGCACAGACTAGTCGACTATGACTCCTCAATGACATTTAGCGCGCGACATCATCCAGTCGCTAATCATATGTTTTGGGCTTGAGGCGGGAGAGCCGCTTGCAGCGATAGACAAGTGCACTGAATGAAATTAGTCCCTCACCCTAATTCATTTAAAGTATATTCTATTTCAGAAGGTTTGGTAAGTGAGGGAGAACCGCGAAAGGGGGAAAAAAGCCAGGTTTGAGGAAGATTTTGCAAAATTTATTGGCCCGCACTATTGAGTGTAAGGAGAGTGGGGAATTACTCCACTGCACCCAAAGAGGTCAGTGATTATTTGCAAACTGCGCAAATTCCCATCATGCAGAACTCGCTGCTGTGGTGGGGCCAGAACGAGGTCAGGTTTCCCCGTTTGGCCAGTTGGCTGGAAATACCATTACATGACATTGGCCAAGCCTTAAAGCAGCCTATGTCAATGCACTTGTGTTCTAAGGTATATTCTGTGCATTTTTTTTACAATTATAGTACTGTAATGAAAACATTTCATTGATGTCATGAGCAATTACTCGACATCGACTCGATTTACATCACATTCATGCTGATTTAAAAAGGTCTCGTGCCACCAATAACGTGCACATGCCTACATGGTGAAGACTCCCTGTAATTTCCACTAACAAGCCTGGTTAAATTTAGCAACTCTCCGACATACAAAGTTCTAAGTCTATCAGTCGACATTTGACGAGATGTATCGCTTCAAAAAGAAAAAGAAAAAAAGAGACTTCCCTGACACCAATTACTACTTTTCTTTTAGCCAAGGGTTTGGTGACATATTGTGGATTCTTAAGCATTGCAGAAACAACACAAAAACACATGATTAGGTAAGTTTTTCAGCAAACAGCTGAGCTTAGGTTCCACAGAAAAAAACATTTCAAACTTTTTCGTGTGTCACTGCTTTTACTGTCTTTAAGGTGCCTTGTTTGGATCGCTCTTGTAAAAGAGGTTTAAATGGCAATGATGCTCATGTGGTCAGATAAAGGATGTGGTTGCTATCTTCGAATGTGAATGTGAATTTTTATGACAAGAGAGGATCAAGGGGGATATGGTAAGTTTGGGCAAGACAGCCTTGAGCTCCTCGCGGCAGGTTTCCTGGCTCCACTGCACCACCTCGTCCAGGAGAGAAGTGTTGGTCTGGGACATGATGACGCCAGTCTGCCTGAACAGATTGCACAAGCTGTCCGACAACACGGTCAACAACATGTGAGTCACTTTAAAAGTGACTCAGCTCGTAAAGTTCGCCCAACAAACATTTGTACTTTCAATGAAGAGATTCAATGGGGAATTACGTGGTTACGCTCCTAACGCTACTTCCAATTGTTTTAACGTAGCATGTTAGCATAGCATCGGTACCATTATTATAGTTACTTACAGCTTTATTGGCGAACTTCCGCCGTCACTTCCATGTATAGCGTGAGTCGCGTCACTAATGCGGCGAAGTGGATTCACTTCGCGTCGACAACTCCATGTTTAATGCCTTTCCCAAACGTAAAAGTTGTCAAGTCGTGTTAGCCACTTTCATGTCTCGCGCGGCAGTGTTCGAAACGGATGTGACGTCGCGTCGCCCGCCCCTTCTCTGGAATTTGATCAGGTCGCAGTTTATTTTCTTATCGTCTTTATTTACTTTGGAAATCTTGTTGGGTGCAATTATAAGTTACCCTGTTGAAAATGTAATAGTAGTGTAATGATTTCCATTACTTTCTCAACGAAATATAACGAATGACATTTGATTACTTTTCTTAATTTTGAATAAATGCATCAACAGGGGCCTTGGATGTTTCCTCTAAAAAAAAAAAAAAAACGGATTAAAAGCAAATAGCTGTTAGAGATACTATGAGTAATACTGTTTGCCTTCACTCTGATCACTCACCTGGTTCTGGGCATATTATTATTATTATTATATTACAATTAGTTATAATTGAATTAATAATCAGAATCAGAATCATCTTTATTTGCCAAGTATGTCCAAAACACACAAGGAATTTGTCTCCGGTAGTTGGAGCCGCTCTAGTACAACAGACAGTCAATTTACAGAACACTTTGGAGACATAAAGACATTGACAAAAAACAATTGGGCAAAACGATGCAGAGTCCTCTAGCACTTAGAGCAGTTCGAATGACTAATATTGCAATAGTCCGGTGCAATGACCATTGTGCAAAGGGCGCTGATACTTCAAGGAGTGTATGCGGTGTAAAGTGACGAGTAGTGCGATCATCTGGGACAATGTTGGTTGTGCAAATGTTACAGATACTCCTCAATCAGTGTGCAATTTAATGATTAGTATAATGATCATTAGTCCATACAATTGCCTAGAATTGTGTTTTCTCATATCCATCCAACATTTGTAAAGTATGAGGTGTGTCAAAAAAAAAAGAAGCTTCAGACACACATCAATAACCTTCATATAGCAAAGGGAATTGAATAAATTAAACATTTTTAGGTCACATAATTTAACGGGTCAACAGTCACACTATATTTCTATTGGGGGGGGGAAAAAATCAAACATTGTAATAGTCCACGGGCCCACTACGACATACAATAACATGTTGAGGAATTTGGAAGCTTCATGTGGAGTTTGCTGTGTGGGAGCTGATGGGCTCAGTGTGCGGGAAAGCTATTGTTTCTCAAGAGATGTATTTAAATGTAATCACAACTTCACAGCGCTGTGTTTCCCGGCAGAGCGCCGGAGGTGTCTGCTGCCGTCGGCCAAGGAAGGAATTGACTTCTCTTTTGGGAAACTTAAAGTGAGCCTCCAAATGATAAGATCCACAAGCACCTTTTGACATTTTCCAGTGACATCTGTGACGACGTGTTTTGTCATGATTTTGAAGCCTCGTTTTATCACACAAGGTGATTTGTTTTAATCGTAAAAATATTGACAGGGTTGTTAACAACACTCTTTGAGGTGTGCCAAATTTAGAAGACAGATCAATTTTCACTTGAGTGTTTTAAATAACCATGATATCTTTTGTTTAAGCTCGGGACACTAGGAACTCGCCTGGGTTGCCTGCCCTGCTGTGGCGTCTTAGGCTATGAGAATACAGGTACAGTACTGCTTTGAGATATGTGTACCTTGACTTAAAAGTTTTTGAGATGTGTGCCATCCCTTGGCCGATCAATTGAGATACGGGCAAAATTTTAAGATACAAGTGCGCTTCAGAACCCTCGCCGCAAGATGACGGCTGCAAGCTTAACAGCAGCCGGCCATGATCAGAATCAGAATCATCTTTATTTTGCCAAATATGTCCCAAAAACACTCAAGGTATTTGTCTCCGATAGTTGGAGCCACTCCAGTACGACAACAGACAATCAATTGACAGAGAACACTTTGCAATAAAGGGTTGCTAGTTATCTGGTAATGCCGGTACAAATGTATTTATTTTATTTTATTTTTTTGACAATTGTGCAAAATGATGCAGAGTCCTCTAGCACTTAGAGCCGTTTGAATGACTAATATAGCAATTGTCCGGTGCAATGACCATTGTGCAAAGGGATTTGTTTCCTTGTTATGGAAGGACAATATCAGTTGGTGGCGATAAAGCACCTTTAAGCTGTTTTTCCTACCATCAATAAACTCCAAAGAAGAAGAACAAGTAAGGACAATACATAAGATACAGTCCTTTATTGTGTCCGTTTTCTTTGTTTGCAGGTGTTATTACTGTGTGAAAATGTCATTACTATGTGTATTTATGCAGTACATTATTGTTGAGTGCATTTTTTCCTTATTTAAAGGTCCCGTATGGATTTTGGGTATTTAGACCTCAATTGAGTGACTCTCTAACATGGACTTAGTCTAAAAGTGTCAATTTCATTTCAAAACACACCTTGGTTTTGTTATATGAGTGACCACAAAAGACTCCTCTGATCGCTACTTCTGTTTGACCCAGTTTTGTATCCGCTTTGCCCATATTTGGCTAAGACTGCCCCCTTTTCTCTGATTGGTTACTTCCGTGTAGAAGACCCACTTGTGAAAGCACATGTGTTTGTTATGCTGACAGCGCTGGCTTAGGAGCAGAAAGGGAAGGCGGAGATCTTCGCTACTGACGTAGGTATGCTCGAGAAATTCGAATGACCTGATTTCTGGCCTGTTGGCACAAAAACGTCTGGAACTCAGGAATGTGTGAACAAATTTATTTCATATTTCACATGTTTACCAAGGCACCATGGAGACAATATTACATCCCAAATACAAGAAAAAGTTGCTTTGGCAAAGTATGTCCCCTTTAAAAGGTTAAACAAAATATTATTTTTAGCAGTCAGTTTTTTTTCCTTTTAATTTCTGTCATGTTTCTTCACTGATTGGCTGGGATAAATCACTGCCTCATTCTCACCGGTTTCCATTTGAAGGAACCGAATAAGGTTTCTGACAATGCGCAAACCTCAATTTTCTGTTATGGGCATGCCCGGATGACATTTCCTCCTGTCAGACACTAAAGCGGAGCAGATACGTTTTCCGAGAAAAGAGGGCCGAGTTTTACAGGCGAAGTCCTTTCCCTGCTTCTGCCTGTTTGAGGATAACGGAAAGTTTATCGGTTCACAGGAAACTGGCTCCGGTGTAAGGATACAACCTGGAAGGAAGACAGCCTTTTGTTTTTCTTCTTTCAAGGTCACAGGTTAATAGGCAGTGTTGCCAGCATGCTATGTTGGGCCCTCTGTTCAAGGTGAGGAGGCCGCAAATTCCTCTTCAAGGTAGATTCACGGCAAAACAATGTAGGCGATGATAAAAATGGCTCCAGTGCTGAAGCGCCAACATGCACCTTTGGGAACTCTGTCAACTCATTGTGGGAAAACACCAGGAAGTAGGATGTAGCGGTGATCCTATACTCAGAAAATGTATTACTTTAGTGGATTACACTCACTAGCCACTTTTGCCAACAAATTAATTTGTTCCAGGCTCAAACTGACGCCAGTAGTACATTAACGTTTTAACATTCTGAACTGTCACAAAGAAAGTTAACGATACTGTATATTCATTGATATTCATCTATTTTCTATAGCAGGTGAGCTAGACCCTATCAAATGGCAAACAATATAGATATAAAAAGTTCAACACACCCTTGTTCAAATGCCAGCTTTTTGTGATATAAAAAAAATGAGACCAAGATAAATCATTTCAAAATGTTCCACCTCGATGTTACCTATAACCTGTACAACTCAATTGATTAAAAAAAAATGATTATTTTCAAGAGGGTAAATAAAAAGAAACAACTGAGATAATGGGGTTGCACAAGTGTGCACACTCTATTGTAACCAGGATGTGGCTTTTTTCAGAATTGACCAATCATATTCCAACTCATGAGAAATGGGAGTCAGGACACACCAGCCACCATTTAAAGTGCCGATGATTAACCCCAAATAAAGTTCAGATGTTCTAGTAGGCTTTTACTGACATTTTTGTTTTTGCTTTTTAGAACAAGCATGAAAGTTTTGTCCTAACACCGACTGCTATTTTGAACTTTTCATAATTCCTTCACCTTTGACTTATAGGACGCAGTTTAAAAAAAAAAAAAAACAGGCCCAAAACATGATGCCGGTCTTCTTTTGGTGATTTTCTGTGCTGTGTTTGTGGCAAAAATATCTTGTGGAATCATAGTCAAAAAGTTCAACCTCTGTTTCATTGGACCATGCCAAAATCGACCAAACACATTTCGGGAAAATGTAGAAAACCTCGTCACAGTAAAATAAAATAAACAAAAACCAAACAATACAAAGAAAAAGCACAACACGCTTGTGGACTCATTCATTACGATGCTCTGAGAGAAAATTCTGAGGATGAATTCAGTCACTGCACATACCACTCCTGACCAAAGAAAAATAAACATTTTTGAGAATTGATATTTTAATTAAACAGAGTATTCAATGTTTTCCTCAGCCTATTTTTATGCGTGCTTAAATGCACTGTTTTCCATCATTCTGGAAAACAGTGTTCCACTTTCCTGGCTTCGATTTATTTTGGCAGTATTTTCTGTTGGCGCCTGCAGTCTAGCAAGACCTTTTAAGTTAAATCTCACACAGCTCACAAATGTAAACATTTAACCGCGATAAGAGAAAGCGTCCCTTTCCCTTTAGGGTTTTCAATAAAAACTGAAACGTTTCCTCCGAATCACAGGATGTGATTCTAAATGTCTCGCTCCTTCCTGTATGGACTTTACGCTTGGCACTCAGCCTCTGATTGTGATTACAGTCAATTAAAAGTAAAAGTATGAAGGAGTCATTCTATTTTTTGGGGAAGGCTTACTCATCCCTCCAACCCTTGAAAAACAATAAAACCTGCACTGACTTACAATTGCATTTGATCCATTTATGACATAAAATAAACAAGTACAGAGTTTGACTCCTGGCTTTTTCATGAGCGCAAATGTAAAGAATTTAGCTTATTTTTTGTCGTCACTCCAGGTGATCTCGTAGTCGCCGAAGACGCTCTTCAACTTGTCCGCTGACACGGAATGGTCTGCTTTACCGAAACCCTGAGAACACAAAAAGAAGCTGTGTCGAGACTATCTGTACACTTACCAGCCACAATGTTAGGAACAGCTTCACATCCTAATGCAATCCAATACAACAGCTGCGTCAGGAATATGCTTTTACAGCGATCATAATGCTTAGCTTCAAATGAGACTGTAGTTTATACCTGTATTGCATTATTCTGAGTGCTGTTTGGCCATGCGAGTCACCTGAAATGTATGAAAATTGACTATTTGTAAAGGCGTATATTTTGATACAGCTCTTGTATTAGATCGCAATAGATGCAAATGTGTTCCGGCAACGCAACCATATAAATGTGACATTTAATCCATAATATTGAAATTCTGGTCTAATTTGGATTGAAAAAAATGGCTTACAGTGGACTCTCCAAATACCCTTATTTTTTTCTCTTGACTCTTGTGTTCTATCTTCCCTCCACCGAGGCACTGACACTCCATCCCCAAGGCCTCCACGGCTGGCTTAACCTTCTCAAAAATATGATCTGCAAATAATTCATAGCACGCCATGTGTGAGTAAAAAGATACCGGCTCGCAATAGCCCCCTCTGGATACTAATGCTGATGTATTTCCACCAGTGGGTGCACTTTGCTCGTTCACGCTATAATTTGCACAAGTGCAGAGGTGTCCAACTCCATGTCATTTTATGGAGTCTTGAAAGCTTACCAGAATTTCACCTTGACTGCTGTTCAAAACTGGTCATAAAATAACCAAATGCATAAACAATTGGAAGGGAAAATAGCTCATTGGGCCCAATTTTTTACCTAGGGGTGTACTCACTCCTAGGTTTGTTGCCAGGGATTTGGACATTAATAGCTTATTTTGAAATGGCAGTAAATTGAGCCACCACTCACGTTTAGGTGGTTGTTTTCCATCACCATCTAAGCCCGGCTAGCTCAGTCGGTAGAGCATGAGACTCTTAATCTCAGGGTCGTGGGTTCGAGCCCCACGTTGGGCGAACAGTTTTGCACATTACCCCGTTGTGGGACTAATCAAGGTCATCTTTTCCGATCAGCGCAGAACATGACTAGCAGACAACATGTTTAACCCGCCGTATGTTTAAACTTGCAGCTGGTTTCATACAGACTCTCCTAAACAATAACAAATGTGGTTTTAATAGCATGATTAACACTGGTCAAACTGCACTCGTCTGCATCGTTTATTTCCTAAGAAGAAAAGCTGTTAAAGTTTCATTTTAGGTCGTGTCACTGTTTACACAAAAGATAAGCAGTTTGTTTTGCATTTTGCATACGGTGCAGTAAAAACCAATGTAGACCTACAGCACGAGTCGGACACCTCTGCAATGGTGCGCAGCTGTGATATTTCCGTCGACTTACTGTGATACTCTGCACTTTTTGTACCGCGGACAATGTCTTTGCTGACATGGCCGTCTTTCACTTTCACTCGGACCAAAATGTACTTGAAGGTTCCCTCTGGATCGATCTCCACATCGGGGATTGCGGCCAGGGACTCCGACATTCTTACTGTTTATTTCTATGACGTTGTGACTACAGACGAGCGTGCTCAGGAAATACAAACGCCTTATAAGGAGTCCAACATCTACTTCCGGTCTTAAAGAGACAGGAGCCGCTTTCCTCCCCCGCAAAACAAGTTTAATGCTCACACTAGTGACCCCAACTGGCCGCAAGGTGGAAGTGCCACCATATTACAATACTGTACAGTAGCCTACAGTACCGCACGATAGATAGATAGATAGATAGATAGATAGATAGATAGATAGATAGATAGATAGATGTGGTATAATTATACTATATTAATATTTGTACAATAGTGTTTTTGGAGATACGAGCCGTCGTTCGGTCATTTTTGTTTCGTTTAGTTTTGCTTTGACTTTGAGCAAAAATTCAATATACGAGCACTTGTACGGTGCCAGTGAACTCAACTCACTTCACGACAAGCATCAGTTCGACAGGTGGGAACAAACAACTCTTCAAATAACACTGCAACTGTTGTAGTTTACTGTCAAACTAAACATCAAACAAAGAGAATTGCACCGTTGCGTATTTCAAACAACCATATAGTTTTGCTTTCGATAAGTCCGATTAGCTTAATGCTATCAAACGCTGTGAAACGGCATAGACGGGCTAACGAATAGTATTGGCGTTGCATTGTTATAACCGCTCAAGCAACAGATATTTGAACACATAGGGCGAAGCAATACATATAAACTGAATATATAACAATACTCACACGGCCTATAGTGTTTATCCTCTGCAAAGAACAACAAAAAATGTGGGGAAGCAGTTTAATTATTTACATTCTATTTAATTATGTCATTACTGTATGTTTTTATGAATTACAATATTATAGAGTGCAATTATTCTTATTAAAAACAAAAACATTTTTTGGGGGGGTAGGCTGAAATGGATTAAGGGGATTTCCATTAATTTTACAGGGAAAAGATTATTTGTGTATTTTCAGTTACAAGCATGGTCACAGAACAAGTTAAACTCATATTTACAATATTTGGTCATCCAGTTTATATGACGACAACAAACAGCACAAGGCTAAAAATCATTTGTCATGGAAGTTCCAACAAAGTAAAAAAAAAGTGAATTTCTCTCTGAGGCCAATAAAATGCTGCTGTATTATTTTTCAGGGGCAGGGGTGGAGGTCAAGAGGTGTCAACAACATGCAAAGTTTGAGGTTAGCCAGGAAGGAAATGCACTGTCACTTCTGGAAAGGCACGCAGTCAGCCAGCAGGCGCCTCGGCTCCCGCACTACATTTCCCCTATCCCCGTTAAAATACTAGTCAAGTCTTTTAAGTGGCTGCCATTGCATTGTTTTGCCTTTCCTCTGTTGTCACTTTTCTCTTTTCTTTTTTCTTTTTTCTTCTTAAAGAGGTAATGTGCTAGTCTGTGTATTTCCCCTGACATTTGAAGCGCTTACATCCTTCCGTGCATCTTACAGGAATAAATCACCATGATGACTATATGCTATGCAATGTGTTCTATACATTCATGTTTTGTATCGCTTCCAAAGATAACACAGCATTGATTCTCTGTTTTGTACTTATGGTTATGAGCAAGCCATACCCTATTTGTACACTAGCAGGATTTGCCAAAATTGTTTTACAAACAAGCTTAAATTGAGAGAAAGCTATGGTGTACAGTATGCCAAGCATTTATTACATGTTTACATTTTACGACAGTACAACAAGGAAAATACGTATCAATACATGAATAATATCCAAATAACTTTGTATTCCTTTCATTTTTTAAATTTTGTTCCTCTCATCAAGCGGAGCATATATGTTTCCCAAATATATACGCAGAATAAAATATATTTGTATGTATTTGCATATGTAGATATTATTATGATATAGTTAGATTTTTATCATTATTATGATCAGAATCAAAATGATTTGCCAAATATGTCAAAAACACACAAGGAATTTTAAAACAGTTTAAAATAATATCCCCTTTTTAAAAATATTGCCTGCTTTCTCTAAAACGAAAACAGTACGCAATGCAATAATCTGCCAAAAAAACAATCAAACATTTCTGATAATTATAACCAAAATAATAGTATCAACAGGCGCTTCCGCCAAAGACAATGAGACTTACTTTTTTTTCTCCCCCTTTGGAATTGTTTTTTCGGATATGGTGTTGATCGGGCAGTAGTGGCTGGAAGGAGGTGGGAATTTCCACCAAAAGGCTAACGCCTGCTTACCGGAAAGCTGGAGCACACGGACGAGGGGCTATAAAAGCAGGCGGCGCGCAGGTTTAAGCCACAATCATCTCACACACTCATTGAACCAACAAGACTTAACACTTAAGACTGAAAGACTCCATCACGTAAAATGGTGAGTGTGGACATTTCAATGAGAATATAGTAGACTGCGGTATATTGACTGACTTCATCCTTGACTTTTATTTTATGTTTTTAGGAATTCTGCTGTGGATTACTTCAGAGCCGTGCATCCAAGATGTCCAGCTTGTGGATCAGCTTGGCATTTACCGTCTCAAGTATGTGCAATCTCTAATCGAAACTACATTATCATTGCCTATTCTATATTTATCAGTTGGGTTCGAATTCGGTGATTTTCAATCACAATTATGCCAATTTCATTTAATTATCTGAAAACGATTATTTATTGACTACAAATGTTGTATTTGTGTTCATCTATCAATGCCGGTGACGTATCATGACAGGCAGAATAATTAAATGCGTTTCCACCAGATTGCAGAAGGTACAATTAAAATGTGTATCTACCTGTTGTCAAGTACATTTGAGATGCAGCGTAATTAAGATCAAGAAAGGTAGAGAAGGTCCCCTACTAAACTCTTGTTCTGGTCAGTTGTTTCCACAGAGCAAAGAGAATATAAGCGGTTGAGTATTGTTGTATGCTCTGTTTGTATGTGTTGCTGTTCCCAGTGTGTTAAAGTGCCAGTTGTTTTAAGGTTTATAATTACTGTAACTTAGATGTTAATTTCCATTGGCCCATCTATGACGTTTCGTATTATATGTTAGCATTAAACTAGTGGACTTTGGTGGGACGAAATGAATACATTGAGAAATTATGTCAGTATAAAGTATATATTTTTTAAACCTTTTTGTTTGGTACTGTTCTGAAAAACGTTTTGAATGTAAAATATGTGCCTTGGCTCAATAAAGTTTGGGGAAACACTGTTCTAATATATAGTTGTGTGCCTCCATTCTCAGTCTTTTCCATGCAAGTCGATTGTTGGTCCTACTTCTACTCCAACAACACCATGGACTGGGCGCACGCCCGAGCGTGGTGCCAGGAGTACTACACCGACATGGTGGCCATCCAAAACCAGGAGGAGATCGGCCATCTCAACAGCTGGCTGCCCAAAAAGGCCACCTACTACTGGATCGGGATCCGTAAAATCAACGGCACCTGGACGTGGGTGGGCACCAACAAGTCTCTCACGGCCGAGGCCACCAACTGGGCTAAGGGGGAGCCCAACAACGGCATGAACGGCAAGATCCTCGGCGAGAGCGAGGACTGCGTGGAGATGTACATTAAGAGGAATTCGCAGCCCGGGAAATGGAACGACGAGAGGTGCAGGAAGAAGAAAACAGCTTTGTGCTACACAGGTGAGCGGAAGGAATGGCAATACCAAAAAAAAAAAAAAAAAGTGCAGAAATGGTGAACGTTCAAACATGTAACGTACTTCTTCTTGTCCCAGCTGCTTGTCAAAAAGACTCATGCGTCCATGGAGAATGTGTGGAAACCATAAACAGCCACAGGTGCCAGTGCTTTGAAGGCTTCTATGGAGACAAGTGTGAGCATGGTAAGGTTCTACTATTGTTACAAGCATGCAATGCTGTTCACAAGTAATTGACAGCTCCCCTAAAATGTGTTGTAATTGTTAATTATAATTGAAACTCATCCTAGAACATTATCTTTGCAGGCGATTACAGTATTACTAATTGTGTTTATGTGCTACATGGCAGTGGTTCAGTGCAACAAAAGCGAGCTGAGCCTCCCTCACAAGGGCAGCGTCGTCTGCGCTGGCAAGTATGGCGACTTGGCCTTTGACTCCCTGTGTCAGTACTCCTGCGAGGAGGGATACGAGCTCAGCAGGCCGGAACCCTTGAGGTGCACCTCCACCAAAAACTGGTCACAACTTCCTCCTACATGTCAAGGTGAATGGAAAATCCTCACATGGAAAAAAAACAACAACCCAACTTTCATTACTGCATGCAAGAGTGCTGATTTCCTCTTCTTTTTTTGAATTCTCCGCAGCCGTCCAGTGCCCTGCTCTCCTCCACTTAGACAATGGCACAGTCAGCTGTGGAGCTGATCCACACGCCAGGTTCAGCTACGGGAGCAGCTGCACTTTCAGCTGCGACCTCGGCTATCGGATGGCGGGGCCGAGCACTGTGACGTGCACGTCGGCTGCGCGGTGGAGCGAGATGATGCCGCGCTGCGAAGGTGAGAGGACACAGTATATAGATTTATTTATGACTTGATAAACTAGAAATCGTCATTACAAAAAAACAAACAAATTTGTAAGCTCACATTTAGCGGTACTGCTTTGTTAGAAATAGTATGCCATGACTTACACTTTGCAACTAGAGTAGCACCAGCTACTACTACCATGCTTAAATACCTTCTTCTTCACCTCCTTATCTGCAGCAATTACATGCTCCGCCCCCGAAGTGCCCAAAAGAGGCCATATGAACTGCACAACATCTCTTCTCCCATCCTGGAGTCCTTATCCTCACGATACGGTCTGCACGTTCAGTTGCGATGAAGGCCACGAGCTCCAAGGCGCAGTCAGCATGGCGTGCACACATTTAGGCGAGTGGAACGTCGTGCCTCCAACGTGCACAGGTATGAAAGTGGACCAGACGGCGCGGAAATATTCTAATAGTTTAGTTAGGGTAGCCAATCGTTAACGTTTATTTGAACTGTTTCTGCAGAGTCCACGTTTGAGTTCAGTGCCATTACAGCTGGTGCAACGATAGGAGGCGCTGTGTCCTTGTCTACGCTGTCTCTGGTCATGTGGCTCCTGAGGCGAATGAGAAGGAAGGCAACCAAGTTTGAGCTCAACAGGTAAGACGTCATATCAGATTCATCTTTATGCACTATACAGCAGTGATTATCCAATTTTATTTAATTGGTCCAAAAATTACAATTTCCTTTTTTTTGGGGGGGGGGGGGGGGGTAATAATAAAACACAAATAATACAAATAATAAAACATGTTGGGGTAGTGTTCCATGAGATATTTCTAAAAATAAAATGAATGTAAAATATGACAAATATTTAAAATGACTTTTTTAATTTTAGCTTATCTGTTGTCTTTTGCCTTTCCCCCCCCAGCAACTCTGACATTGAAGATCCTCCTCAGGTCTACAAAAACAGCATTGACAGCCTCATATAAGGAGTGGTACATCACCTTGATACATAAACAAGACCGACCATGAAATCATCTGACAAGCTGAAGTAAAATAAATAAATAAATTAAATAAAAAAGTAAAAATATGATGCTTCTGTCAATGTCGCTGACATGTATTTCCTCCCAAAGGGAGTTTTGTATTGAGCACATTGTTCGACACCTTTAGAAACATGCAGGAAGTGTGATGTTACATAACGTAGTGCACTGCCATGTCCTTAATAAGCTGTGAGTAATTTAGTGTATTTATGTAATATGTGATATTATTTATTGTAGCATTTGAAATGTTCTTTTAGACCCTGTTGATCTGTGTTCATTGTCAAAATATTGTCTATTACCGTGCTTTAATTAATTTTTACAGTTATTTTCTTTTCCATATCATGGCACTAAGTTGTATGTACTGTATTTACTAAATGCATTGCATAATAAAAGCTAAATATGAACAAAACATATGGAGTCAGCATCTTGTCAGTACAAGTGAGTACTATAATGTGTCAATTGAATTATTACTTATTGTCAAATGATGAAAAGTAATCGATTGGACAGTCAACAGTACCTTATATATGAACCACACAAACTCTCTGGCATGTCAGAGTTGGGCAGCAGCAGAGGAAGTCGTTTTCAGATTAGATATTGCATTATTATTAGCCTCACGGTGGGGGAAATTCATGTGAGCATGTCATCATTTTTATTTGTCTTCCATTAGCACTGTGGAGGAAGAATAGATGACATCCGACTGAGGGTGACACCGTACTTAATCTGCAAACCTATGTAGCTACCGACCATCCTTCAACCTTTATTAGCCGCACAGGCCATGATGTCACTAACATTTCAACTCTAATTCTTGACTGCAATATTAAGAAAAGAAATTAACTGATGTAAAACATAAAAACAATATAACACTCAAAGCGTAACTTTAAAAACAAGTGACAATACTGAAATACTTTGGTACTGACCTCATTCGCTCAGGATGTACACTGAGGTATTGCATGGCAAGTCAAACGGACTTTTACAACTGTGGAGGAATATTTTTCCGGAAAATCCAATAACCTGCTTTGTAACCTCTCAGAGTTTGAGTGCAGTGGAGGGTTTTGGGGAAAGAAAAGCTGGGTGTCATCCACATAACAGTGAAAGTGTAAATTGAATTTACGAAAAATATTGCCAAGGGGTAGGATGTAGGTGATAAAGAGGAGGGGACCAGCGACAGAGCCCTGAGGGACACCAGAAGAAACAGGGGGCTAATGGCATTTGAATGATTTCATCTAAACAAAATGGGTGTGGCCAGACAGCACGTTTACTACTGTACTTTAATGTTGGCCATGATGGTGGTACTTGGCGAACTAAGTAATCTTTGAGGTGGTACTTTGTGTTAAAAGTTTGAGAACCACTGGGCTAAGTGGTTGCTGCTTGGTGAAGCAGCATGTGGCTCATTACCAAAGGTGATTTTGGACGCTCTGTTCCAAGTTACTTTAAACAATTGTACGCTTGTGATCACATGCCCGCTCAATATGTAAATAGCAAAAATAAAACGACAACTCTTTGGTGCTTCCCAATGTTTGTACTAAGAGAGAAAATATTGCCACAACATAAATACAAGTCTCATTTTCCTTTTAGGAATACAGCGCTCTAATTCTTTAAAAAAAAAAAAAAAAAAAGCATTTTTCTGCTATGACTCATTCCCACCCTCTTATCAGTTTACTTTAATTTGGTGACAGTCAATCATCACATGGATTCGCTCCGTGCGGAAACATCCAGGTATTGTCCTGAGATCATATAAGAGCTCGACAACTCGCAACTCGACTATTGCTCGACGAGACTACTGCTGTGTAGTTTTCATTGGCATAACAGCAACTTGTTCCAATATTTTGTTCCTGTATACAGTATATACAGTATAGCTGCGACTATTGCAGGTAAGGGAGCACGCTCTCATTAAGCAACGATGAGTTATGATTGTTGTTCATGTTTCTGCTTTGTAGGTTGTTGAAAATGAAGTGGACACTGGTGCTGCTCCTTGGTGGGTACCCAAATGACACTTGCCAGCCACTTCCTTAGCTACAACCGTACAATTGAATGAGATCCAATGCAAAAAGCGCTACGAACAACTTACTCTTTAAATAGTAACGTTCCATTTGATGGCGGAGCACTTGTCCTCATTAGGGTCACGGGTTAGTTGGAGCCGATCCCAGCTGACTTTGGACAAGCGGCGGGGTACACCATGAACTGGTCACCGGCCAATCGCAGGCTAGTTAGCAGTTATATGGCCTGTTCTTTAACCCGGCCCATAGACAATTTACATGATCAAGAGTCCGGTAATATTTGACGTATTAATTAAGCATTTCACCCCTAAAATTGGTTCATCAATTCACTGTATCTATTAATTTGAACTTTCTGGGGGGAAAAAAAAATCTTTTTAAATATTTGGTTAATCGAGTCATTGTAAATAATAAAATAAAATAAACAATTTTACATGTAGATTCAGTAATTCTGTGTTTAACTAATTCATCAGTGGTTAATTCACTAACTATTAGAATTCATATTGGAACCCTACCCTTGACTCAAAACCCTTATTTGGAACGCGAGGCCAAGCTTGAAACTCTAACACTAGTTTGAAACGCGATTTTAAAATCCTAACTTGAAATTTCTTTGCAAATATGGAACCCAAAAGCTTGTTTGAAACCCTAAATTGAAACATTAAATTGAAACCCAAACCCTACCTCTAAACCCTAATTTGAAGCCCTCATCATGTTTTGAAAACGTAACTAAGAAACCATTACCCTATCTTAAAACTCAACTTGGAAAACCCAACCCAGATCTCAAGCCCTAACTTCAATCCTGTCTTAAAAAATTGTTTTGAAACCCTAATGCTTGTTATCGTTACAATAAGAGTGACCCAATTTTCATGTTTTTCTAGATACGATGATCACAATATGAGATGATGGTAACTCTTTTGCTGTCAAAATGCATATCAGGGGGCTCCCTGGCAGAGGTCAGCTTTGGATGGACGTATCACTACTCCGACGTCACCATGACCTGGTCCGAAGCCCGGGAGTGGTGCCAGACGCACTACACGGACATGGTGGTCGTCCAGAGCCAGGACGAGAACGCCGCGCTGGTCTCGTTCTTGCCTATCAAGAACCACAGTCCGTACTACTGGCTCGGGATCACCAAAACGCACCAGGACAGGAACTGGATCTGGATCGGGAATAACAGCACGTGGGTCGGCGAGGAGTCGTGGGCGGAGAACGAGCCCAACAACAACGAGAGCTGGCCCGTTTGCGTGGAGCTCTACGTCAACGCCCGAGCCAACCGAGGGAAATGGAACGACGAGAAGTGCCAATACGAGAAATATCCAGTGTGCTACCAAGGTCATTTAAATCAGGGATTCTTAACCATAGGGCCAGCGCCCAAGCTTGTGACGCGACAGTAAAGTACAGTATATTGTGATCCCTGGAATGGAGGTAGCCCACTCTAGTCCTCAGTGAATCATTTTGTGCATGAAAAGTGGGGCGCAGAGGTCAGAAAGGTTATGAACCCCCTCATTTAAATGCCAATAGTTAGTTTATGGAGCCTGGAAGAAGAAGTAGAAGGGGAGCGTTTGCTGATACTGTGTTGTTTCCATGACAGCTCAATGTAATGCGACCGTATGTGGAAGAGGAAGATGCCAGGAGGCCGTCAACAACGTCACCTGTCTGTGCGAGTCCGGCTTTGAGGGAGACGCTTTTCAAACAGGTAAGAACGCTACGTTACTATTGGTCCTATAATCATGTCTTGAAACCAGAACCTTAATTTGAAACCTTAACCCTTGCTTGAAACTCAAGTTTGAGTCTTTTCTGAAGCCCTAACTTGAAACCCTGACGTTGGCTAGAAATCCTAACCTTGGTTTAAAACCCTAATTCAAACCCCTACTCTTTATCTGAAATTATAATCCGGGTTTGAAACTCTAAATTGGAACCCTAAACCTATTGTAAAACCCTAACTAGAAACTTTAACCCTTGTTTGAAACCCTAATTCAGGCTTGAAACCCTTATATGAAACCCTTATTTTAAACCCTAAATTGAAACCCTAACCCTGTCTTAAAACCCTACTTTTGAACCTGAACAAAAAAGTAACTCCTTTTTTGTTTAAAGTCCTATTCAATTTTCACGTGCTGAAGTTCCCTAACCCCAAAAGCAGTGATTCTCAAAGTGTGGTACTAGTACCCTTGAGGTACAGTGTGTTGGTGCTTTCTAGTGGTTTCTAGTTGTATTTAACTTTTGAGTACAAAACTTTTGCATTTAATTTTTATGGTTTCCTTTTAGCTTTTATTTAAGTGCCATTTTTATTACGCCTTTATGTGCAATACATTTTAATTGAATCCATTTCTATTGTCCTGTATTTGATGCAAACTGTGCATAACATTACAATAGCTATTAAGTATAAACTACGAGTTAAAAGTTTTGACAGTCTTTCTCATGCTATTGAATTGAGAAGTATCTCCAGTGCAGTTTCAATAACTGATAGCTGTTCAATTTGGATCGTTCCCATTGACTCTGACTTCAAAAATAGGATTGATATCTTGCTCCCCCTTCCTCTTTGAAATGATATCATCTCCATGCACAAATCGATGTTGTTGAAATAACACGGTAATCGTTAGCCGAGCATCTGTTTCCTCCTCTTCCTCTAAAACACTTCGATCAGCATTTGTTTTCCTTTCCTATATAACGGTACCCCTCAGTTGCCCCCGTGCCCCCAGCTGTGGAATGCCCCCCTCTGTTGCACCCCAACGGATACCTCCGCTGCGCAGAAGGAAACCACACGCTCAACTCCACGTGTCAGGTCACATGTCACCCTGGATTCCTGAGGATCGGCTCGGCAGAAGTCACCTGCGGGACGACGGCCGTTTGGAGCGGCCCGAGGCCGGCTTGTGCAAGTAAGCAAATGGTTGATACTGTGGTGACCCAAAAGAGGGAGACAGTCACCGGGGGGCTTGTATCTTCAAGGGAAGGGCAGAGAGTTATTGGCTTCAAAGGGAGTGGTTGGCTGTTTGATGTGAAAACACTATGTGGAGAGTAAAGTGACACGACTGGTTCTTGTCTTATTTACCGCATCTCCACATTACGATATTATTATTATTCCAAATGTGCGTTAATATTATTATTGGCGTAACGGCCACTATCTTTATTTCCTCAGGCTACAAATTCCTGGTTGCTGTAGTGGGCTGTGGCGCCTTCACGTTTTGCTGCAGCGGCTGCATGTGTATTAGCTGGATGAAGAGCAGGAAAAGTAAGTGTTGCCATGCATATACTGTAGAGACGCAATGGAACGTTATGACTACAGAGCTTCATAATCTCTTTGTTCCGACAGAAAAGAAGCCAGCTCAAGTGAGGTCAGTCTTGATTTTTGGAAAAAAAAAAATAATAATTTTATCGTCACTGTCGGGCGGAAACACAAGCACGCAATTTTTTCAATGTTTTTTTTCTGCACAGGTTGGCCGAGGAAGCGGCAATACTGTCCAGTGAATTGAAGGAATGAAGATCAACTTGTGTTTATATAGTCAAGCGTCTATAATTAGTCATATGCTTGTACAGTATTACTTAATTGAAGTTGGACTCATGATAGTGTTCACTCACTGTTTCATCCTGCGCAGGCAGTAAATGTTAGGACTCCTGAGGACATTGTGTGCTTTTCCGTTGCTTTTTTTCCACGCTCTTTTAGCTCTGTTGAATATATAGTAGAATATATAGTAGGTTTTAATTGGCTGGCCCCCAGTCCAGGGTGTACCCAGTTTCCTGCCCAAAGTCAGCCCTGGCTAGGATCCAGCTCACCTGCGACCTTAATAAAGATAAGCGGTTCAAAAAATATATACATTAAAAAAAATAAATGGATGGATATTCATCTGTAAAATGTTTTACAGTAATCATCTTTGATTTTTCCGTTAGCCTAAAATGAAACACCAACACAAAAGCCAACACGTTTGCTTCTAGCGACAATAACATTTCCCATTGAACACTATTGAAAATGCATTTTTTTTTAAAACCCACATTTATCTTAACATAAAATCAAGAAATTCTCTAATGATGATAGGATTTCAATTTGGACTACAGTGATTCTCTGCATTTTTGTTATTCACAAATCGATCTATTAGCATTTTTCCCCCCCCTGTGCAATTGATCCTTTTCAAATTGCTGAAAGTTTTACTTTTTACATTTGTCCACCAATTGGCGCTACTTTCTTCTTATTCAAAGCCAGCAGAATTTTTTTTTACACCTTTTACTATTTTCTGCAAAGTTCCTCACTACTGCAATCATATGTTGGATAATGGTGTGTGCATGGGTGCATGTGTGTGTGTGTGTGTGTGTGTGTGTCTTTCATGTCCTACTTCATAAATCCAAACACCAGAATATAAACTGATTCAATAATAAAAGTATAACATCTGCAAAATATGAATAATATTTCTTCTTCTTATAAAATGAATTCTATTATATATGTGTATTTTGGGCTCAAGTAGTTTAAAAGGTGTGACGGTGGATTTCCACGCAATTAATGATGAGGGTGGTTATCAGGCTACGCATCTACAGTATTGTTATTTTCCACCAGAATGGTATCAGGCAACCAGTCTTCCCCTATCAGTGAAACCTTTGATGTGACTTCGTCCTGTTCGACGGGCAGCGTGCAGTCACATCCTGTCCAGACTGCCACGCAACTGTTATCACTTTATTTCACACACATTTATGACTGTGCTGGACAAACCACGCTTTGACCTGTTGCTGTTTCCGTTTGACTTTGTAAGCGCCGTAACTCAAAGCAACACCTCATATATTGTACAAACAATGCTATGTTTGTCAGAAGTGAAAGTGCTTTAAAGCAACATGTTACAGTTGTGATTAGCCACTCTGTGAATGTGCAGTTGTTTCGAAATGACTCCGAAAGACTTTCCCAACTTGTGTAAATACACAATTTTCTTGGACTTTCTCCATTGTTGATTAACACAAGGACTGCAGTCCTTTTCAGTGATGGCAAAAAGAAACTATCAACTGCAGTACCAATACACCATATTTAATATCCTACCTTTCCCCATACTCAAATACATATATACCTACAGTATTTTTAGTTAGCACTTGTTTTTTTTTCAAATGGATATACCGGCAATAATCGTGCACAGTAGTCCCTTGAAATATAAGTTTAAAAGAGCACTCTATAAAAGTATACATTATTTAAAAAACAAAAAAAAAAGCTTAGTGATGACATACTTAAATGGAATGTAGATTAATTCATTGTGATTATGTGGCTGCCTCTGGTGTGCGCACCTTGGCCACATGGGGACAGTCTAGTACAGACATACAGACACATGAAGATGGCGGAGACGGTCATAACTCCTCTGTGAACCGCAGTAGCAGTTTTTTTTTCACAGAGGATAAAGGATGCCTGTGGGTATTGTTATAGTGTTCATTTAAATGTGTTGCTCAACTATTTGTGTTCAAATATCTGTTGCTTAGACAGTCATAACACTACAACGCCGATACTATTTGTTAGCCTGTCTTTGGTGTTTTGCATTGTTTGTTAGCATTGAGGGTTGTTTTAAATACAGAACATGCAATTCTCTTTGTTTTATGTTTAGTATATTGTACATATATTTATATACCTTTTCCGAGACCTATACATATTTAGCAATACCAATAATAATTATAAAAATAAATACTTACCCCAGGACTACCTGAAATCAAGAGACACACCCTACAAAAATACTCTAATAATAATGCTTTGCCCAGACTGCCGGGCGCGCAAGCTTATGTGCGGCTCAGGGGAGTGACATTGAGTGAGAAGAATTTGATATGATTGGCACAAAAGTAACAAATTGTTCTGCTGGATTCGTACACTTCCTGTCTGCCAGGAAATGCACATGAATGCCCAAGTGTTGAAGAGCACTGAAAGTTCAGGCTGTACACATGACTCACACAGTTTCGGGCCAGAAGAGCAGCAAGATGTGTATCGGCATGCGTGACAATGTGAGCGAATGCAACATCATTATTCGCGGGGGATAGGGACGGAACAAACAAACAAACAAAAAAAAAAGAAACACAGTCGACGGCCCTGCTAAAAATGTTTGGGATTGTCTACATGAATAGTTTAAACTATAAATATACCTATAACTAACAGTTTATCATTTCAAATTCATCTTGCAACTTTACCCTTTAAAATAAATGCCTTACAGATGATTTGATACAGAAAAAATGCACGCTAAGGCAAAGACTCCCCGTAACGACCCAGGCTAAACACATACTTCGCGTTTCAGACAGGCCTTTGGTCCCATCTTGTGGCATTTTAGGGCGTTTTAAAAAAAAGAAATAAGCATAAAATAAAATAGGGGAGTTTTTCTAGCATATTATGGAAAATGTATTCCCAAAAAAACATGAACAGGCGAATTTGTGAATAGTGAACCATGAATGTGTATTTGGAACATGAATTGAATCATACATTTCTTTCATGGGAAGCATGATCATTGTGGTCATAATTGTTAGAAAGTCTGCCTGACAGTCGAGAGGTTCTGTGTTCAAATCTTGGCCCAATCCTTCCTGTATGGAGTTTGAAAGTTCTCCCCATGCTTGGGTGGGTTTTCTCCGTGTACTCTGGCGTCTGGGACGTGCAGTGATGTTCAAGACTGGTAACATCAGAGCCAGATTTATACATATATGAGCCTAACATAATGGCATAATTGGCATTAAATTAGCAACCTTACATGAAAAACTGGTATTTTCTTACCTGATACATACATTTCTATAAGTGGTTATTATGGATATTAATATGTGGTCAGAAGCTGGTGGTTACATAAAGCATGATCGATTGAAAGCACACTTACGCCCTCTACTGGCAAGCGTTCCAAAATTCAGTAGCTGAGGCCAAATGACAATAACACAACGCTTACTATGACTTTCTGCTGCGGTCCTTCCCATCTAGTCGATGGAACTGTAGAATTCTTCTGGTAGGTTTTGGGCTTCATGGGCCTGCTGGAATTAGAAGTACAGTTTATTGTAGGATTTATTTATTTACATTTTCCTGGAAAAATTATGACAATCTGCACCATCTAATGAGCTCCAATATAAGAGCTTGTAAAACGTTTCCCACTCATTCTGTAGGTCTTTTTTGTTTGTTTGTTTAAGTGGGGACCAGTGTTCTCAAACTTGGGTCCTGGGACCCTGAAGGATCCGCAAGCCATAGCTTGAGGATCAACAAAGTAATCAGCTGGAAACTATTTTCATTTAAAAAAAATAAAAATAATAAAAATTCATACCTACATAATAAACTAATTACTCCTCTCAAGCTTAGCTTTGGGACAATTAAAAGTGATTGTGACAATTAAAAATGATTATGACACACTGTATTACATGAATCTGACATCTCTACGTAAATAAGTATTTTTTCCCCCTCGAACAAAATATGTATTATTACAGGAATAAAAAGTCCTATTTTTTTCAAGAACATTTCTTTGAGAGTGTAGTCCTATTTTTACAACCTTTTTTTTTTTCGGGAGCCTTTCTCAACTTTCTTAGTCATTTGTTACCCCTGGCCCAACATTTTGGGAACATCCATCCATCCATCCATCCATTTTCTGAGCCGCTTCTCCTCACGAGGGTCGCGGGCGTGCTGGAGCCTATCCCAGCTGTCATCGGGCAGGAGGCGGGGTACACCCTGAACCGGTTGGAAAACCGGAGTGCCCGGAGAAAACCCACGCAGGCACGGGGAGAACATGCAAACTCCAACATGCAAACTCCACACAGGCGGGGCCGGGGATTGAACCCGGGTCATTTTGGGAACATCATATTCAAAATAAGAATTTATTTGCAAAAACAAAAAAATATATTAATCATATTAATCACATTGACCATTAAATATCTTGTCCTTGTAGTGTATTTAATTGAATATAGGTTGACAAGGATTTGCAATTTATTGTATTCAGTTTTTATTTATGTTTTACACAACGTCCCAACTTCATTGGAATTTGGGTTAAAAATTGCCTATATTAATAGTTTAAACCATAAATATACCACAAACTATAATCCCAGAACACTTAGATATAAACAAAAACAAACAAACAAAAAAAAGGATTGTAAGTAGCAGAGTGAAGAAGAGAAGATTCTCTGCAACAACTCGGAAAAAATTTAGCTCCTCCTTTAGATATAACATTATTCTCAGTTGAGAAGTGTCAACATACTTCCTTGACACCAATGAATACTTTCCTATTAGCCAGGTCTTGCACCATTTTAGGGTTTTACAAAAGAGCACAAAAAACGCAAATAGGTGAGTTTTTCAGCGAACAGCTTCTACAGAAAAGAATGCAGATCGGTAAAATTGGTGAAGAGCGGACTGCGAATAGGCGGGGGTTCACTCTATGATGTATGCCAGTAATTCCCCATGAAAATACCACCAAATGCTGAAAGCAGATCTTCAATAAAGTGTATTCATCTGTGTTGGCGCTACAACAGCATGAAGCCAATTATAGCACTTAAAAGACAGAAGAAGCGTGTGTGTGTGTATTTGTGTATGCGTGTGTGTGTGTGGCCTGCTTCTTGGCACGGACGCTGCAATAAATAACCAGACTGCTGACAGGAAACTGTCCAGCTACCTTGAGCATAATAATGAGGTTATCACCGCCCGCTGTGACCGTATGATCGCGGCTCAAGTGTTGTTCCTAAGTCCCTCGCCATCGCTGCTGGCAACCGTGCCTGCCTGAGTGTGTGTGTGCCAACTGTGTACACAGGAAGGGAGGTGACCACCTTGGCTCTCCTCCCTCATTTTTGAGTTTGGCGCCTCTCCAGTCATCTAGTTCTCAAAGTGAGGTCGAGGGATCCCCTTGGGTCCGCGAGCCGTAGCTTGAGGGTTCGCAATATAATTTACATTAATCATTATGTGGTAGGATTTTTAAAAGGGCACACAGTGAATCCCTGCATATTCGCAGTTCAATATTATTTGTGGATTTTCTTTTGTGGAACCTATACTTTGGTATTTGAAAAAAAAAAAAAAAAAAAAACTCGCAAATTTGCTGTTTGTGTGCTCAGGCAAAAGCCATGTCCAATATGAAATATTGTTTTGGCGCCTTCTGGTGGCATCTTGGTGCAAAGCAAATGTTGAGGGGAGAAGCTTTATTTAGTTAGGACATAGCCTTGTCTAATCAAAAAAAGTTGCTTTGTCACCCTCTTGTGGGATCTCTAGGAAATACAGGTACTGTATAACTGGGCATCAATAACTCGCAGATTTTCGCTATTTATGTGTATGGGGGAGAGATGCTGTGTCGCCAATAAAAGAAAGATAATAAATCAATTATTCCTCCCTGACTTAGCTTTGGGCTAATTAAATGTAAATAATAATAATAAATCTGACATTTCATGATGTAAAGTCTTTTTTAAGCACAAAAGCTTTATTATTACAGGAATAAAGTCCCTTTTTTTTAGCACTGACTGTGCAATTTTTTGAGAAAGTTTTTTTCTTTCAGAGAGAATTAAAGTGTCTTTTTTTTCTGGAATAAAAAGCATCATTTTACTAGAATAAAGTTTTATTTTTTTAAACTCACTATCTCACAACTTTATTCTCGTAAGATTACAATTTTTCATGCCAACAAAATGTCTTCGTTCTTGGAAAGATTACTTTTTTCTTGAAGCAACTGTTGTCATAGCATCGCAACATTATTTTTTCTCAAAATATGTGAGTTTGTTGAAACAATACAATTTTTGTTCTTGAAAATGGGCAACTTTTTACATTCTATGGCATTTAGTGGTACATATAGTAGTAAAGTGACACCTTGAGATTCGAGTGATCTGATTTATGAGTGTTTTTGAGATAGGTGCCGTCATTCAGCCATTTTTTTTTGCTTTTACTTGTGTGCTAAAATGTAAGATGCGAGTGCTGTACGATGGCAGTGAATTCAACTCAACTCAATTCACAACCGGTAGCAGTTTGGCAGAGATTCAACAGTTCTTCTTCTTCTTCAAAAGAAAAAAGAGGCTTCAAGCAGTTTAGTACCACTCCCAGTTGAAGTTTATTGTCAAACTAAACATAAAACAAAGATAATTACATCTCGTGTATTTACCCAAACCACATAGCACATGGCTTTGGGAAAGTGCGCTTCGCTTAATGCTAACAAACAATTCAAAACGGCATAACCGGGTTAACGAATAGCATTGCTGTCATGGCATATAACACTTTAAGCAAGGGATATTTGAACACAAACAGTGGAGCAACACATAGAGAGATGATACTCACGGGCATATACGGTATTCTTATTCTTATTATTTTTTTTTCAGGAGTAATGGCATTTCCATTCATTTCAAATAGGAAAGATGATTTGAGATAAGAGTATTTAGGTTTTAGAGTGCAGTTACAGAACCAATTAAACTCTTATCTCAAGGTACCACTGTAGTTATATTTAATTGTGGTTTGCATTCTGAGGTGGTCCTTGGAAAAAAATGCTTCCCCTTTCAGGGGTCCCTAGACCATAAGGTTAGAGAACTGCCTGATCTAATTCAAAAGATAAAGAGTCATCATTATACTTGAGTTGCAGACACCGGGTGTGCAGGCAGACACAAAAGAAGGGCCCCACCGCACACTCTGCTGCACACTTGTTTGGCTCCCTTGGCAGAAGCACAGTGCACTGACAGACACTTAGATTGTTCCTGACCATTGACTTGCGCTCTCTGCACGGCGAGGTCTCGTTTCATAGCGGGAGAAACATGAGACGGGTTCCAGGACAGGGTTCACGTCGAGGGCAAGTAGAGGAGCGTTCGTATCCTCGCCGCGACTCCTGCCATACCCTCAATCCCCTCTCCTCAGGACCGGTGCATTCCAGCTGACCGAAGTGCCTGGAAAATGCCTTGTGTTGAAGATGGCGGCGTGGATGTGACGGTTACCTGCCAGTGACCCGTACAGCTGTTATGGCCGAGCGTGATAACCGGAGCAAGATGGATCGGACTGAGAAATTGTGATGGACCAGCAACTCCTCATCTGCATCTCGGTTGCATCATAGCAAATCGTATATGTGCATACTGTATATTCCCCATGATTGTTATAGTGGGAAACTGTCCCATAGGAAATATTTGTTCTACCGCCATACTGTCACCATAATTAAAAAAAATATACTTTTTTAATCTGTCTTGGCAGCTTAGTCATGCTGTATTATGGATTTTTATACCGAAACAGTTTTGCTGTGCAACGGGAAAGCTTTTGTAGTATACTCACTGTGTTGTATTTCGTATCATGATGATTGATATTTAATGGAAATTCTTTGAGACAGAACAATGTTTGAGTGGGGACAGACAGAGAGAGAGGGGGAAAATGAACCAAAAACAATGACACCATAACAGCAGAATATGAAAACATAACATAGGAGTTGGATTTTATCTATATGAGGACTGGGAAGGCAATGCTACACCCTGTGAGGAATGGATGTGATGAGTAGCCAATAGGACAGGACATCAGGACAGGACAGGACAAGAAAGGGTCAGGACACAGCACAATACCGGACAGTACTAAGTGGGGGTCAGACAGGGCAAAGCAGGATTGAATAGAACAGGATTCGGTGGTATGGGAAAGGGTGGGGTAGGGCAGGCTTGCACAGGACAGGAACAGGACAGTATAGGGTAATGCAGCTCAGGGTGGGAGTGCAAAGGGTAAGGCAAGATAGGACATGGTGGGACAGAACGGGACAATGTGGGGCAGGCAGGGATGTCATGGGACAAGAAGTGGACAGGACAGGGCAAAGCGAGGCAAAATGGGAAAGGACAGGACAGGGTAGGACAGAACAAGGCAGGTAAAGACAGGGCAGGGCACGACAGGACTAGATGGTACGGGATGGTGCATGGTTGGATGTCACACGAGAGTACAGGATAAGGCGCAATAGACCTAGCTGAGACAGGACGGGACAGTGGATGGGGTGAGGAGAGTTGGCACAGGACAGGACTAGGTAGTATGGGAAAGGTTGTGGTGCGGCACAGGGCAGGCCAGTGTAAGAGGACGAGGTGGGACAGGGTGGGAAAGACTGGGAGAGTAGCACTAGATTGGAAGAGGATAAGATGGGCAAAACAGGACAGGGGCAGGTTGTGAAGGAACAGGGTCGGACAAGGCTAAATGACGCAGGGTAGGACGGGATGGGAAAAGACAGTAGCAGTGAACCAGGCTGTGCTAACTGGTTTGCGATACGAGTGGATGATCCAGAATTATAATCATAAAGGTTGCATAACACCAAAACATGTAAATCACTCTTCCACTTTAATCTGCTTCTGAGTCTGACTGTAATGCTCATCTCTGAGCATTCACACACAATGACAAACAATTTCAGAGCCAATTTTTTTTATTGGTCATAGTCGATTCAGCCATTCAAAATAAGCACACCCTACAAGAATAAATACACATTCAAACAGTTATTCGCATCCGTTGTAATCTCGTAAAGTGGCGTTCAAGCATAGTCCAGAGACAGTAAAATAGTCTGTGTTTCAAAGCATGAAAGACATAAGTGTGAGCATATTTTGCTACAAGATGAACAGCAGTATTGTGTGAGTGTCACAGTATATCCATTTGCGCAACCGGTTATCCTCTGCCACCCATTGTGCACGGTCCACGTGGATAAATAAAGAGTGGCCGTGATGAGGATCCTCTCTCAGGAGGTGAAGTAAGAGTCCTGCATGGAGTAGAGGCGGTCGATGGGGGTGAGGAGGGAGGAGGTGTCGCCCAGTGACAAGCAGTCGGCGTCTGCTACATCGCCGTAAAGGGCCTTCAAACCTGAAGAAAATTTGAATTTTGTTTGAATTTGATGAGACTGGTCCAATCATTAGGCACACCTGCACAATACTTTTTTCAAATCAAAACGTTTTTTTGATTTTTATTTTGATATTGACTAACACTACGCACACATTAAAACATTAAATTAGCCCCTTTCTGACAGCGTGCAGTGCTCTTGTATTGGAAAGAACTTGTGTAGGTGTTCCAAAGTTATTACTCATTCAAATATCAGTTGTTAAATAAAATGAACTTGAAATCAATTCAATTGAAGTCATTCTGCAATGTCCTACGGTGTGTGGAATTTTCCCAATAACATCTAAAATGCAACCAAGTTTAAAAAAAAAAATTTAATGTAAATAAAGCAACAGTAAAATATAAAGAAAAACTTTAAAATGAATGAATACAAAATAATGAAAAAAATAAAATACAAAATTAAATAATAAAAAGGTGATATTTTGGTATAAATAGGATAGAATTTCCCTCATGTTACACAAATCATTAAAAGATCTAAAAATATATACAATACAAAATTAAACGAAATCGCATTAAATTAAATTCAAGTTGAAGTCATTTTGCAATGTGTACAAAAATACTTTGAATTCCAGGAAAATAAATATGCGTATTGTATAAAATTTCCCCGTTTGCCACTAACGAGACTAATCAATAAAATAATTATTTTATAAAACAATTAAATATTGATGTTCTTCTGTGTATTCCAAAAATAACATACAATACAGCGGTGGCTTAATATATGAGTTTAATTCATTCTGTGACCATGCTTGTACCTCAAAACATTCCTATTTGAAATCATCTTTCCCCATTAAAATAAAAAAAAATCTTCAATCCCTTTCAGAAGCCCGCTCCCAAAAACAAAACAATCTTTGCATTGTGTTTTTAATAATAAAAATAGCACTCTATAATATTGTACTTTATAAAAACGTATAGGCATGTCATCATAAAATAAAATGTATTATTCAGTTTTTTTTTACTTCAATTCAATGTACATTGTGCTGCTCCTTCTTGTGTGCACACCTTGGCCACTTGGGGGAAAAAATAATACAGACATCGAGACACACATGAAGAAGCGTTTCACGACTGACTGAGTAAGTAGTGGTGTTTACCGTAGGGGTACATGTGATCCCCTGGCATCTGAGGGGGCGTCAGGCCTTGTCTGAAGGGGTCCATGTCAAAGTCTTGCTGCTCCACTGTTGTGAATCCCATCTGCTGTTGCTGGACGTGCGAGTAGGAAGACCCCAGGTGCTCCAGCTGAGAGGTAGGCACACCATTGGGGGGCACTGTGGCCCAATGGGGATGACAAAAGGAAGGCATTTGCTCACACGTTCCAGACCCAAACAAAGTAGGGCAAAATCCACAATAGAGTGAGCCCAAAAACAATATTTTTTTTAAAAGTAGTTTTGCTTTCCCACAACATTTTTAAAGACATTGTAAATGTATTTGACAGTGATGCCTGAGTTATGATGTTTCAAAGCCAATTATTCTGTTGGTATAAAATCTATAGAACATATTGACTTTTCACTGCGTTTTAATCAAGCTCTAAATCCCTGGTGTCAAACTCAAAGCTAGGGGGCCAAATCCGGCCTGCCACATCATTTTAAGTGGCCCGTGAAAGCAAATCGTGTATCAACTTCTATGATTATTGCTAAAATCTGAGATTTCAAATTGTCATATTTAACAAATTAAAAATAAATGATAATATTTTTGCTACCAAACCCCTTTCTACAGTAACTTGAACCAAGTATTATGTTTGACTTCTGATTTCAAAACTAGTTATCCATCAATTTGTTGTTTTTATGTGAGGCAATTAAAAAATTATATGGTTTCACAGTCATAATGGCCCTCTGAGGTAAACCATAACAGGACTGTGGCCCCAAACAAAAATTAGTTTGAAACCCCTGCATATGTTTTTTAATACTGTAAAGTTAAACTTCGATTTACTGTTACCCCAGCGTACCAGTTTTTCGAGTTACGAGCTGTCAATTGGTAGATTTTTTTGCTGCGTGTTGCGAGTCAAGGAGAGCCACAATCATCAATGCACTTTCAGCCGTTTTACTGAACGGGAAAAAACAGTCAAACACAAATACAAAATGACAACACTTGTATGGGGCTGCTGTAGGCCACAACTCACACAACAGGATCTCCTGATTTTGCTCACTAGGCCACGCCCCTTAAAAGCACACTGTCAACAGACAAATACTTTTGGATGGAGAGTATTCACACCAGTTGATTTATTTACATTCTCTTTTTATTAGGTTTCATTGTGTATCAGAAAGAAAGAAAGAAAGAAAGAAAGAAAGAAAGAAAGAAAGAAAGAAAGAAAGAAAGAAAGAAAGAAAGAAAGAAAGAAAGAAAGAAATATAAACCGCTGATTTCCAAGACAAGTAGAGTATCTACACAGTGATGGGAAAATTATTTTACTCCTTTGAAAATGTAATTAGTGTAACTATATCAATAACGTTCTCAAATTAATATAATTACGTTTGGTCACATTTTCATAATTTTTCTTAATTTTGAATGAATGCATTAACAGGAACCTTGGCTGCCCCCCTCAAAAGTGGATTAGAACCATAGATTATTATTTTGTTTGTTCTTTACATAAATAATGAACTAATAACAAAACATGATGAAATGTAAATGCATAATAAAACGTGTTTGTTGCATTACATATAAAACATATGGAAAACCATAAGTCTCGAATTAAGATGATAAAACTCTTCAAAAGTCAATGCTTTTTTTGTTTAAAAGTGCAACTACGAGTCTACGCTAACCTTTTTGTACCACAAGGTGGCGCTTCGAGATCATATTGGGAAAAATATGTCATGTTTGAAACTATATTAGCAGGATGGCACATGACCAGAGAGAGCCAATCACAACTGTCGGCCTTAGAAAGAGGAAGTGATATGAAAAAAAAAACAATCTGATATTTTGCAATAGTTTTTCAAATGTAACTAAAATTGTAATCATGGAAATTTTGTGATTAAATTACATAATCTTGTTACATTTAATTGGTTACTCTTCAACACTATATCTTCGACATTCCACAGAAGAGCGATAAAGAGTGAAAAGACTACATTATAGTGCAATTTATTCTCCGCAGTGTAATACCTTTGTGACACACTTGCTGTTCTTGTTGCTCCTGAGTCGGCTGCTCCTGTTCCTGCTGCTGTTGCCTCCTGGCCAGTTTCTTCATCTAAAAAATAAAAAAATAAAATAAAAAGAGAGTGTTTATTCCACAATGAACTATTAGGTGAAGGACATCTTTCAGCACGCTAGAAGGAAACGACACGAGTCCTCTTTGTGAGGAAATATGAGGTTTCACGTGGAGTCACCATGCGCTGAGATGTCATCAGTTTCCTCTATGAGGAGATAAAAAGGCTGATTTCACCTCTGGCACGCAGGCACGGTGCCGAAAGAGTTTTTCTTATGCTGCACGAGCGTGCGTGTGTGTGTGTGTGTGTGTGTGTGTGTTACCTTGGCTCTTTGGTTCTGGAACCAGACCTGCACGACCCGGACAGTAAGGCCGGTGTCTGCTGCCAGAGTCTCCCGTACCTTTGATTAAGATTCAGGAAAAACAAAGGGGCAGATTTTAAAAACATATAAACAACAGAGGTCCAGTCAAGGTTATACAGTGTCTAACAACTGTGTGTTGTGTTTGTTTTTTTGGGGGGATTTCTTTTTGGGCAGAGAGGTAGAACGACTTTTTCAAAGGAACAAATCTTTTGAGTCGACGTCAGTCCCATTAAAATGATATCCACGCATGTTAACATTACATCATTATTAAATCAACATTCACCCAAAAAAAAATAAAAAAATATGGCAACACAGTCCATCATTTTTTCAAAATGTTTAAAGTGCGCTGACATTATGAGCAGAAACAGCTAACTCACGGGTGTCAAACTCAAGGCCCGGGGGCCAGACCTGGTCCGCCACGTCATTTTACGTGGTCCACTAAAGCTAATCATATACGTCAACTTCATGTTTCTTGATAAAATCTGTGCCATTATTGCATTTTTATTCCCTTTTAATAATGAGTACTAATGAATACCAAATTTGTTTTAAAAAAACAACATTTGAACAAACCATTTAAATTGTTTCCATAAGTAGTTATCTAGTAGAGAACCAGACCAAAATTGTTATGTGAGTTTCCCATTACGTGCTAGCATTAAGCTGGCGGACTTAATGGCAAAGCTATGTTAAAAACTTAAATTAAACTGGGGATGTCGCTGTGTTCCTAATGAAGTAATCACATTCAAACTTATGTTAAATAGGAGACGGCACACACCTGCCATAATTTAAAGTGCCTCTTGACCCTCATAAGGTGTCCAAAAACAGAAAAGAAGTAACTTTACCTTTCGACACGGCTTGGATGAAACCTCAAAGGAGGCTTTGAAGATCCGTCTTTGCTGGGTGGTCAAAATAGTGCGAGGTCTTTTGGGACGTTTACTTTCCTGCTTATCCGATTTAATCCGTCTACTTGTGACAGTCCCTGAGTCCTCCTCTTCCTCCTCCTCGTTATCTTCGTCGGCATTGACACTTTTACCTAAACAAAGAGAGAGACAGTCAAGTGTTAGGTTATGTTTAAAATATATATTTTTAAACAGTTTCCTCCATAACGCAGAGTACTACTTTGCATTACCATGACGACTACAGAGCGTGAATCTGGGAAGGACATGGCTGCAGAGCTTCTGTACTCACTAAACTGTAGTGGTTCTTAGAACGGGGGTCCCTTAGCCATGAATTGGATGTCCGCAAAATGTTTTGCAATAAACTCTGTCATATCATTCAAAAAAAAAAATAAAATAAAAAAAAAAAGTGCATACCTGCATATGGGGACCGGTACACCTATAGAACAACCATAATACATCAATTACTTCTCCCTATCTCAGTTTTCATATGATCACATAAATCTGATATCCCTATATATATATATATATATATATATATATATATATATATATAGTCCTATTTTTTTAGAGAATAAACACATTTTTTTCCAAAATAAAAATCATAATATTATAAGAGTAAAAATATGATTTACCTTCCTCAATACACTTTGACTTGAACAATATAAAAATATTATGATTCTGCCTTTTTATGTGAATATGACTTTTTTCTTTTAAGACTTTTTATGCTGAAAAAAATGTCTTCATTCTTTTAATAATTACATGTTTTTTCTTGAAAACAAAACAAAACAATACTTAATTCCTTCTAATATAAAAATGTTAATTTGTTATTGTAACATTATCAATTTATTCCTCAAAAATAAGCGACATTTTAATTCCTATGGCATTTAGAGATAAACACGGTTCTCACACAGATTACATTTTTTTCTTGGAAAAAGAAGACTTCATAACAATCCAAGTTCTTTTCCCTGAAAACGATATGAATTATATTATAGTAAGTTTTTTTCTTGAAAATATGCAACTTTTTAATTTCTTTGGCATTTAGGGGAACACACCTGTCTCTGGTGAAGTCGGGCTGGCCACACGCTGGTGGTAGTCCTCCCTGGCGCACAGTGGCCGGCCCTCCCTGACCACGCAGCGGTCTCCGGTCCTCAGTGGGGCGGAGCACACGCTGCAGGTGAAGCAGCGCAAGTGGAAGACGGCGGGCCCGGCACGCAGCACCAGCTCTGTGGGAGTGATGCCCGCGGCGCAGCCCCCGCAGCGCACTGCAAACAGCCTGGTGAGAGGGAACGAGACATATGATAGAAACGTGACAAAGCGATATTTTTTATACAGTGCTGCATTAAAATAACTCAAAACATCTTTTCCCATTGAAATGAATGGAAATGGCATTAATCTTACTCCTATGTATGTCACTTACAGTTTGTTCACTACTGTTCACTACCCCCCGTATTCCTCACATACTCTGGCCATGGTAACGCTCGACTTCAACTTCTTAATAAGTTCCGATTTGTCAACAATACTAAGGTTAATGCGTTGACTTTTCTCACCTCTGTCATGATTAGATGCCATAGCAACAAGATGCCAAACAACAATACTGTACCATAATGGAGAGACTACGCATGACTATTCTCGGAACTACCAGGCTACTACCAAAAAGCAGCGACCGATTCTAGAACTAACGGACTTTGCTCGCTACGTGTGGGCGTTTGGCGTTCCAGCCGGACACTCCCTTTTCTGCAGATTTTGTCCATTAAGTATGGATTTTGTTGTTTTCGCCACTATTACTTTGAGTTTTTACTACACATGGTTTGGCCCTGAGCACAAAAACAGTGAATAGGTGAGTTTTTCAGCAAATAATAACGCTAGGTAAGGTTCCCAGGGAATGTTACTGCGTTTGACTGTCACTCTGAATGCCCCAAGGCCTCTTAACCCTCTCCTTGACTTGACTCCCCCTTCCTCCTCATCCTCCCACTCCAGCAGCTCAGACGCATACCCTCAGCATGGCGGGTGCGCATCTTAGCGCCTGGCAACCAGGAGCGGCGCGGGCTTAGCCGCACCGTGACACCGTTGCCGTGGTTCCGGCTGCCGTGCCCGCGGCCGAGCCCCCGGGGAGCGTCCAGAAAAGGCTCACGGCAGGCCGTGGCTCCAGACGGAGGGGGGGAATCAGATATCCCGGCGGGAGAGGCTGGGCCGCCGGTCCTAGGAATTATCCGAGGAATTATCCTTAAGTCTGCTCAGCCAGAGCGGAACAAAGAAAGACCCCCCCCCTCCCTCGACCCTCAAGCAGCAGGACTATTGTCCAGCGGCTGGCACCGACCCATCTTGGGGCTGTCACGCCCGATGATGCGTCATCATTCTGGACTGCAGACCTGACTAGCGGGTCACCGGACCACTCGGCACACTGGCATGAGAAAGTGACAGCTCTTTACAATTCACTGTATATTGCTTACGTTTAAAGCTTAAATTACAGAGTATCCTGTACTGTACGTATTGACGTAATTCATTTTTGAAATGATTTAAAAAAACACAATACTATTTTTCACATTTGTATTTTTTAATTTCTATCTTTTATTTACATTTTATTTAAACTGTATTCACAAATCGTATTTAAGACATACAATACACAACCATTCAAAAGTTTGGGGTCACTTGGAAATGTCCTTATTTTTGAAAGAAAAGCATTTTTTTCCCCATTGAAGATTACGTTAAATTAATCAGAAATAAAAGTCTAGACATTGTTAAATGTGGTTAAAAAAAAAGTACTTTTCTTTATAAAAATAAATAAGAAAATTGTAGTGTCCCCGAAACTTTTGAATGGTAGTGTATAACGGCGTGTTTGCATTTAAAACATTTAAAATTAGTGAACAGTAGTGTATAATGGATGTACAAAATAGCTAATAATTGTAACGATTGGTAGGGTAAGAAAAGATTTAGAGCATGGTATCAAACAAAATTAATAATAATAATAATAACTTATATGATTAATGTAAACCACTTATAAATACTCCATAGGTGTATACTTGTATTGGAAAGTGACACTAAATATGTGCGCATAACTTTTACAAATACATACAGTATACATATACATGACTGTTTGGAATACATAATCTTTGCTGGCATATTGAGGGAAATTATTTATCTACTAGGATACTGTATTTATACTTTAGTTGTCTAATTGTGTTTCTTAAATTTGACCTACTTGACCTCTCTACCTTTTTTCTTCAACTTAAAAAAGAAGTCTTCATCTAACAAAAATCAGATTGACCTTGTCCACAGATGAAATATAAAACATTTAGTTTTTCTATTATTATGTTAACCAGATAGATGATAACCCTATGTAAAGGAATGCTAAACTGTAGCAAAACACACAGTAGTGAAGTAATGACCAACCATTGTACCATTGGAAATGATCCAGTTTCACTTAATTGGTCTGAAAATGATCATTTCTTTAGTCTTTGTTCACCTAATAAATACTTTTTCACTAGGTGACAAAAGCTACAATTAACCTGTAACCATTCATACAATATACCGTATATACATATAAAGTAAAAACTTGTTTTGGATACTACAATAGATTAATATTGATTTAAGTGCAGTGCAGTTGTACACTACTGCAAACAACAACCACGATATTAAAGGTATCTGATTGTTCAATGAACATTTCACTGACAGTGGAGGTGACGAGGCCACTGAGTCCATATATTGACGATTAACAAGTAAAGGTGCTGCTACATCCTTGTCAACAGGTCCACATCCTATTACATTCCTCTGACTCTTGCTGTGTGGTTGCTGGGGGAAACGGCAAAGTCTACTCGGGGTCGGATGGGGTCTGCTTGACCCATGTGGGTCGTCTGCCCCGTGGCCTCGGTGGTATGCGGTTTAATATGGCCGACATGCCACGGTTGTGCATTCCTGAACGCGTGAATCAGTGAAGTTGGCCGAGGGAAGTCGAGGACATATTTGGAATATTTCTACGTTTCTATGACACAACAACGCAACATCAATGCTGAGATACAAATGAAAAAGTATTTCCTATTACTTTGTAGATGATATTGATTTTAAAGTTGTTTATTCCTAGCAAAACACAAAAAAGAGGGTAAATTGTACCGAGTAGTGCAAGGAATGCAGTTTCCAAGACCTTCGACTAACACGGTAGCTGCTCTCACACTTGTACTAAATATCGAGCCGCCTCGTGATCACAAACATGCAATTGTTTACAGTTACTTGAAAGAGGACTTTCAAAAATAACTTTTGGTAATGAGCTCAATAAAGGTTGGGAATCACTGACCAAGTGCGTACGTATGCGTTACGTGGGGTCAAACCTCACTACAACATTCACCACAAGCTGTAACGTTCCCCATGCCAAAAACACGAGCCCAGCCTGGTGCGGTCTAGTGGACACGCACAGAGGCGGATCCAGTTTCTGGATCAGGTGAAGCGGGATCCCTCGTGTGTCAGATATGGATCTCGAGGGTCAAGGACACCGCCAGCCATGTGACCGATATGACCGACGTGGCATCCAGGTCCGGTGGAGCGAGGGGAAAAACTCAATCTGTTGACCTTGTACCGGAACATCAATGAGAACTTTATCAACTCTTTCTAAAGCCTTAATTAATAATTATAAATTCCAGCAGTCTATAAGGCTCATTATTTGGTCACTTCGAAAAATAAATAAATATATATATATATATTATATGTTATATATATATATATATTTTATAAATCATAATACAATGCGTATTTAAGTATAAAATATAACATTTTTACAAAAAATTCATGAATGTTTTGTAAATTATTTTCAATTTTTATCTGAAACCTAATTTTCATTTTTATGTTTTTTTTCCAAGTATAAAGCTTTTTATACACTCGCTCACTTTCAAAATAAAAATAAATGAAGGGAAAAATATTTTCTTGACACATACAGGTATAACGATAAATACTAATCTAATGTTATGAAATAATGTATTGTAATGTAAACGATATTTTTTTCCTCTAAGGCTGCTCAGTTGGTTTGCAGGTTTAATTTTCGGCATTAAAAGCACATCACTATGGATATTGCATCATTTATGTGATGCATGTAGGCATGGAAATGAAATTTATTTGGACTAAAAATAGAATAAAAAGGTCAACATAATACAGATGTCAATTTGATATTAAAATTACAAAGTTGTTCTTTAGTACCGTGCCATATTAAGTGTGATGTTTTTCATTGGATCAATATTTTAGTCTATGTTGGCCAAAGTTCTGTTCCCGATTCGAATTTTGTACAGAAGTCTTAACTTTTTGAATGATACTCTACTAAATCCCAGTTTTAGCGGATGTGTGCTAAAATACAACAGTCGCTTGCAATGAAACACGTCCATCATTTAAAAAGCCACATTTTAGACAAAAGTATAATATGCCATGAAACAGTGATCAGGTTGAGCCAATCACTGTTCCACGGCACATTACTGGGAAATAATCCAATTTCACTGAATTGGTCTGTAAATTATGATTGATTGTCACTTTAATCAGTTTATTCAAAGGGACATAGCCAAACACGCAAATACAAAATGAGAACGTTTGCCAGGAGCTGCTGTAGGCCACAACTCTTGCCCAGACACTCACACGGAGACTTATGGGCTATTTTTCTTCACAGAAAAAGACATCTTACTGAGTATTCTCGACTCATACATCTGGTAAATCACTAAATTGCTTGAGAATACAAAGAACATGACCGGAAAGTCACTGTTTAAAATATAAGCCACAGTCAGAGTTTTATGAAATAAAGTCACAAATACCAACCTTAGTCTGACGAATGCCTAATGCACACACTCATAACTAAATCGGCAGGAACAAATGCAAGTAAAAAGCAACGTTTAGCTTGATTTTGCAGGAAACCGCCCGTTCACACCATGTCCACATGGGCTCTTGTTCACGTCACTGAAGCAGAGCACAAAGGCATGTGCTTGTGTCTAGTGTGTGAACGGGGACCTCAAGTTGACAAATAAAATATCTGCACCTCAATAAAGTATCACATATTGGCATTGGATTGCATATATGAATCATAGATGTACACAATAACATCATAAATAATTGATTGATACTTTGTGGATTTCACTTATTAGGGGGTTTCTGGAACATAACCCCTGCAATAGACAAGGCTTTACTGTCCATCAAAATCGAGTTCCTTGACTGTTATCGGAATGAATCGAACTGGTAAGTCAAGGTACAACTGTGCATACTTTTTGTGACGATTTTGATTCTCGGTGTGGCGTAAGATTTTTCTAATGTACAATATGTGCATTGGCTCAGTAAAGGTTGGGAAACACTTTCTTAAAGAACGCCACGGGACACGAGGGTGAGGCGGGAGGGCCAGAGGCTTAGTACGAAGCGGGTGTGTTACATTTGGAGTGTGAACTCTTAGAGGCGGAGCTCTGGCACCAGGCCTCCTGCTAATTGGTCAGGTTAGATATTTCACGGTCGGATAAGTGTCGTCCCATAGCGCCACACAGGGTCCGCGTCGAGAGCGGCTTTCCAGATGCCGTGGCGCTTCGAATGCCAGGAGCTTGCGGTGGTCGCTGTCCACCAAAATAAGTTCACGCCATTGTGTCTTTTGAAGGGATGCTTCTGACATATGGCCACCTCACAAAACCTGCTCCTTTTTTTTGGGGGGGGGGGGGGGGGCAAAAATAAAGGACAAGTTATTCTGTTTTATTTCTATTGTGTAAGGTGGCGGTTATCATAAGTGAATGGTGAGCTATCGCTGTTGACCTTTATTTCGGTTTCACCGTTTCGCAGCTTTTTATACCGTACGTATGAAATTATATATCGCAGATTTTTCGCCATTTTGCGGTGATCATTTTTTCAGGCGGACTAATGTTACTACGGATTTACACTGCATTAAGCACAAGCCAGTCAGAAAGAGTGCGTGAAAGAGAGAATATCTGACGTTCGGGATCATTTCACACTTTGGAAAAGAGGACAAAGTGTAATATGTCTACTTCACAGCAGCACTGGCTTGTACAACTGCACATCTATGGTAAAGTAAACGTCATTAGCTAATTTAATATAGCCTACCGCCGCTAGTTAGAATGAATTAGTGAGCAAGGGCAGACCCAGCTGTTAGAGCACCTTCACTCGCTTTTATGAACAAACGGTAACGAATTTTTAAAAAATGACGCTGGCTCACAGCCACTCAACAAGCAGACAAGCTAACAGGTTAGCGAGTCAATAGCCCGCCGCTAACCTGAGCCAACTCGACACGCTCATCCAACGTCACTCAACAGACCAGGCCTCCGCCTTTGAAAGCCACACACATTTTAAGTCCCAGATACTACAGTGTAGAACGTTGAAAGATGGTGACCCTAAGGGGACAAAATGAATACATTATTATTATTTCTAGCCATTCTGTTTATTTCTATTGTGCATAGCAGTGGTTATCATGAATAAGTGGCTACCGAGGCCATTGCATTCTTTATAGTAGTCAAGTCAAGTTTATTTGTATAACCCTTAATCACAAAAGAGGTTACCTCCTCACCATATGTTGGCCCCCAGCTTGTAGTTATCGGCCCAGTGGCCCTCGTGATTTTAACACATTTTGACAATGTGTCACTTAAGCTCCACCCCTGCATGCTCGTGTGCGCGTGTGTGTGCGTGTGTGTGTGCGTGTATAAGTATGTGTGTGTGTGTGTATATCACACCTCCCACCCACAGTCACCTTGTTCTCTCAGTGAGACGACTGTGCCAAGTTTCCTGGAAGTCAACTTTCCATGCAAAAAAAAATAAAATTAAATTAAATTTTAAAAATCGCCATCGGCAAACTTGCACATGTAAACAGATACAAGTCAAAAAGTACCAAGAAGCTTGAATGGTATTAGGCAGGAACACACGATTGGCTACGATAGAGTACTTACAGTCACCTGTACATATAATAATAAATAATGAGTTCCGATACAAGATATAAGATAAAAAGAAAATACCACCCGAAACACTTATCAAACACTTATCCAGTCCAATACCACTATTACACTTATCCAGTCCAATACCACTATTGCCTTGAGATACGACTTTAATCTGTTACATAACCACGCTAGTAACTCAAAACATCCATCCATACATCCATTTTCTTTACCGCTTATCCTCACTCGGGCCGTGGGCTGCTGGGGCCTATCCCAGATAGGCGGGGTAGACCCTGAACCGGTCGCCAGCCAATCGCAGGGCACATGTAAACAAACAAACAGTCGCGCTCACATTCACACCTACGGGCAATTTTGAGTCTTCAATCAACCTACCACGTATGTTTTGGGGATTTTGTGGTTGTGTTTTTAAAAAAGACAAAATAAAACTTCATAATGTTGTACTTTCAAAAACATGAATTATTAACGTAATTGAATACAATGAAAAGAACTAAACTGCTTGTTCATCATGATTTAATGCTGCAATTCAATTAATTGTGCCGCTCCTTCTGTTGTGCCCGCCTTGGCCACCAGGGGCAGTAGAGTATAATAAAGTCAAGAACAGTACTGCTTCTTCTTCCGCTAGATTAAGTGAAAATGCTGTAATATTAGTCCTTCTCTATTGCAATTTGTTTTTAATGAGGAAACACGGCAAACCATGACGTTGTACTTTACAAAAACATACAGTAATGTAATAACGAAAGAGAATGAACGTTTTTTTCCCGCTGCAATTATTTAAATGTCCATTGTGCTGCTCTTGCTGTTGTGCCCGTCTTGGCCACCTGGGGGCAGTATAAGACAGACAGACGGATATACGGTTTTATGACGTCCCAACTCCTCTCGGCTCATCAGTATGGCACTAATATTAGTCGTTCTTCACAGAGGATAAAGAAAATATGACTGAGTGTTGTTTTGTTGTCTGTCTACATGTGTTGCTGCACGTCCATTGCTGAAACACTTATAGCACCACAACGTAGATGCTAATTAGCGTTAGCATTAAGCTATTTGGTTGTTTTCAATACACAAGGTGTAATTGTCTTTGATTTACGTATATTTAGTTTGATAGTAAACTTCAAATGGGAGTGCCGATAAACAGCTCGGAGCGTCTTTTTTTGGGAGGGGGAAGAATTGTTCCCTTTCTGCCAAACTGCTGCCTCTTGTGAAATGAGTTCGCCAACACCATGCAGCGTTTTTATTGCAAAATCGCGCTCCCAAGTCAAAGCATAAAACACTGGCTTGTATCTCGAAGCCGAGTCACTCATATCTCAAGGCATCATAGTACGTCTAGTTGCTTTGTTTTATTTTTGTTGTGCAAGGTTGCAGTTATCATTAATAAATGCCCTGCAGTGGAGCGATCACATTAATTACATGACACGCACATGATGTGATACCTCATGTTTTGGCTATGAGTCTCTATTACATGTAAGTAAACTCGGTAAACTGGTTAATGGAAGGGGGTTTGGGTCACTCACTCAGCATAGTCCCGTTTGCAGTAGAGTCGCTGCTCCCGCACGAAGCACGAGTCCCGCAGCGCGTCCCCGCACGCCCAGCAGCGCGCACACGCCTCGTGCCGGAGGCCGTCCGCCACCCGGAGCAAGAACTTGTCCGCGATCGGCCTGCGGCAGCCCGCGCACACCGGCCTGCGCTGCATGTCTGCGAGTTGCAACACGCGCAGTCAATATACGTGCACGCGCACTTACAGTACAAGCTCAGTGGGCGTCACGTGACACAGCCTGCAGATTGAACAATTAAGACTTTTCAAATCGAAAATCAATATTGCCATAAAATGACACACAACTGCATAAATGCGGGGCACTCATTATAACAAATTGGAGCAATAAATTGTCAATTTATCTCAAGAAAATAGGCTTACAAAGCTAAATATAAGTGTTTTCATATTTTTAGTTGACTTTTTATCATATACTATCTAACATGCATTTACATTTAGTTCCAATAATTTAATGTATGTTTAGTTTTGCTCATTAATTTCTATTTATTACATTTTCATCAAATCAAAAACATTTGTCGAATCAATGTAAAATATTTGACAGGTAGTAATATTAATTAAAAAAAAGTACATTTCTATTTTATGTACTGTTTATACTTTACATTGTGGCTCGTAAAATATGCTAAAAATTTATTTGTATTAATTTGATGTAATTTATTTAATTTATTGATAAACATTATTTGTAACAGTGACAAAAAACAGAAACTTTAACAAAGATATTAATGTACAAATAAAACAAAGCATACAATGGCTACAATTTTCTTTACATATTTTATTATATATATATATATATATATATATATATATATATATATATATATATAAAGAAAAAATAACTTTTCTTTTACATATACAGTATGTATTTAAATTTTATCTTATCAAACATTTCTATTCATTTGTATATCATTTATCATTAAACATGCATGCAAAAAACAACAACTATTTGATCAAATATACCAAATTGCTACTAAATACACATTTAACCCAATTTCTTCCCACCTCCATCTGTAGGTAAACATTTTCACCAATCACACAATTCAGTGCTATTAAATATGGGAACTGATGTACCTTCTTCAAAGGAGCTTGCAAAAACGCTGCTAAAAGTAGTGAGGGTCTTCTCAGAGCATCTCCAAGCGTGTGGAAGTGGTTGCGTTTAACAGTCAAGGGCCTGAAAGTTTCTCCTCCTTGGAGATTCTTCTTCTCCTTGTCAACTTCTCCCTACACTGTTAGGACTTTTTATCAAGTATTCTGACAAGCGAGAGAGAGCGAGAGAGCGAGAGAGATAAATAGAGAGAGAGAGAGAGAGAGAGAGAGTGACTTGCTCCACGTGTAGGTGCAGTTACCGCTTTTTGCCACACACACACACACACACACACACACACGTACACACTCTGGCTTTGCCCCCACCTAACCAACGCCACCACAAAACATCCCTCATCTTGAATGCAGCTCAGTGTAACAGCAACAAAGTTGCATTTTTTTTCTTAACAAAAATGCGTATATGTAAAAAGTATGTTGCATTAAAAGTAATCTGACAAGTACAAATTATCCCAAAAGTTATTTAAGTAAATGTAATGGAGTAAATATAGCTCGGTAGACTACCCTTAAAACGCATCATATAAACTACCGAGAAGTACTTGTAATTTCATCGCAGCATATCATAGCATAGTAACACTCAATTGTGGCAGTACAGCGGTCAACTGTTTTTCACCATTTCAGGTTTCCTGATTTTTTGGAGCGTGGCTTAAACAAGGCCCAGTGACCCACCTAGGGATCATGCTTGAGATACCCCTCCCCAATTACGTAAGAATTTGAGTGCCTTCGTTTGTATCAGTGCTTATCCAGTGCAATTGCGACGTGCAGTTAGCTCGCTAGCTATGCCTACACCCCGGAAATGATCTTGCCTTTAGATAGTCCATTGGCGTAGCCGCTTTAGAGTGCCTCGTTGTCTGCCGTGAATGTGTGCCCATCATGTAGAGAAAGTCGGAATAGTGAGGGGGGGGGGGGGGGGGGAATGCATTAATTGTACATTAATTGTACATAGAGAACATTCAATTACAAAAAGACAAAGAGTTTCACATGTATTTCTTAATAACTTTATTCTGTAAGAATATTCAAATGTGTTTTAAGAAATTTTGTTTTATACAATTACTCTATGAATAAAATCTGATTGCTTCTCAAATGCACAGCGTTTGCTTTCAAAACAGACACCGGCAATGTTCTATTTACAAAGAAATTCACTGTGACGCTTGTAGTCAGTCCTCACTGCAGCCTTGAAATAGCGTTTCGGATTTAATTACAATGTTGTTGTTGTTTTAAATTGTTATAAAATATTCAACTTTACAATGTCAGTGTCCTTTTCTCCTCCCAAACCATCGCCACGTTGCTGACAAGGGCTATTTACAAGAGGGGGTATTTGACAGGGGTCATGTGATCTGATGCGGCGCCTCCAGCATCTCCATGAGAAACGTGTCGATGGGCGTGTCCCCGATGAGCTTGAAAAAGAAAAGGTGCTCCAAGCACTTGAGGCCGATGGAGCGCAACGCTGGCAGGCGGAGCAACAGCTTGGCGAACCTGAGCAAAAACAGCACACACAGAAGATCGTTGAGACAATTCATTATGGACACCCATCCATCCATCCATCCATCCATTTTCTGAGACGCTTATCCACACAAGGATCATGGGAGCGCTGGAGCCTATCCCAGCTATCTTCAGGCAGGAGGTGGGGTTCACCCACGCAGGCACGGGGAGAACATGCAAACTCCACACAGGCGGGGCCGGGATTTGAACCCCGGTCCTCAGAACTGGGAGGCAGACGCTCTAACCAGTCGTACACCGTGCCGCCATTATGGGCACCTGATGCTTGCTAAAGATTTGTGTCACCCCTGTATACTTCGGGGATTCGGCACCTATTCGAAGATTTTATAATTTTTTAAAATTCTTTTCAATTTTTTTCCTTTTTCTTTTTACTTTTTATTGGGGAGAAAACCATGCTCAGAAATTATTATTGCCAGTTAATGCCCATTTATTCAAGATTTTTGGGGTTTAATTTTTTTTAATGCAACATACAATGTATCTAAAAATTTATTTGCAATGAATTAATTTATTTTTATTTTACTTATTTTTTAAACATTTAAAATATTTGAATTCCTTTAAAAAAATTGCTTTCTTTCGATATTTTATCATGAAGTTCACTCGCAATGCTTGGTAAAGATGTGCACATATAGTTTTCTTCCAGTAATTTACAAGATGTTGATTCAAATAATAAATAAGTTTTCGCATATAATGATACTGTAAGGCAAATGTATACAGTGAAACCCTGTTATTCTCCGGGGATGCAGAACGAGCCCTGCCAGCGAATAGCAAAAACCAGCTACTAAAAATACACAGTTTGTAGATTAAAAAAGATGGCGACAAAGCACTTGAAACAGAGACTGCATGCATCGAGCATGTACACGATCACTGAGCCATCATAGTAACATTATTAAACACAAACAAACTACCTTCACACATTGTACATAAATCCTATTCACTAATCAATGGCATTTGGCATTGACACACGTTAGGTTTGAACAGAATGATCGTAAATAACGTTGGCAAATGAGCCACATGTTGCTACGCCATGTCTCCATACTAGGTGCATTTTACTTTTCCTTGTCTTGCTATGTACATTTGACCTACCTTATTTTAAATAATTTTGGACTGTCAATAAGTTTAAGATGTGGTCTTTATATACAATTATTTATAACTATCAAGTAATTCTACAAAGTTTGATGAAGTCACTAGAAAATGTGCTGATATAAGAAAAATGTAATTCAGGAAATCTGAAACAGTGGTTCCCACCTGCCCGGCTGGTCCGGGTATTTGTGTTTGGTGTAGGACTCCAGTGATGCATAGACCTTTTCTCTCAGTGCCTCCACCTCCGTTGGGTTGGACAGGCCTTTCGCATCTGAATCAAACAGACATTGGCGGACACATGAAAACACAACATCAGCAACAGCCAGAGACATTAGAGACTTTGAGAGTTTCAAACATTATATTTCTCGGATTCCATTTTTTTTTCATTTGTATTATTATTATACATATAAAGCTTATCTACATAAATACAAACATTTGAACAGCATATCTCCTCTGGGTTTTTTCTTAAATCTTCAGAAGAGTGAGTCTCAATGTGTGGGGCTCCACCTTGTGGTATGTTAAAGGAACACTTTGGCTACATTTTTAAATGATACAATTTTAAATCATCCATCCATTTTCTGAGCCGGTTATCCTCAGAAGGGTCGCCGGAGTGCTGGAGCCTATCCCAGCTATCATCGGGCAGGAGGCGGGGTTCACCATGAACTGGTTGCCTGCCAATCGCAGGGCACATACAAACAAACAACCATTCGCACTCACATTCACACCTACGGGCAATTTAGAGTTGTCAATTAACCTACCATGCATGTTTTTGGGATGTGGGAGAAAACCGGAGTGCCCGGAGAAAATCCACGCAGGCACGGGGAGAACATGCAAACTCCACACAGGCGGGGCCAGGGATTGAACCCCGGTCCTCAGAACTGTGAGGCTGACGCTCTAACCAGTCGGCCCACGTGCCGCACCATACATTAAAATAGTTTACATAAATGTTTTAAATAAAATAAAGTATCATTTAAATCATAAAATTATGGTACTATTACAAGTATTCATTACTTAATTTTATGAATTTTAGATACGTAAATGTCTTACTACAAAGATTACCTGGGATTAGTTTTCTATTTATATCAGGGAGTACATAAATTTTTTATCGTAACTTTCAAAATCTAGTTTTACGACATAGTAGTTCTTAACTCTTTGGGAGTTTCTGGGATGAAATTGTCAAATTCTCAATTTCTATTTATTTCAAGGAGTGCCCAATAAATGCCTAACTACATAAATTATAACTATAACTATGTAACTTAAAACTATGTGTATGTTAGCATGTTACTGTTAAAACATTGTCTACGTAACTTTGAAACGGCAAATCTAGATGAAGGATACGGTTTCTTTGAGAATATTCTTTTTAAAATAATAATTACAGTTTACAAACAATTTAAAATTCAAAAATACAATATTCAAAATATATTTTATTATAGGAAAGTTTTATAATTTTAATAACAAAATTCAGTCTTACTATAATGATTTTTATGAATGAAATTATAACATTTTAAATTAATATGGTTTCAGTGAATGGTCTATGAAGGCTTATTTAAGTACAGTTTTGTAGGTTTTGAGGATAAACAGACTTGCTGTTTTTAAAAAATGTTTTTTGATTAAATGACACCACGATTCCTTAAATAAAGGCTGTTCTATACTGCCATCTTCTGCATGATTCTTGAAAGACCTCGGCAGAGCCAAAGAGCCACTTGCAAGCCACATATTGGCCTCCTCTGCTGAAGACTGCATAAAATAATTAACATTACACATACCGTGACGGCGGAAACATTTTTGACCCCTCAAGGCCACCATACCCGTAGAAAAAAAGTGAGATTAATAAAGAGAAAAAATAAATGTGACCACTAGGGTCACATAGTAACAGTTTGTTTGCTATGCATAAAAAATAATAAATCTTTTTTGTGGCTCATTACCATCAAGTCATGTTTGCTCGTCGTGTCACACATCTGTCTGTTGCATACAAAAAAACGGAGCAAGGTCTCGACATGGACGAATTTCTGAGCTATCTGGAGCCATAATTATACATACCGTGAAGTAGATAGAGGTGTTATAAGGTGAGTGGATGAAGAAGCACTGACCTGGGTTAAAGAGGACAATGGCTCGCAAGCAGCCCAGCTCGGTTTTATCCATCTGCATATCCTTCATTTTGGAGACGAGCTCTGTCAGGACTCTGCAATGATATCAAATACATAATAATTCATCAACTGAAAGTGGGACAAAAATTAAGCAAAGAAACCCATTTGAAATTCCTGGTTAAGGCACAAGTCTACATTTTTTATTGTCACATTCTGTATTTCGGGTTAAAAATGAAACCCTTATCCTCCTCTGAGAGTGTGAGTGCAAACCTCAGTGGTCAATATATTTTTGTTCTTTGCTTCCGACCTGTCAAAGATGGAGCCCACTCCAGCGCTGTGTGCGCTGCTCCTGTGCACGTGGAGGCCCGTGGCCAGCAGGATTCCGTCTTTCACCGTCACCGAGCGATGAGAGAAGGACGCAATGAGCAGCTCGTTCCAACCTGCAAGAAGAAGAAGAAAGTGAACAAAGCTAAAAGACATAATTCCATGGACGAAATCAGATATATCTTTGTTTGGGGAACGCTGAAAAGAAAAACTAGATGGGGACGAACTTGTGTCTTTTGGTTTTTGTTTCAATTTAAACTTTACTATTAAAAATTTTAGTTTAATTAAAACTTTTTCTCCTGTTATATTACAACATTTTTGGGGAAAAAACATGACTTGTTGTAATATAACAAAATTTTTCCAGAAAAAATATAACTTTTCTTGTAAAAATATTGCTTTGTTTTACTCTTTATTCCCATGGTATTTTTTTTTTCAGAGTGGCCTAAATATGCCTTTGTTAGACTCGCTATATAATGACTTCCTCGAGAAAAACAATCACTAAAAAATACAATTACTTCTATAAAGAAAAATGACTTTGCAACAAACAAAACATTTTTACTTCTTTCCTTGAAAAATTACTTTACTCTTTTAAAACTGACTTTTTATCGAAAAAAAAGATTATTTTTTTTCAAAAACAAAACAAAACATTTTGTATTTTTGCAAAAAACAAAAACTAAAACAAAAAAACGGCACTTTCGTAAGATTACTACAACCCCAATGCCAATGAAGTTGGGACGCTGTGTTAAACATAACTAAAAACAGAATACAATGATTTGCAAATCATGTTCAACCTATATTTAATTGAATAGACTGCAAAGACAAGATATTTAATGTTCAAACTGATAAACTTGATAGTTTTTTAGCAAATAATCATGAACTTAGAGTTTTATGGCTGCAACACATTCCAAAAAAGCTGGGACAGGGTCATGTTTACCACTGTGTTACATTGCCTTTTCTTTTAACAACATTCAATAAACGTTTGGGAACTGAGGACACTAATTGTTGAAGGTGGAATTCTTTCCCATTCTTGCTTGATGTACAGCTTCAGCAGTTCAACAGTCCGGGGTCTCTGTTGTCGTATTGTACGCTTCATAATGCGCCACACATTTTCAATGGTAGACAGGTCTGTACTGCAGGCAGGCCAGTCTAGTACCCGCACTCTTTTACTACAAAGCCACGCTGTTGTAACACGTGCAGAATGTGGTTTGGCATTGTCTTGCTGAAATAAGCAGGGTCATCCATGAAAAAGACGTTCCTTGGATGGCAGCATATGTTTCTCCAAAACCTGTATGTACCTTTCAGCATTAATGGTGCCTTCACAGATGTCTAAGTTACCCATGCCATTGGCACCAACACAGCCCCATACATCACAGATGCTGGCTTTTGAACTTTGCATCCATAACAGTCTGGATGGTTCTTTTCCTCTTTGGCCCGGAGGACACGATGTCCACAATTTCCAAAAACAATTTGAAATGGACCACAGAACAGTTTTCCACTTTGCATCAGTCCATCTTAGATGACCTCGGGCCCAGAGAAGCCGGCGGTGTTTCTGGGTGTTGTTGATGAATTAATTTTGCTTTGGATACTAGAGTTTCAAGTTGCACTCACAGATGTAGTGACAAACTGTATCTTTTTTTGGAACGTGTTGCAGCCATAAAATTCTAAGTTAATGATTATTTGCTAAAAGCAATCAAGTTTATCAGTTTGAACATTAAATATCTTGTCTTTGTAGTGTATTCCATTAAATATATTTTGAACATGATTTGCAAATCATTGTATTCTGTTTTTATTTATGTTTAACACAACGTCCCAACTTCATTGGAATTGGGGTTGTAGTATGTAAGGACTTCTTCATGCAGGCAAATCTCTTACCAGCAGAGGTCGTTCCTGCCTCATTTGCAAACGCACTGCTGGGACTTATGGGTTATTTTTAGTTTTACTGCCCCATTTAGCTTAAATGGTAAATATGTCAAGTGAATATTAAGAGACTTTAATTGACTGCCTGCCTAACGATGACCACCATGGGCATTGTGGCTGTTAAAATGCTATGATGTGTGTGTTTAGTGCAATATACAAAAGATTAGTGGTCCTCAAACTGGACGATAACTTCGGGGTCCTCAAAATAATTTCCAATATTATGTCATTTCATTTTAAGGAGCGCATACCACTTACACATGTGGACCAGCAAATCACCAAAAAAAAAAAAAATCATACTAACCAACAACTCCTCCATACCTTTGGGCCAATTAAATGTTCTGATATGATTGTGACGTGTCACATAAATCTGACATCCCTGCAAGCCCCTCAGCATTTCTAGCCCTCTCACACCCTTTTCACATGTAGAGGTATACAGGTGGAGCAGGGTGATCTCGACAAAAGGGTTAAATGTTTTCAACACGATTATAAGCCACTGCTTTTGTTACGTAAACTGTAAATGTGCACCATGTCATGGCAATGTTCAGCGCCACTGACTTCCACCAGGCTCCTTTCTAGTCTCACACAAAACAATGCAATTTTGCACTAATTATCTAAATAAATATTTATATACCCAGGGTGGGGTTACCTGCTCGTAATAGGATGACCTGGTCATCAAGGGGGAGCTCTGAAAAGTGGGGGATCCTCTTGGCCCACTCCACTAAAGTGAAGAGCTGCTTGTCTGCTGCCTGGCAGATGTTGGTGACGGGGTCGTTGGTCTACAGGCAGAGAAACAGGGAGGTTGAGCTGGCATTCCAGAACAAAAGTCAAGACAACAGAAAATATGTGCAGCAAGGCTTATTTTGGGGTTCTTTGCACAACAGTGACATGCTCCCGAGACTTGTGAACAAGTTTTTGGCAAGCCCGAAGTATCTTGGATCACATTGATAGGAATATCACAAGAGTTCTTGCTCAAGCGTGAAGCAATCATTCCTCCAAATTCAAAGGAGATCATTTGTAAATTGAGACCGAGAGAAACTGGACCAGGAAACCGGTGCACCGATTGGACTGTTTGACCCCAACTTCCTCTGGACATACAAAATCAATATAATGTTGCTTTGATATGGGCAATCAATGGAATGCAGATCAAAAAATATTAATCTGGTCAATCACTAACCAGGAAAATGTAGTCATAGACTTCAATTATCTCAAACATCTTGGAGTGAATAGGATTCTTTCTAAACTGACAATAACCATTAAAATTTGAAGAAAACTATCTATCTATCTATCTATCTATCTATCTATCTATCTATCTATCTATCTATCTATCTATCTATCTATCTATCTATCTATCTATCTATCTATCTATCTATCTATCTATCTATCTATCAAACAAGCTAGCTAGATAGGTAGCTCGTGAACTAGCTAACTAGCTAGCTATCATGTGTAATGTTGATTACTTTATGCACTCACTTCAACATAATTTCTTACTTTCCTATTAGCCAGGGGTTTGGCACCATCTTGTGGCAACTTGGAGTGTTATAGAAAGAAAATTGCTGCCGATAAATTCCACAGGAAAAAAAAAAAAAAAGGTTTATCGGTGAATGGTTGAATAGCGAAGCTCAAATTGGCGGGGTTTCACTGTAGTGGTCAACATGATAACATTTGAAGGGGCACGAATGAGACGTGGTCGTTACAGTAGACTGGCAATGTGGTGCTAATGTGTCGCTCACTGCGAAGAACCCTTACTGAGTTGCCGGGGCTGCCGTCGGGGCACGTCTCCGTTTTGGGCTCCACCGCCAGCTCGGCGTCCAGGATCTTGTCCACGGGCATCTCCTCATTGAAACTGCTGGTCGACTCCACCTCGTTCTCCCCACGCTCTTTCCCACGCTGCCTCTCTTCCTGTACTGCTACAACATGCAGGCACACACAAACTCATATTTTTGCAGTCATCACTTGTGTTACACAACAGATGCATTACACAGTACACTCAGTGGTAACTTTATATGGTAGACCTGCAGGAGCTCATGATATCAAATATAACAATTCTTGACAAATATATGTAATAATGACCAAGTTTGATTGACTGTTAGTAGAGGTGTTTCATAGTTTCTTAATATAGTTTTGAGGATTATAACTTACTGCTAACACTAAATTCACCATCCTAAAAAGTACTATAAAACAACAGAAAGAATCAAATTACTTTTTAAAATAGAAATTAGGAAGGCTTTGACCTTCTGAAAAGTATTTTCATGTGTTTAATGAATCTGTATGGCACAAGTTTTACTTTTTGAATTGAAGTCATTGAAATAAATGAACTTTTTCTACCATATTCAAATCGATTGAGATGCACCTGCATGTGAAATGGGCGGGTGCACAACGGCTATAAGACGTCTACACACCCCTCTTGCAATGCCTTTTTTTTTGGTGATATACAGTAAAAATGAGACCAACCAAGGTCGAACTTTTTGCCCAGTATTCCAAACGGTATGTCAAACGCAACACTGCTCATCACCAAAATAACACCACACCTACAGTGAAGCATGGAGTTGGCAGCTTCATGCTGTTCTTCAACTGGAACTGGTGCCTTAGTCCAGGTGAGAGGGAAGTATGAGCAATTCAAAATAGCAGCTAGTATAAGCACAAAAAACTTTCAGGTTAATTGGGCACACTTTAAATTGTAGCAGGTGTCTGCTGACTCCATTTAACATGAGTTTGAATGTAATTGGTTAATTCTGATCACAGCCATATCCCAGTTACAGTATATAAGAGGTATACACACTTGTACATTATCTAAGCTGTTTACTTTTACTTCCCCTCTCTCCCAATTTGGTTGTACAGGTTATAGGTCGGCGGCACGGTGGCCGACTGGTTAGAGCGTCAGCCTCACAGTTCTGAGGTGCGGGGTTCAATCCCCGTCCCCGCCTGTGTGGAGTTTGCATGTTCTCCCTGTGCCTGTGTGGGTTTTCTCCGGGCACTCCGGTTTCCTCCCACATCCCGAAAACATGCATTAATTGGAGACTCTAAATTGCCCGTAGGCATGACCGTGAGTGCGAATGGTTGTTTGTTTCTATGTGCCCTGTGATTGGCTGGCAACCAGTTCAGGGTGTACCCCGCCTCCTGCCCGATGACAGCTGGGATAGGCTCCAGCACGCCTGCGACCCTAGTGAGGAGAAGCGGCTCAGAAAATGGATGGATGGAGGTTATAGGTCACATAATTGGTGGGTTTTATCTTGGGTTCTTTCTTTAGATCACAAAAACCTGTCAATAGAGCAGGGGTGTGTAGAATGTTTAGATCCACTGTACCTAATATTGCAGAGTGTAGGCATATAATATAGAAATTATATTACAATACTGTATTACTTATTATTTATTTATCTATATGATATAGGATATAAAAAATATATATAATATTTTTATTTTCTGTTTATTTGTTAAACGTTGGGTACTTTTTAAAAATAAATATAATACATGCTGTTCTCTCAAGTTTTTAGTGTATGTTGTTGATAATAAATATGAATGAGAAATATACCCCAGTGCCAAGTACCTTCTCTCTTCATGCCCATGGCCAGGCACTTCTGGTAGCGACAGTACTGGCAGCGGTTGCGCTGGCGCTTGTCGATCAGACACTCTTTGCTGTCTCGACAAGTATAGGTGAGATCTTTGCGCACGGTCCTCTTGAAGAAGCCTTTGCATCCCTCACAGCTGTACACGCCATAGTGTTTCCCTGCACGCATACGAAAGGATACGTGTCATCTTTAGCTGAAGGAATTGTTATGTTGAGAGTCTGCCCTTTGAGTTACCTGAGGAGCGGTCTCCACAGATGGCGCAGATGTGCTTTGACATCCCTCCCGGGCTCGGGCACTGGTAGTTGATGCTCCCCAGGTTCTGCAGGCCCGGCGGAGGCTTGATGTCCTCAGAGCTGCTAACACTGTTCATAGAGTTCATCTAGCACAAATGAGAAGCGAACAAGAGTTGAGGGCGAGGGGACCAGTCAGCTAAGGTGAATTAGCGAAGGACAGGAAGGGGAGGGGAAGTAAGAGTGAATGGTGTTAGGTGGTCTCGTGACATGTTCCTGTTTTTTTTTTCCCTTATTTACTTATTTTGTCCTCTGCTCACCATTGTGTGTCCCCCGCCCCAACACCACCCAACCGCACAGCCACAATTTTATTGTGAAAGTGTGTCACATGCCTGCTCAGCGGGAGGGCTGACTGTTCTCGCTGAGGCTTGTCATGCAGGTTTCTAAATGTTTCTAAGTCTGGGAGAGGCACATGAGGCCAGTCACATGGTCGCCAGGATGTGTAGTTCTTAAGCACAGACAGAAGGAGGCGCTAACATGAATTATTGCATTTTGAAGGGTTGGAGAAGGTCTCTTGACAGCTATTGAGTAAAGCTTTGACTTTTGCACATACATTAGCTCACTTTAAAGTATCGTTGCAAAATTTCACATCACCATTGAAAAGACATTATGCAACTGCAATATGATATTTTTTAATTCATCCTTTACACAGCAGTGATTTTGACATTTTATTTTATGCAACTCTTCATTAGGAGAGTAACCTTAACACATGAATCTCAATTAATTAATTACAAAAAGTTAAAGTGAGTTAAAAAAAAAGTTGAAATGCAATTCAATGCATTTTTTCAGAGTTAACAATATTCCTGTCTGTGTCAATTATTGATTCAGTAGTTGACTAAAATCTTTTTAAATTAACCCAAGTTGCTTTGTAGGGCAAATATTTTTACACTATAAAAATGCGATTAATCAAGTTTAAATAATTACAAAGCCGCTAATTAATTAGATATTTTTCATTAATATCCCCTACAATTGATAGTTTATTTATAGTTAGGCAGTGAGTAGGTGTAATGCATTATTATTATTATTATTATTATTATTATTATTATTGCATACTGCACAGTATTTTATCACATGGGGGAAATTTGAATAAAGTTGGAACAATACAGTTTTTTTTGGTGTTTTCATTATCATAATTCGGTCCTCTGATCCCCTTATGCTGACAAGAGCCAAGCAGCATTTTTTTTTCCAATGTTTTTGTGCAAACATCTGCAACACAGCTGGAAACGCTGACCGACAAATGCCCCTCTGTCTATATTTGATGTGGTGTGTCATAACCGACCCACGTCTCAGTCACCTCAGGCTTTTCCTATCACTTATTTACAATGTGCACTCTCCTCCGACGCTTGCCTAATGGTGGACTCATCACAGACCTCTAGGTGGTGACCTTCCGGCTGAGACGAGCATGCGTGGGATTCTTTCCTGTCAGCTTTCCGTCTGCATGGTCGCCATCCGCACATGCCCCCAAGGCAGACACTTGTACTTAAATGAGCATCCACCCCGCCCCCTTTACCAGCTAGTGCTCTTCAGCGCACTCAGCCACAGATTTCACTCATAATTAATTTCACGTGTGTACACAATACAACTCTAAACTGCTGCTCAAATGTTAATTCAGCTCCAGACATAAAAACATGCTTCTAACGGAGACAAACGCCTTTTATTGGATTATTGATGCGTCATACATTCTTTATGCAATACAAGCTACGAAGAACATAGAGCAGCATGTGCGTGAAATGTGCTTCTGCACTTTTCCAATTGCTTAGATTCATAAACTAAGAGTGAAAAATTCAATTTGCAGATGTCTCCAATACTAGATTTCTTGCTACAGTGGTGTCTCATACCTCAAAACACTTGAATCTCAAACCATCTTTCCGCTTCAATTTTTTTTAAAGAAGAAAAATAGCACTCTATAATATTTTACTTTACAATGGACATTTGGCTGTTCCTACAACACACCTGGGAGCAGTATAATACAGGCATACGGACATACATGGTCACAGCTCCTAAAAAAACTGCAGTAATTTAGTCGTTCTTTGCAGAGGATAAAGAATATATGTCTGAGAATTGCTATAGTATCTCTCTACATGTGTTGCTCCACCGTTTGTGTTCAAATATCTATAACTTAAAGGATTAAAACACGGATATATATATTGGATGCTATGCTAATGTATTTTGATAGAAAATTGACAGACATCTTCATAAGACACCTGGGAGCTGTTTTCAATAGTCAAAATTTTGCATAATATACCTTTAAAGCTGGCTATTCGGCATTGCTGTGCATGTCAATGACTGTGTTAGAGGTAATTTTTGTCCAACAGAGTAATTTTGTCATTTCAGATTCAATAAATTTGTCTTAGCTTATTGCGTAGGACAACTTCGCTCCTCCAGAGACAACAGCCAGACAGCTCTGCAACTCCTACAGGTATTTGGAAGGAGCCAACTCCTGAGAAGTAAGGTCACTTAACTTAATATATTGCACATTATGCAAATCTTTACACTAATGTCCCTCTTACAACAACATTTAAATTGTACTTGCTTTTTTTTTTTTTTTGGTTTTTAAAATTACCTTTTTATTTTATAATTACTACCGCATACTGTACTTGAATTTTAACTACTGCTTCAGACTGCCGAGTGTACATAATCATTGTTTGATAACTGTGCCTTTTCCTTAGCTTCTTTGAGAATTAATACACTTATAAGGATACAAGGCATGATAATCCAAAGAAGAAAATGGAAATGATGATGATAAAAATAAAAAAAGGGTGCATTTTGTCCTTAAATCTTACATGACAACTATCTATCCATCCATCCATTTTCTGAGCCGCTTCTCCTCACTAGGGTCACGGCGTGCCGGAGCCTATCCCAGCTATCATCGGGCAGGAGGCGGAGTACACCCTAAACTGGTTGCCAGCCAATTGCAGGGCACATACAAAAAAACAACCATTCGCACTCACATTCACACCTAAGGGCAATTTAGAGTTGTCAATCAACCTACCATGCATGTTTTTGGGATGTGGGAGGAAACCGGAGTGCCTGGAGAAAACTCACGCAGGCACGGGGAGAACATACAAACTCCACACAGGCGGGGCTGGGATTTGAACCCGGGTCCTCAGAACTGTGAGGCAGATGTGCTAACCAGTCGTCCACTGTGCCGCCCAGCTTGATTCCATTTCCATTATTTATTTTTCTTTTCTTTTTTTTTTTTTTTTTTTTTGTCCTGTCGGCTGTTAGGTCAAGCAGAATGAAAAATCTGGATCCCTTTTTTGCCGGAACAGTTTTACTGTGTCACAGTGGAGTTTTCAACCTTCCGCTGTGGTATTATAATTGAGGTTTATTGAAAATCAGACTTGATCATTCGAACAGAACAAAGTTTCTAGAAGGGAGAGCGAAACAAAGACAAAAGACAAAGCACTAATTGAAAACAGGATGAGAGAAGTAAATCATTACATAAACTCCAACAATGAAACATTAATACGAGTGTTGCATGGGGCTGTAGTGCTACACCCTGTGAGGGCAAGGACAGGACAAGATAGAACAGGACAAGGACAGGAGAAGAAGCATGCAGGAAAAGGGTCTTGAACTCGGCTGTACAACTGAAGTGTGGTGGCATTAATTATGTGAATTATAAAAGTCTACAGGACGAGAGCAAAAGTGATTTGCATATTCATGAGTTATTTGTTGCAGTAAGTGCGTGACCCCAGGCCCTGTGAAAGAGTCCTAGGGTTGTGTGCCTGCGGATACATGCAAGTGAATTGACACCGTTTTACATGCACAAAGACTGACAGAAGTGTCCTGTAATTGCTGTGGCCGCACCGCGGCAGCTGAGGACCCCACCCGATCAATCGAGGGGCGGGAACAAGCCCAGGGGTCCACCAGAGAGCAGCCCGGCGGACAGGACACGTCCCACACCGAGGGACCCAGGGCGGTCCGCCGGCCCCACCGAGGCGCCTCGACAACCGGCCGCAGGGACCCAATGCCACCCCCCCAGCCAACCACCCTACCTACCCCCCCACCCCCACCCCACCCCCCAACCCGCAGGGCCCGCGATGCAGCCAGTCCCCGCCCAGACCGAGGGCGGGAGAGTGTCCCTTGTTAGTTGGAAAGGAGGGTGGATAGGGGCACCCGACAAGGGAATGATAAGGGGGGGACCCAAGGAGCAGCCACGGGCAATGAGAGGTCACCCGCAACACCAAGCAGTCATCCAGCCTGCGGGGCCCGGCCTCGGGAGCACAGCCATGCAAGTAAGTGCCAGGGTCCCGACTGGCAGTCATTGGCCCTACCCAGTGTATCAGTGCCCGCCTGAGTGGTGTGGTGCATTAAAATCTGGAGAGGTCAGTGAGCCAAGGGGGTGGGGGCAGGGCTGCCAGGCACTACTGCCTAACAGCCAAACCCCACACAACCACGACCCACCGCCCCCAGAGATAGGTGTATGTGGTGCATTAAAACATGGGGAGTGTGTGTGATGCATTTAAAATCCAGGGGGGCAGGCAAGGCGGAGGGGCAGGGCGCACGGACCGAGAAACAGCACAGATGTGCTGAAACCCAATCCGGCACCCACACTCTCCCGATCCCATACCAGTCCCCCAGGAACCCTTTGATATGTGTATGTGCCCAGATGTGATTAGTGAGAAATATATACAGTGAATGGTGTGCGTGTGTGCTAAGTGAGTGATTAAGAGGCATCGCTCCCACAGGTCGGGCCCATATTGTAGACTGTATAATTATATATCGGCCTTCTGGATCTGCTACTGTACTATTTATTGTAAAAGATAGTCTTTTGTGGACTAGTATTGAGACTCCTCTTTGTCCTACAGTTATAAAAGGCCGAGATAACCTGAGTGAAATTAGAGTCAATGAGGCATTTTTCTTCGGATTTAGTAGGGTGCGTTTCTTGTAATAGGAGGAGGTCTGTTTTAAATTTAGTGGTATAATCCATAATCTTAATTCTCTTTGCCTGTGATCGAATGCCATTGACATTCCAAGACACGAATGTTAAGTGTGACATATAATGGGTGTGTGTATCATCATTTTAAATAGATTTGATACGATGCATTCTTTGCTGTGGTTTTTTTGACAGTTTTCGGGAGATTTTTTGGTATTGTGTTGATGAATGTTATTTAGAGAGGGTGATAGAGATGCTATATTTGAGTACTGCAAAGCCAGGGTACATAGAAGGGTAACGAGCAAACACTAAACATAGGAAACAAACAGTGACAAGGGGATAATATGCTGTGTGGTGGTGGTTTGTGGTACGCAAAAAGAGTTTTAGCGACTTGTGCGTTTAGTGTGTGTGGAAGCAAGCAGTGCAGGAAAGCAGAGAGAGAGGAGTGATGATTCATGCTGGGGGCATGAGGGATTCCGTTTTTGTTTATCTAAGCAAAAGTGGAAAGAATGAAACAGAATACAATACATTTTTGACAATTCATAACGACAACAGATCAAAAATAGTACTTATCTAGAAGAGCCAGGGCGTGACGTGGGCATCACGAAACAGTTGGCCGTCGACATATAGCTTGTCGACAACTAACCACGCTCGTTTGCCTTTGTCGCGGAACCCCTTTATCTACGGGTACAAAACTCTACGCCTCTCATTAATCTCCTCGGGGAACTGGTCGTGCATTCCAAACGAAGTCCCTTTAAGCTCCCGACCTTTGGATTTTACAAACACTTTTTTTGAAAGTGTTCAAATTTTGCAATGACGGGACGTGGTCGGTTTCCTGGACGAGGGCCTCCCAATCGGTGGACACTGTGAAAAGTGATCTTGTCGACTGTATCTTGCTGTATGTTAAGCGCGGACGTCATCAAGTTTTTAATCTGCACCTCGAGGTCTTCCGGAGCATTGTCTGGAATGCCTGAGAAAATGAGGTTGTCACGCATCTCGATTGAATGTCCAACGTAGTTTCTTTCATGAATTTATATTCCAGTCTAAGAGTTGGTAGTTCTGCTGAAGTTGACATCATGTTTGATCGAAGCGCAGTATTATCTAATTTTAGCAATCACGCAATCTCTCGCTTTGTCACGGCATGCTCCCGAGCTTCCTGTCACCCATCATGTTATCAACCCCCAGTTAGTTCACATTTCCATTATTTATTACAAAAACATTTTTTATTTATTTATTTGTTTTAAACTAAATAAATTGAGCGTCCAAACAATCTCCCGGAACAGATTGCGTTACAGTTCTGAGGCTCTGCTGGGTATTAGTTGACATTTGTTATTTATTTGGTCAAAATGTAATAATCAGACGTGCACTAGCTGGGGGCTGAACATCCCGACAATGAACTAGGAACAATACTGGACTTGGTGTGTGCGGTCATGGACTTCAGTTGACCGGAGAATAAAGTAGGATGTACAGTATTCCATATGACACAATGACCTAATAACTTGGTATTAACCCTGAGTGTCCCTTCAGGCATGGATCTATATAGTCATCGGAACGTATGGAGAGTGTAATGTCTGCGGTGCTGGCTTCTGCGGGGCATTCAACAACTTTCTGTGGCTACAGTTCCATTGATCCTCCATTAGCTCACTGTCGTAGTTCAATATGCCAGACAGAAAAAGGCGGGGCAATCTTGGGGCATGTTCCCATTATTTTTTTCACATACGAAGTGTGTCAGAAAATTCTAGAAGTGGTGTCACAAAAGATTACTTGAATCCATAACTACAAGTACAAACTGAGTTTTCCCTTTCAATGGGGGCCAGATGCTTGTATCTCAATTGGTATGGTATGGTAGCTTTTATTGTCAGTCCTCAATATATGTGAAACGTACAGAGGGCCGAAATTACTTTCCCAAGAGGCCATTGTCACAAAAATCAATTACAAACAAACAAACAAATCATAAAACATAAAAAACATCAATGCTCTGTGGATGAAGAGGTTATAGATGAAAGAGGAAGTCTGGAGTCTGGTCTTTCACCATTGAAATGAATGGAATTGCCATTACTCCATTCAAGACCCCCCCCCCCAAAAAATATTTAGAATTAAAAAATATCACTATAATTTTTTATTTACTTTATAATAACGTTCTACGATTGAATAATTAAATATAATGTAAATAATTGATCAGTTTTTGTTACATTTTTTGCTTCAATTCAATGGACATTGTGCTGCTCCTTCTGGTGTGTGTGCCTTGTCCACCTGCTGGCAGGATAATAAAGACAGACACATTTGAAGAAGAGTTTCACAAGTGACTCAGTAAACTGTTGCTTAAAGGTTTATAACACCGCATCACCAATGCTTGCCATTAGCCCCTCTATGGTGTTTTGCAGTGTGTTAGCATAAAGTTAAACATACTTTATTAAGGTAAAGCTACAGTACGTGGTTGTTTTTAATATACAATGTGTAAATCTATTTGTTTTATGTTTGACAGTAACCTTCAACTGGGAGTGGCAAAAAACAGCTTGAAGCCTCTTTTTTAAAACGAAAAATCATTATTTGCCCAACTGCTGCTTGTTGTGATGTGAGCTGAATTGAGTTCACTGCCATCATACAGTACTCGTATCTTAAATTTTTGCTTGCTACTCAAAGCAAAAAAAACAACAACAACAACATCAAAAAAGTGTCCGAACAACAGTTTGTTTCTCTAAAAACTTAAAGCCTGGTCACTCATATCTCAAGGCACCACTCTATCTCTTTTGTGACAACAGTCCTAGGTCTTTTCTGACACACCTGATATATACTGTATGTACTGAAAAGACGGTGCTGCAAGACATTGAAAAGAACCAAATATGGAGCATGAACATTACAAAACTGGACGATAGAAAGACACAAAGGCTGGAGACACAGAGGTAAATAGAGCATAAGAAAATACACAAACATAAAGGCTACTCTTTTCTCCTGCGCCCCCCCACTCTCTCTCTCTCTCTCTCTTATGCAGTACTTCATTAAAGGGCTCATACTAAGACTGCACTATAAGTCCGCTCACATGACAACAGACACAGGGACGACCTAAAAGGCAAGTTTAAAGGTCAGAAAACGGTGAGAACGAGCTTGAGGAAGGCCAAGGTATGCAAGTCCAAGACATTGGCAATGGCTTTTACATTCAACCTTCGAACTACCGAATTCAAAAGCAAATGCTAACATGTTTAACACTAATGGGAATATTAAAAAAATAACTTTTTAGACAAATAAACAAGTATACACTATGATAGTCATACATATACTATAAACACAAATGTAATTTTATATAATTCTGTCTGCGATTGGCTGGCGACCAGTTCAGGATGTACCCCGCCTCCTGCCCGAAGATAGCCAGCACGCCTGCGACCCTTGTGAGGATAAGCGGTATAGACAATGGGTGGATGGATATAATTCTGTGATTCATATTAAATCCCAGCACTATTCTAAGAGCGATACAATATGTAATAGCAGGTGTCTGTCATATTGCCAACTTCATGCAGCTTGTTGTAAATAGATTTGCTATTTTGACTGGTGTATGCCACTTTCCTGGTGTTTATAGATTGGTATGCCTGTACTCATATTTGGTGAGACAGAGATCTGCTAAACCACTTTTCAATATTTCTGCAACGATGAAATAAAAGTCTATTCTATCCTATGTCCTGAGACAACACGTGCATCTAATCACAGGCGATTTTTCCTCACCTGCGGACTTCCGAGCGGTCCGAAGTTCAAGTTGGGCGTGGATGGCAGCGATACGGCGGGCGAACCCAGAGACGAGGTGATGACGGAGTAAGGGGAGGCCAGGCCGTTCATAGGCGAGCCCATGGTGGACATGGGCGATGGCAAGTGCCTGGAGTTGCTGATGACCGAGGGGTGGCCCACCATGCCGCCCATCGGCTGGGCGTGGGGGTGAGAATGGGCCGTGCTCATTGGCCCAGAAGAGTCTAAAAGAAGAAGGAGCGTTTCATTATGGCGTGGTATAAAAAGACAATGTGAATCAAAGTCAAGCGCAATAAAAAAAAAAAAAAAAAAAACATGAATGGCCGTGAATATGTGAATGGATTACATATCACTAGTAAATGGCTAATTCAGAAGAAACGTGAGAGATTGTGAACTTGTGCAAGGAGAACAAATATGAAAAATCGAACAGAAAGTATCCCATAAACTGAATAAAATCTCAAGATGATGAAATGTTTTTGACACCACTGCAATCAAAAGTGAGCATAAGTATAATTTCAATGGTACAAATGTATAGATAGGCATTTAACATGACATTCTCATTCCGCTTGTAAAACTAGACTGGTGCCTTACGATACGATTTTAATTTGTTCTGTGATCACTTTCGTAACTCTTAACACTCGTACCACATCATCTTTTCCTCCTGGAATGAATACTAATACCATTAATCAGTTCCAACCTTCCCAAAAAAACCACACAAATGTTTTGTTTTGTTTTAATAAAAAAGGAATAAAAAACACTCTAATATTGCACACATTCATTAATTGGAGACTCTAAATTGCCCGTAGGTGTGAATGTGAGTGCGAATGGTTGTTTGTTTGTATGTACCCTGCGATTGGCTGGAAACCATTTCAGGGTGTACCCTGCCTCCTGCCCGATGTTAGCTGGGATAGGCTCCAGCACACCCGCAACCCTAGTGAGGAGAAGCGGCTCAGAAAATGGATGGAGGGATGTATATATAGTACTGATAACATAATTAAATATAATGTAAAGAATTCAACTCATGTTTTAAGGCGCCACTGTATGAGCTATAGCAATACAAGTCATAGAAATCTGTGCCACTCATTGAAAGAAAATAATAAATATAAAAGTATAACAAAGACAAATCCTAAAATTCTGGCTGCTCCCCCAATGGAAGCCGGGTGAGTCATCCCCTTAAGACAAATAAACGCCTCCCTCAGGTAGACATTTCCCTTTTTACCACCATGAAAAATATTTACTTGTAATTATTCAGAGCCCTTTTAAACTTAAGAAAATAGCAGCACTGCACCGCAAAGAGAGATATGAATCAAAGTCAAGGCTATGCACCTTATTATATAGTCTGCTTCGGTTCTTAGAGTTTCTCCATAATAGTTCCTTTTTCACTTGACATCTACAGTATTGTAATAGTGCATATACTGTATATTAATTACTAGTATTCCCAGAGGGTTTGTCATTGTGCTATGTCACAGCAAAAATGATCGTAAACACTGCATTCAACAACATTTTTAATCAACACTAAACAGAGTGAGGCCTTCCTGATTTTGGTGTCAGAGTGCTGACCTTGCTTTGGATCCAGTGATGTGAAGTGACAGGCTGGCATTTGCATAGATGACCTACTTGAGAAATCTGTCAGTCAACTGGGTAACGGGATGCACTGTGTGTAATTTCGCGTTCCATAGCTGTCAGGCCACTCATTTGCCCCCAACATCAGTTGCAGCATATGCCGACACATGGGTTCGACGGGTGCGTGCGACCGCCGACGTAAGCACCCGGCATTAATGTCGTGCGTAAAGGTTGTCTTGTGCCACATCTCCGGGTTAATGTCTGTGACTAAAATAAATAAACTTTTTTGGGGGGGGGTGGCAGCGGGGTGAAATATTACTAATGATGAAGCATGTGACACAAATGTCATGGGGGTGTGACAGCATGCAAGCCTGGTCAAATGACAGTACAGTTGTTTTATTCTGACAGGTGATTTGAAGCACACTTGGTAAACTTGCGTAGTCGCTACTGTGCTTAAGTGAGTAATGAAACCCAAAGAAATCAATTTACGATACAGTAGTGCACTAATCGTGAGGCATAGGGACTGAGCCCTGCAGTGAAAAGCAAAAATGCTTTAAGAAAATGCTTTTAAGCCCCCACCAGAATTATTTGGTTGTTTATGGTTGGGCCAATTTGCGTGTGTGTGAGGCGGGGGCGTTAGCCCCCCTAAAAATGTTCTCAAGCCCCCCATAAAGGATTGGTTGTTTAAAAAAAAAAAAAAAAGAATTCTGTCAAAAATGAATACTCTGCAACAAATACAATAATCATCTCATTGATCCGATCGATCTCGATCATCGTTTAAAAGGTTAGTGAGGGATACTGCACATGATTGCTCCACCTGTTTTTTAGCCTGTTATGAACCTTTTGTTCACCATGTGGTATGATGTGTTATGTAAATATGTGACGATTATCTCATGTAAATATGTAACTCTTATACCATGTAAATATGTAACTATCACATTGTAGTTTGTTGTACAGTACGGCTATATACACGTATTTGTATTTTCTTTTACTCTGCTTTTGTTTTACGCTCACTGTCTGCTCCCAGGTCAGCATTGCAAATCAGAATTTGTTCTCAATTGCCTTAACTGGATAAATAAAGGTTAAATAAAATCTATATATTTTAAATTACTATAAATTAGAAGGTGAAAACTAAATGTTTATGTCATTTAAACAGTTGTTGTCGGTTCAGTCTCAACTAGTTTGTGGTCTAAAAAAACAACAACGAAAATATTTTAAAAATAACAGGCGAGTCACTTTATTAATTCAGAAATTAGGCATTAAGGCATCTATAATTCGAAAAGAGCAAAGGTTTTCAAGAGCCTGCTAATTTATGAAGATGTAAACAATATTTGGCATATCATTTGCAACAGAAACTCTGATCATGCACACGGAATGATGCGTATGATGTATCAGTTCCGTAAAAGACTGCTGACTTCTGTGTGACACCTCGAAAATGTCGTCTTCCACACTTTCACTGTCCCAGCCCATGGTGGTTAGTAGTAATGCAGAGCGGTCACCTCGCCACTTAAGACATCACACAATGTAAACCATCAGTGATAAGGTTGTCCTCCTTAATTTGGCTTATGGCATATGTCAAAGTATTGTGAAAGAGAAAGGCATGAAATCATCCAAGTGGCCATTCACTCCTTCTCTGTATGCTAAAGAACAGATGTTGTGCAACTTCCTGTTTACTACAGAAACTACTGCCTCCACCCCCTCACTGACCAGCTCCCACATTCTCCAAGTATGCCATAAGTGATCCCCTGAAGGCAAATATGTATCGGGACTTGCCTCCCTAAGCCTGGCTACAACAGAATCCCTCTAATGGAGATACAAGTTTTAACAATGCAACAAAAAGCAGGAGGTAATTCGATGAGAGCGGGAATGCAGAGTCATTAATGCAACAGGACTATATAATGGATGGACAGTGTCCTGTCCTGTGTCTTCATTCTGTGCTGTGATACTTTCCTTTATGTGCACCACAAATTCTTGCCAGGCCTTGTAAAGATGTAGTCTATTCTAGAAGTGCTGAGTCGGATAAATAGCATGGGGCTATCGTGAGCTCAGCCAGCAATTTGGCAACACGCTCGCTCTCACATGCATCGATGTCCTCCTAGAGCCGCCGTGACAAGAGAGAGGGCTGTGTGGAGATGAAACGTGCCAGTTCAGTTTTCATAATGACATTCAAAACTTTAGCTCCAAGTGGATGCATGTACGGTAGACCCCCGTATATTCGCGGTTCGGCATTCGCGCATTCACTTATTTGTGAATTTATATATTTATTTTTGTTATTTCACATTTTTTCCCCAATTAGTTTGTTCTTTTTTGGGGTGGGGGGTTGGCAATTCCGAAAATGCTTGTAGGTGGATTATTCCTGCTAATTCCATATTTTTTTGTCTTAAAAAAAAAATAAAGAAAGAAAAATAAAAAATTCTAATGTATTTCTAATGGCTGTCAATTATATGCAGATTCTCGCTATTCATGCTCCACTGTACAGTTCTAGGAGTTCTACAGACTTGTCGTCTGGTCAACTTTAGTTATGATTTTTAGAGCGTGATGTCAGTTAGTGGCTAATCCCAAATTTTTGGCTTGAGGAGGAGGCAGAGCGACCGCCAGCCACAGATGAGTCCATCATCGTAATTGATTTAAAGTGTCTTCTATTACTGAATGCGCAGCTTTGGTAAGTGATGGGGAATCAGTAAAGCGGGGAAAAAGACAGATTCAAGTTTCTTCGTAGTAGAGGTCCTAAACAGGCAGATACCGGTTTAGATCTGGACCTGGACCCCTTTATATAAGGGACCCACACCTATTATTAGGTCATTTAACCTGGGCTACTTCTGAAATGTATATGCATGCTGGAAATGCACAGACCAATTGTGTGCATTGTAACTAGGCACACGTGACACAACACAAAACATCAAATCATTGGTGGACATGTGTGAGGACATTTCAGGGAAAAGACCTGATTTCATTATTCAAGGTCAGAGGTTACCAGTATTTTCTAAAGAAGATTCAAACAAGTCTCAGGGAGTACTGACACCAGGCCATTCGAACCGTGGTTGAACCCGCTTGGCATCAAAAGTTCAAGTTCAGTGAGAGTACCATAATTTCGTCCAGAGGAGCTAAAAGATATACATTATATCCTCAAACGAACCAGCTCAAGGCACTACTCCATCTCCTTTATACAAAGAAGCATCTTACTGTACAGTCGTCATCTAATCATCATCTCACAAAAGATCATTATCAGACATTGAGGACATACACTCATCTTATGAAATCATCCGTTCCAGATCTGTTCCCATTGATTCTTGTCTGGTGGACTCAGGCCAAACCAATACAGTGCAAGCAGTGAGGACGCAAGCATCTATTTGACAGCAAACAGACCAGAGCAGTGAAGGACACCCAACCAAAGGTCAATCGTTGCCAAACTTCTGAACTGTGTTAAAAAAGAGGTCCTATTTGCAGGCCTCGCTAACATGGATCATTCCCGAAAACGCCTGCAACCAGGGGAAGTACAACTCACTGAACAATACAAATGAATAGCACTTACACTTAAAACAACTGAACGTTAAAGGGAAAGAGAACTCGGAAAATCGATTCCGATTGCGCTAAAAATGTGCTTAAAATGTGGAAATAATATAACACGATAAAATACTAGCTACGTGGCTTATTTATTTAGGCCAGTTTGCCACATTTCTTTAGTGTTTATTTCACCGTAACAGTCACAATTGTGTTTTGGAATATACTTACCATTGTCATAAATTTTAATACGAACACGGTAAATAAACCCCCATGTCTTCTGGTGGTTCGGGGCTGAGCTCTGCTGCTTAGAGCAAAATATCATGGATAATTAAAATATCATGGATAATTGATGCCCCCCCCCCCCTTAAAGATTGTTACAAAAAATTGCCTATATTAATAGTTTAGACCATAAATTTACCAATAATCCCAAGCATTTTAATTTAGTTTCAAACTAATCTTATAACATTACTCTAAAAAAATGTCTAGAGGATGATTAGATTTAAAAAAATAAAAATAAAAAATGCACCGGAAGCGCGGGTGTACATACACAAGTTGTTAGTCTCTCAGTCCAGATGTATCACTTCAGCATACTTCCTTGACACCAATTACTACTTTCCTATTAGCCAGGGCCAGAGTCGTAATGAGCGACATTTTATTCACTACATTTACTTAAGTTAACTTTTTGGATAAATTGTACTTTTTGGGTAAATTGTACTTGTCAGAGTAGCTTTAATGTGACATACTTTTTACTTTTACTTGAGTATTTTTGTCAAGAAGAAATGAAAAAATGAAGTGATCTATTTGTTTTGGTCTGAAAGAGAGACTTCCGTCACATGACTGTTTTTAACCAATCCAAGTGACATTTGACAATAGCCGCAGAGGCACACACCTGATGTGGTGAGCGACAGGTTTAACGAAACGTCTCCAATTGAAAAACCCTCTAAATCCCTCACTGTTAATTACACTAGTAGCTAGATGGAGCGTTCCACTGTGGTGTAATTCAATAAGCCCACGGCCCACTAACTAATAATATCTCCTCTCCGGAGAACAGTGTGGGAGTGGGCGCACCGAAGGGGACGGTGGCGACAGATCGACTCCAAAACAACACATGCCCTAATAAATACCAGATTAGCTCTTACGAAGACAGATCTTAAAATTCCATCTGTTCAATACCTGTTGGCTGAGTGACTCTTTTTATGCGTGTCTGGCTGTGTTTGCACACCCCGACTGCAGGCTCGTGTATGCATATTTGTCACTGACCAAAAGGACAGAGAGCAGAACGAACCTCTAAAGTAATCAGGCAGACAGTCTGCAGAGCTCGTTACCTTGAGCGGACATGTGATTAAGTCTCCTAACCGTGAGCCCTGCGCTACATCAAAGAGGAAAATACAAAGATATCCCTGACCCACGCAGACGAGCGCAGAACCACCGGCCCCAATAAACATTCATTTCTTTGCTAAATGAGGTTGATGCCTGATCAATTGTGCCACTAAATCCTCTTATCCCCGGGTAAGTATGTGCAGCTCAGCAGGCCAGCTGTCAAGAAGGTGGGAGGCCGAAGAGTAGTGGGAGGAGGAGGATGAGGAGCAGGGGATGGAGGCAGACAGCAAGAGAGGGAAAGACAGATTGATGGATGGCGGGGGCAATGTCCTGCACGGAATCTGCTTTTTTTCCCCCAAAAGCTAACATGATCCTTCAAGCACACACATATAATCTCTCAGTCTGGCAAAGAACGGTCGATCACCAATTGAGAAGCCCCTGTTGTGTCTAGATAGATCGAAAAAACAGGCTATAAGACAGATGGACGGATATCTAAATGTAGTTTATTAAATCCCTACGTAAAACTTCAGCCATTACGTTTGAATGCATTTCCTTGATCAATTGTTGTTTATCGTATTTTGGGGGACGCAGACATCTGTCTTTCAATGTTCCGAACTCCAATGTCTGTGGTAGTGTTGTGTATAGAGCAGAATAATAACATACAGAGACGAGAGGGCCATAAAAGAGGTCTAGCTTAACCAATTCAATAGACTAGTTGCGACTGAATCAACAGCACTGAATCTTCAACAACTTTAAGGCGTGAATCAACAATCTAGTCTACTTATCTAACAGAATTCTTAACGTCAACGAGCTGATGATTATGCCGGTGTTTAAGATATGTATCAAAGGTAATTAAGAACTCTAAAAATGTGAGATGAATGCAGCGATGAGATCACTTAATTAACTGGCTCTCTCTTCTCGCTACAAATTCACCGGTCTATGTGTATCTACGAAACACTTTTTTGCAAGACCTCACCCTATATTCAGCCCCTGCTCACCATGCATACCACCACCAGCACTCTCCCTTCCAGCAGTTTTATTAACCTCTCCATTACCAAAGTCTGCACTACTTTTGGTCGACCTTCTTTTCAATTCTCTGCCCCAAATAATTGAAACGGTCTGTGACAAACACAAAAATTCACCTTATTTGTTTGCTTAAAAAGTTAGTGAGGAATATGTAATATGATCACTGCACCTTTTATTTACCTTGTGCTATGATGCGATGTAATGTAACTAAGTAACTATATGACACTGTGCCATTTGTTTTCAATGAATTTGCTTTCTTTTAGTGTGCTGTCTGCTGCCAGGTCGGCATTGGAAATGAGAATCTGTTCTCATTTGCCTTACCTGGATAAATAAAGGTTAAATATATAAATGACCTGTACCACAAATACAATGTATGGTACATCTTCCCTGAGGGTGCACAACTGATGCATTTTCTGAGTATGTTCAAAAGCCACAATAGAATAATTCTTTTGGAAATGATTCTAATTTCTCTGATATACTTTATAAAAGAAAATAGTTTTTCCTCAAACCATGCGGCTGCAATAACACAAACAACTTGCACCAGTGAACTCCTTTGACCCCAAAATTCTGCCCTGTGGTGAACTCTCGAGTGAACACACAAACTTTCCCTGAAAAGAAGATGAACGACCTCTGCTCTATTTTCTACCAAAGCAAACCTTCCTTCTATTTCTGTTTAGTGCAATAATGAACAAATTCAGTAGAAGCGCAAGTACCGTATGCAACAACAACAAATAAGCACTGTCCCCCGAATACACAAAGTTCCAAACACGGCCTCTCAATCTTCATAGACAGACTCGCGAGAATGAAACTTTTTACACCGAGGTGGCGGATCGATGTGGAGGCCAGGGCTGAAACAGGGCCGAGATAAAGGTTGATAAAAAGTTTAAAACACAAACAGCACAAATCAACTCACTCCGAGACTGATCTCCTGACCAGTCTGTGAGGGTTTGCCATGGGATGATTTTTAAGACTATTTCAGTTTTTTTGTGTATATTTGTGTAACTGTCACAAACAACCATTCACGCTCACATTATTAACACATATGAACAATTTAGTGTCTTCAATAAACCTAACTTTAATGTTTTGTTTTTTTTAGACCTGGAAGGTCTGAGCCTGGATTCAAACCCTCGACCTCAGAACTGTGAAGTGGATGTGCTAAATATTGCCCACCATGCCACCTATATGCCTATGTATCCTTAATTACTGTAATAATGGCCTTACAAGTGTATCTTAAATTATATCATCATCATTATAGCATATCTTAAATTGCTTAAACGACTCTTTCTGTTCATTTAATCCAAATGTGGGAATGTGTGCAGTCATGAAACATGCAGAAATAAGATTTACTGTCATATATACGCTAGGAAGTAATTGAAGGTACAGTAATCCCTCGTTTATCACCTGGATTAGGTTCTGGACCACGCCCGCAACAGGTGAAATAGGTGAAAATAGGTGAAAAGTAGCGTCCACATTTTTTTAAAATTATGAATACATATTTTAAATCTGTATGAATCTCTCCAGACTCCTGCTAATCTTCCCTACACTCCTGTTAACCTTTAGCATACTCTTATAAACACTGTCTTACTTTCTTTAAACTCTTAAACATACAGTAATGCACAGTAGTCCTGTACACTATGTACATTTTATTCCTTGAAATACTTTGTGTTTTAATGATTTTTTTTCTTTTATTTTGTGTGTTTCTTTTTTTATACTGTTTTATTGTTTTCAGGCTAAGAAGTGTTTATTTTACTAGAAAAAAATTACAGCAAACACTCAAAATTTTGCGCGATATGAATATTTTTAAAAATCTGCAATCCACTGGATCCACAAGAGGTGAACTGTGATGTACTGGGAGAACACAGTACAAACAAATATAATGATACAGAGAGACAAACATACACGCACGCACACACACACACACACACACACACACACACACGCACACATTAACAAACACACGCACCCAGGCTGACCTGACCTCTAAGACTTTGTGACTACAACACCACCCATTCAGAGGAAAATGTTGAATTTCTTCCTCATGTACAATTTAAAAATAACTTGCTACAGATAAAGCCTAAGGTGCTGAAAATTAAATGAACAAATATAATAACCTGTGGGAAGATTACAAATTAATTCCTCCATACAATCACAATCATGAACCTCATCAACTCCTTGTAATCGCAGTGATAACATTGTGGTACAAGACTGGAAATGAGTCAAATTGTCATTTGTTGGAGGAAGCTAATGACGCGTCTCTTGAACAGATGATGTGCATGTGCTTGCCAGCTAATATTAAAATCATAAAGGCGAGTCTTCAGATACACTGAGCAGGTCATGGCTAGAAATGGCTCCCAGCCATTTCCTCTAGGCAGCAAACCCTTTAAGATTGTAGGAACAACATGCACAATTTTACAATAATAGCTAGAATGCTCTGTCACAGACCGTACTTTCTTATATCCTTGTGGCACAAACCACATTAGACCATGCAAACTGGCATGTGATGTTTCATTCACGTCTTGTGACAGCTTGCTGCTGTGAAACTTAAAGCCTACTTAGCACTTTCATTTCAACAGGGTTAGAACCAATTAACTGGCACTTAAAGCTACAGTATTTCGCCAAATTAGTCATATTATTCTAATGCTGTAGTAATAGTTCAGCTCTACTTTTAGTGGATATCCGCTAAGATACCCACTGATCTACCCAATCGTCGCAGTTGGGCGGAATAATGGTACACAGCTTCCGCAGAGTGATGAAAATGGGGAGTGTGTGACACTTCTCAGACAGTTCAAGTGTCTAAGAGACTTAATCGATTTGTTCTCCAGCTATTTCCAATACTTTAAATTGGTTAACAATGGGTAAAAATAACAGACAATGTGGGTACAGACAAAGAAATGTCATATTAACCATATTTGGACATAATAGGTTTCCGCCAGACAGCGACAGTATTTCTTTCAAACCACAAATAACAGCTTATTTTTCTTTTTTTGCTCTTCCATTGTGAAGTGTAATTATTTTTTTAAGCCACTGCTGTACAACTAATTCACAGCAGATAATGAGAAATGGGCAGAAGCTCAGGAAGCCAAGTCAATACATGTACAGTATGCGCTACACACTAATAACACACAAGCACGAACACAAAACAAGAGGTTTCCGGGCTGGAAATTCAAATCAATGTACAAGTTCCGAAGCTATGGTATTTATTTCTTTATTTATTTTTTATTTTATTTTTTATTTTTGAAATTACCACATATGGTTCTTTAAGACAGCTTGGTGTCCCAGTGGTTCACATGTCTGCCTCACAGTTCCAAGGTGCAGGAATCGAATCTCTACTCAGGCCTTCCTATGTGGGTTTTCTCCAGGTACTACAGCTTCCTCCCACATTCCAGAAACATAGGTTCATTGACGATTCCAAATTTTCCATAGGTAATAATGTGGCTGTGATTGACTGTTTGTTTATATGTGACCTGCAACTGGCTGGCAACCAGTCTAGGGTCTTTCCTGGCTCTTGCCCAAAGTCAGCTGGGATAGGTAGGCTCTAGCTCACCTGTGAACCAAACGAGGATAAAGAGTATAGAAATGGATGGATGGGTGGTATTAGTGGGGTCATATCGTCGCTAACAATGTAAAGCACATATCTCCAATGCTTTTGTAAGTACAGTATTTTCTTTTTATATATACTGTACTATGTGAAAAGCAATGACTTACATCAACACAATGGCTCTTTCAAGGACACTAAGAAAAAAGAGCACAATGCATAGACGAACACAGATGCCAGATAATTGGCCGTGTACAGTATGTGTGCAAGCGAGCTCACGTCAACACCTCTAAACACATCTTTTAAAACACAGGAAGGAGGAAAACAAAACCAGAACAAGCGCTGACGGAAGGATGCTGGCTGACTGGACAGCAGATGCGAACAGCGAGGAAAAGCAGGATGGAGAGGGTTAGTAGGAAGAGAAGAGTGTTGAGAGACAAACAGATAGTGAAGGACGAGGCAACACGTGCGGGAGAGGGGGGGGGGGGGGGGGGGGTCCCTTTAGGAAGGAGGCTTCCCCCAGTTGAGAACACAAGTGAGCATTTGACTGAGACATCCATTTATTTTCTATGCCGGATGTCCTGACTAGGGTCGCGGGTGAGCTGGAGAGACGTGGAATACCCCCAACTCTTAACTGGTCACCAGCTAATCACAGGGCATATAATGACAAAAAACAAAAAAACAAAAAATAAAAAACATTCATACTCACGGATAAACAGAAATTATGTTTTTGGAAGGAAGCCAGAGTACACGGAAAAAAACCCAAGCAAGCACGGGGAGAACATGCACACGGGGAGGCCAGAGCCCGGATTTGATCCCCCAACCTCAGAACAGTGAAGCAGATGTGCAAACCACTTATTCACCATGCCTGACTGAGTTATCTATGGTTTAAGTAAAATCAATGAGCAAATGCTGTATAATCCAATGCAATTAATTAAACAACGTTTTGCCTTGAAATACAAAAAAATAAATGAACGTATAAGTGTAACATATACATAGTATTTTTTAGTTTAATTTTACAAATATATATTTTTTATTTACTAATATCAATCAGCAGCTGCTGTATTTCCCTATTGATATCATCCTCCATCTTCAATCTTTGGCCTTGAAATATTAAAAAATAAAATACAAATCTGTACATATACTGTATATGCAATATATACTGTATATATTGTCATTCAAATTTTACAAATATATTATTATTTTTCACATTTTAATCTAATTTCTTTTTTCAATTTAAAAACTATGTTTTTGTTTTTCATTATTACTATAATTTGCATTTCATTAGCATTTGCATTTTAAAATTTCCCCCGCACTGATTAGCCGGTAAAAATCATGAGACCCGACTGTCAATTATCATGTTGAAATGACCAAATATGGTTCCGTGCTCCATCAAAGGAAACATCCTCTAGTTTTCTGTTTAATCCACAATGGAAAACCCAATGCACAGAAGCAGTTCACATTATTTGCAAGAGTTTGTACCCTGGGAAAATGAGTTTATAAAGAGCGTCCAGGGATTAGAGGTATTACCATAATGCATCCGTTAGCTGGTATAACTATGCGTGGGAAAAACCCAGAGCAGAAAAATAAATAAAACACACAACTGACCCTGATCTGCTCTTAATTATTTCCTACAAGGATCCACCAATTCAACTACTCACAGTGGCCATAACCCAGCTCCCTCCCGGCGCCACCTCCAGCTGCAGGTGATGGCGCAGGTTGCCACATGCCTCCGGGTGCGAGCGTGGCACTGGCAGGACGCCAGTCGCCGTCCTCGGCGTCGTACTTGAGTGACTGTGCGTTGACAAACGAAAACTCTGAGGCGGAAAATCTGGATCCGTGCTACTTTTTAGGAATGGTGAAAAGGAGGAGGAGGAGGCGGAAGGGGGAGTGAGGGTATCAGTGGAGCGCAAAAAGAGGCGGAGTCCATCAACCCTGGTTACAAGATTAGCCAGATTATCCTTCCCAAGTGATCAATCCCATAGGAACTGTTTGCTGTCCAACTGATGACACAAATCAGCTCTTCAGCCACCCACTCAACTTATGTCTCTCTATACCTCAGACTGTGTCTAAAACTGTGCAGGGACACCTGTTAAAGTACAGGGTGTCTGGCGTAGCATTAAATGGGGGGCATTAAAACTGTCAGGAGTGGAGATGGGAGGGATCACACTTACAGTATAACCGGTAGTTTCCAATTACAGCTTCTTAAAAGGGATCAGACGTTAGTGCACCGAGGACAGTTTCCATAGCCAAAGGTTGTTAAGGAAACCTGGGAAAAAAAACATATTCATATGCCGTTTCCACCAAGCAGTGATGTTTGGTTCAGTGAGGTACGCATATTCTGGGGTTTACATTGTAAATGGTGGCAAAATGTCTGACCCCTACAAAAACGTAAATAGAAGTAAAGTCCACAGCGGTCGAGTTCTTGTGTGATAAAGACCTTGGTCAGAAAAACGGGCAGCAGAAACATGAAGGAACGTAAACAAGGGGACATTAATGAAGACTTAACAAATTTGGAGAAATAATTGATTCCCCATCTATAGCCTTACTTCAAGTCCCTATAAAGTATATCTAAGTACCCCATATCAGAGAGAATAGTGTTGTTAACAACCCTGCCAAATTTGGATGTTTAAAAGAGTCCCCAACTATACAAACCGAGGCTTCAAAATTGTGAGAAAAAAAAATCAAGCTATTGACATTCTCATGCCTACACATTCCTACATGTTTGAGCCATGAAAATTAAAGCCTTCGGTGGCTGGAATATATCCTACCGGGCGGCATGGAAATCCCCGCAACGAGAGGCGCAAATGACCAGCTAGCCCACGAGCTAAAAGGCTTCCGGGGCTCCTCTCGGCCAGAAAACGGCTGGCAGGATCGTCGTCGGTGTAACCTCCTTGCTTGGGAATTTAAATAGCAACCCCAAACTGTTCTGTAAATTGTGGCATCCAATGAAGACTCAATTTCAGGGTGTAGATATTGCTAGCTAGCTAACTGCACGCTGTGAGGTAGAAATGGGCCTAGTAATAATAACTAATAATCTCGCAGTTGCTCCAGATAACCGCTGATGCGGACGAAGGCGCTCAAAAAGTTCCGCTATGATCGGGGGGGGTTCATGCCTGAGGCCCAAGTGCATCACTGGGCGCTGTTTTAGCCATAGCCCAAAATATTGGGAAAACTGAAATAGTGAAAAAAAGTTTAATGCTATATCTCCACAATTCAATACTACATAGTCCTCGGTTTTTGCATGCTTTTTCATCAATTAGCAACAAAGCTTTGATTTAACATTACAGGGTCTTTAAGAGAATTGTTTGATGTCAACAGCTTCAAGTACGATTTGTGGTGAGCGCATTGTCTTTTGTCAGCATAAAACCACAAGCTAATGGCATTCAAAAATGCTCCATCTCAAATGAAAAACACATAAAGGTAAGGTGTATGTTTTCAGTTGTTATGAGTAGCTACAGTAATTTAGCAATTTTTTTGTTATTAATTTTTGTTTTATTTGTAATTTGTTTGGTAATTTTTAAGATTTGCTTGTTTTTAGACTTTAATTGATGCACTTTTTTTTATGTGGTACTTGATGTAATACGTTTGAGAACCACTGCCTTATGGCTTCTTTACATGCTGGAAGTGTATGGCAAATGGCTTGAGGATGTTAAAAAAGAAAGTCACAAGAAGAGCCCTAGGCTAAAGAATTTTCACTTCAGTGTTCTAGCTCCCTCAAAGCATCTGTAATTCTCTTTGATGTCATGAAGAAAAATGGGCCAGTTGTAAGATGGTCGCCTGCTCGTGTGCTTGTGGTTATTAATATGTCCTTAGCTGTGGCACAAGCTTTTCTCATGCATAGCGTTCCAGGAAGTCAGGAATTGTCTTGTTAGAATGCTGGACGATGGTCAAGTAAACAGACAGCAAAGCGAAAAGCCAGATGCAAACGTGCCCAAAATATACCTTAAAGGCAATGGTGAACAATACACATTAAAGCCTAAGGGAACTTAAATAAATCGCAAAACCCAAGAGTGGAATGTAAATTTAATTTGAACCTTGGTACAAGAGGCCAAGGACACAGAGCAGGACTTCAAAAAATACAGTGCTGCCTTGAGATACAAGTTTAATGATTTCTCAAATCATATTTTCCCTATTGAAAATGAACGAAAATGCCATTAATCCGTTTCAGTCCCTCCCCCACATGCATTGTCCCACCTTTTGTGTTCAAATATCTGTTTCTTAAAGGGCTATAACACCGTGACACCAATGCTATTTGTTAGCCTGTCCATGGTGTTTCCCATTATGTGTTAGCATTAAGCTATTACGTGTTACCATTAAGCTAGCTGCCTTTTAGGAAAAGTTACGTGGTTGTTTTAAATACACAACGTGGAACTCTCTTTGTTTTATGTTTAGTTTGAAAGTAAACTTTAACTAGGGGTCGCAATAAACAACTTGAAGCCTCTTTTTTGAAGAATTCTTCACTATCTGCCAAACTGCTACTTGATGTAAAGTGAGTTGGATTTACTGCCACCATACAGCACTCGTATCTCAAATTTTGCTCGCAAGTCAAAGAAAAAAAAAATCAGCTGAGCAACGGCTTGTATTTTGAAAAACCCGCAAGTCAGTTCACTACACTGTATTTCTAAATTGGCTTAAATGGAATGAATGATGCTCAATTTTGGATGCAAAAAGTAGTTTGTAAAGTTTGCAAGACACTTATTAATTCTAATCACCTGAGAATACAAACTCTCCTTGACTGACGTGTGCAGCTGCTTGTTTAATGCCTCCTGCCATCATATCAAAAATTCACCTGATGCCCTTCCAGCCTTATAAATAAACATTAGCATCGGAGGGGTGCTAGCAGCAAAGCCCTGTACGTGCACTACTTAAAGCACACATACCTCAACAGACTGTCTTGTGTGCTGTGCACCTGTGTGTGGCTGCATCAAATGTCCATACGGCGCTTGGATGAGGGCCATCAGCAGTAATCAGATCCACTCGCAGACGGCAGCCTGGCAAAAGAGGCCCTATTTGCCCGACGCAAGACAAGAAAAGGAGGAGACGTGCATGCTACCATTCCAAGATTTAACAAATCCCAGCGGGGGAAGTCAAATTAATCCTTAAATGCATTCTGTTTTATAATAGAATGGCGTGGCCCACATAAAACACAGTGAATTAACCCCAAGCACTACATTTGGCGCATACTCTGAACACTTTGAACAAATGTTTTAAAAGGGATTTGTGGGTAAACCCTTGAAAGAAATTAATTTGCTCTCAGTTATTTCTAATATTATTCACAAGGTCACTATATACGTTTTTATTATGATTATCCCAAAAGTCACTATATACTTTTTTTTAAAATTTCATTTTAATTGTTCAAACAAACGTGAGTCCATTAGCATTTGATATCATAGATTTCACAGTTTTTGTCAGCATGACATTCCCTTGCCCATGCTTCGCCAATTGACATTGGAGCAGCGTTGCAAAAGAAGACGTTTTTCTGCCCCCGAATGCAGTTCAGCGCCAGTTTGAGCTTTGTAGTCGTTACACTGCGCCAATGCGTAACCCGGTTTACGCTATCCATGGCCGGTTCCTCAAAACAGGATCTGTTCTTGAAAAATCATGCAGCAAAACGACTGCTACTACCACCACTGATGAAAACGCTGAACTCATAGAGCAGGCATTCATGCAAAACCAGAGAAAGTCTATCCAGATGGCTGCACTGGAACTCAGCATCAACAAAACTCGATTCAGTGGATGCTTCGGTGCGTGATAAAACTTTAACTGTACTGACTTCAGACTGAGAATGGCTCATTAAATATGCTTATCTGTCAAATGTTGATAGCTTCACGTCTGTCCGAATGATACCTGAAACAAAATAGAAAAAGGGAAGTGCATAGTGACTTTTGGGCCACCCTGTATTTGATAATTTTCAGTTATGTCAAGACATATGGAAAATGTTGCAACATACCAACAAGCAACAAGGTCTGAGGCTGTACAGTTTGGAACAAATTCCTGCACCAAAACATTTTTTTATTCATGGTACGCCAGATTAATTTAGGACGTGTTTGTCTTTTTCTTTGGCTTTGCTGTATCAGTTATTGGGGAAAAAAGACGTGAAAAATTAAATTTGCATTACACCTTCATAATTGAATACTGTGTGCTATTTTTTTTCAAGTGGTGAATTAATTTTCTCCACTTTTCTGACAGTTAAGAATGTTAAAATGTGAGTTACAACACTGCCTGTAGAGTAAATAAGAGTTCCGTGCTGGGGACAGTTTGAACCTGAAAATGTTTATACTTCCTTTATTTCCTATGGGGAAAAAAAATATTTTCAAATACATAAACAACTCTGAGGCAGTCAATAGTGCACTCAAAACAAGATAACACTGAGAAGGATGGTGCTAGTGCGAGTTTGTGTGGATTGCATGCAGTTATTGCACAATTAATGAAGACAAGACTTAATGCACCTCAAAAACAAACACCGTTGCAGCCTTTCCAAGGTCCTCTGCTTGATTAAATCTGGAATTAAATCAAGGGTTTGACCTTCTTCACTAATGACTAATTACTGACAATTAGCCCTGAGAATGACCTCCCTGTGCCCCCTTCCTTTCCCTTAACTCTGTTCCCACAATAAGCACATGCGCCCACACACACACACACACACAATCCAGTCAGGCAGCCTTTTCCACTGACACAGAACTACACACACTCTACATACTACTGCATGTATTGTGTGCTAATGCATTAGGTCTCAAGTAGCGAGAATCCTTGAGTAAACCTGCCAGGAGCCACACCCACTACCTGTGTGGTTTATTTATCTCTTTGGGAGTGGGTGGGGAGCTCTGTGTGCAGGGCTAGGCAGTCAGCAAGCAGGTTTTTAAAGCTCCACTGGCTTCCCGGCTCACAGCAACGACCACATTCTTGCAGTCACATGACGGCATGGTCGCGGTCGGGCCCCAGACAATGAGCTATATGTTGGCAATGTTTACAAGTCGGATTTTATATACAGTATGGACGTGTGGCCGGTTGTAAGTGTTGAGTCAGAGCGTGAACCCCGGCAAAAGTCACGGGTGTTCACATCAAACAGACGACTTCTTTCTACACCCTAGCCCTTGATTCTTCCTCTTTTATAGTTCTCTCTTTTCACTCGCCGTCGCTGTCACGACTTCTTAAATAAGTTCTCAGCATCAAAGGCAGCCAGGGGGTATTCGTCCAGGATCACTTCGGCGGATGGGAAATTTTGAGAAAAAAAATGAAAGTGCTGAGAGAGAAAAAAATCTGATTCTACTGCAAATCCTAGGGCGGGCCTGCATCAAGTTTGCTGAAACATACAGTATGTCTGGGAAAAGATGAGTGGACCTCCAAGCAATCAGATCACAAGACGGTTTTGTTTCATCTAAACCACGCATTGTGGTAAATTTGAGATTAATTTATCATTTTAATCATCTATTCAAGAAATAAATCCTGTTTATGGCCCCGGTAAGGAATGATTTGTTTATTGTGGAAGATCCGAGAAACATATTTTCTAAGGGATTATATTCTGTTTAATTACATAAAAGGGAAATATTCCACCTGGGGGCTTGGAAGATGCTGTTACAGATTGCTGATCATTCATTTTAGATTATTCTCATGCGAAAAATAAGAATTGAATCAAACCCGTGTGTTTGCGGACTGGAGAAGCTTCTAAAATCCAACTTGGCAGGGAGACCATCCTGGGACAACCGAACTTTCAGCGTATTGTACAACTGTATTTACTACAACGCGTAAGAACGGTGAAAGTGCAACTGAAATCCAGACAATGGCATTTGACCGTCTGCTATTGTCCTTAAGATGACAGAAATTCTGAAACTAAAAATAATCAGACCATATGGGATACCACTAAATATTCCATATCCAATCAACGACCACTCCTGAGCTTCCCTTACATGTTGTCCCATCCAGATGTCTTTTTCATACCCCTGGGGGGCACATTGGTTATGGAAACAATTATCAGCCTCTGGATGGTGGTGAGATTTCTGTGATATATAATGAAGCTTTTTATGCTCAAAGACCCATTTTGTGTTATTATTTAATGCCACGCGATTATCTTTCGTTACACTCTCTCTACTTCCCGAGACAAAAAGGCACTGCAGCAGGGGATTGCTCATTGGTGTATCTACTGGATGACAGCAAAACATTGCATAGTTAAACAATAAAACAAGATGCACTATAGCTAAAGAGAACGGTGTATCCTCCTAATTGTATCTCCTGTATCTATGCCAACAACGTATTGTGACAGGAAGAGCAATTTAATAATCTTCCACTTGATGGCAGAAGGTACGTAAATAAACTTACATTTGCGAGTAAATTGAGATGAGAATATCATTATTTCAGTACACTGTTAATACTTTTGGGGAAAGTTTTCTTTGGTGGTGTGCTTTGAGTTTTTTTTTTTAAGTGTAATATGTGCCTTGGCCCAAGAGCTAAAGAGCACATGGACATGGACTGAGGACAAAAATGTGACTCGAAAAGCCCTGTGCCAAGAAAACGTGTGCAATAAAATAAATTATACAGCATTTCACTCTGTTAAAGTCTTGCAAAACAATAGTTCATAAGGATAGTCTGCTGAATGTACAACGTACCACCATCAGTGTTGAGTAAATGTCTTCCAGGCTATAAATATAAAACATTCACATGAAAAACAGCAAATACTGTATATGGCAGGAATTGAGACTGCCTTCTGGGGTGCCATGGCTCAACATATTTTAAAGACGCTGTGCAAACCAGTTCTAGTGCGACTACATGATGGCGGCACGGTGGACGACTGGTTAGCACATCTGCCTCACAGTTCTGAGGGTTCAAATCCGGCCTCACCTATGTGGAGTTTGCATGTTCTCCCCTTACCTGCGTAGGTGTTTCCTCCCACATCCCAAAATCATGCATGGTCGGTTAATTGGAGACTCTAAATTGTCCGTAGGTGTGAATGTGAGTGTTAATGGTTGTTTGTTTATATGTATCCTGCGATTGGCTGGCGACCAGTCCAGGGTGTACCCTGCCTCTCACCCAGTCAGCTGTGATAGGTTCCAGCCCACCTGTGACCCTAGTGAGGATAACCAGTATGGAAAATGGATGGATGGATGGATGATGGTGGTACTTTGAGGGCTATGTTAAGTATTTTTAGTGTATAAAGTTAGAGAACTACTGCTCTGCCTTACCAGTTTTAGAGAAGGTGCGCTCAATGCTTACCCAAGTGTGCAGAAATTACATTATAGTGGTGCCTTGAGATACAAGTGACCCGACCTCTGCGTTTTTCGAGATAAGAGCCGCATTCAGCCAATTTTTTTGCTTTGACTGAAACTGAACGGTGGCAGAGAACTCAACTCACTTCAGACTAAGCAACATGAAGAGTTCTTCAAAAAAGAGGTTTTAAGTTGTTCAATGTCACACCCAGTTGAAGTTTACTGTCAAACGTAACATAAAACAAAGACAATTACACATTTTGTATTTAAAACTACCAAGCAACTTTGCCTCAAGAATGCCTCCGCTAATGCTAACACTAAACTGCCACTGGTGGGCTAATCAGAATTAGAATTTGAACACAAACACAATTTAATTATTCTCATTCTATTTGATTATGTTCTTACTATATATTTTTTACACACATTACAAAAATATTTATTTAGTGTGGACATTCGTGACCACAAATGTATATATTGTGACAACAATTTATAATTACAGTAAGTGGTCACAAATGAGTATTTCGTGCACACAAATTAGCATTTTGTGTGCACATTATATCTCAATTGTCTCTTACCCAAAAATCCATTTGCCAAGACAATGCAGTAAATCAGTTATTAGCATTTAACTTAGCTACAATCATGCAAAAGATATAAGATATATAAGATGCTCCTGCACACACACACACACACACACAAACACACACACAAAAGCACACGTTCTGATTCAGCAGTACAAGAACCAAGAGAAGAAAACATCACGATGATAGCAAAAAATATACATTGTCTAAGTCAACTTATTAATTTAGTGTAGTGAGCACACAAAACCACTCTCTCTCCTTTGGCTCACTGTGGTCCACGTGTTGCCCAACTCCACGGGGCTGTAAAGCTGTCACATAAACAATTCTACGAATAAAAGGGCAAAGGGGGGGGTGGGGGGGGGAGCGCCATCAGCTGGTTCAAGGGCAAAGTCGTCGAGTCAGAGCAGGAGGGAAGCTTTACTTAGCAAAATGACATCACGCTGTCCGTGGGATGGATGCCCTCCAAGTTGTGGGGAGGAGGGGGCGGGTGGCACTTTCTGCCACAAGTTTGTTTGTGACAACAACCCCTCGGCCGTTCCTGCTGTCTGTTTTCACGCGACGCCTCTCTGTGCTCCGTGCAGTCATCTAAGTCTAAGTCTCAAAACGCTTTAGCGGAGCCATAAATTACATAAGCGCAATTAAAATGCCAACCTCTGACCTTGCCTGACCGCCACGACCAGCCTGACTTTATTTACAGCGCAAAAAAAAAAAAAAAAAAAAGAATCGCGACGCGGGGAGCACCGGGGCAATAGGACCGAGGCTGCGTGTGGTGAAATCCCAGAGAGAGGACGCCGTAGCCGGGGAACAGTCCTCCAGCACTGCCCCCGCTAGCTGTCTCCCTCTTGCTCGCTGAAACGCCTTTAAAAGTCGAATACGAGAATGCGTACTTACTTAAATGGACATACGGATCATGGCTGTCCATTACGGTGCTATAGTCGATGTTTCGTAGGTGTCCTACAGTCGGCGACGCTCGGCATCCCCACGCATTCCTCTCCCGGGCCGGACTGAAGTGTGCGAGGCGGCTCTAGAGACCGGGGGGCCCGGCCAGGGAGGAGGACGACGAGGAGGAGGGGCCGGTCAAAAACAGCACTTCTTCCAATGACAACAGTGGTCCGTATCAAGCTTCAACACGATCCGGACAAAAACGCCTGTGCTGCTGCTGCTGGTGCTGCGGTGGATCTGAGTGTGTTTCTTTTTTCTTTCTTTTTTTTCTTTTTTTTAATGTAACTTCTTGGCCTACTTTCCGGTTAAATAGAAGAATACTCCTTCAGAAAATACCAAGAATAAGACCCCGAGGCTGTCAGCTGAGGAAGGAAATGTTTGCTGGAAGCAGATTGGAATAGCAAAGGTCTCCACATGTACAACACATAATTCACAGAAAGAAGCATTGCATTTCAGGAAAAGAAACCATGTTTGCTGTGTAATCATATAAAGCAACCAGATGGCATGTCAACAACTGATTTGCATGATGTACTTTCATAATTAAACATTATGTACCTCTGACTTACAGTGCTATATATATTTGTTTTATTTCTGCACTGAACTATTAAAAATTGAACATAGATTACATCAGAATCAGAATCATCTTTATTTGCCAAGTATGTCCAAAAAACACACAAGGAATTTGTCTCCGGTAGTTGGAGCCGTTCTAGTACGACAACAGACAGTCAAATGACAGAGAACACTTTTGTGACATAAAGACATTGACAAAAAACAGTCAATGAGCAATAAAGGGATAATAGTTATCTGGTAATGTCGGTACATTATTTTTTTTTTTTACAATTGTGCAAAAGATGCAGATTCCTCTTGCAGTTTGAGCAGTTCAAATGACTAATATTGCAATCGTCCGGTGCAATGACTATTGTGCAAAGGGCGCCGAGACTTCAAGGAGTGTATGCAGTTTAAAGTGACGAGTAGCGCAATAATCTGGGACAATGTTGATTGTGCAAATGTTGCAGATACTCCTCAATCAGTGTGCAAATGGAGCAGATGCTACTCTGGCATGAGTGGCCAGTATTGGTCAACAACAGATATGCAAATAGCGCAGCATGGCGAGACTACTACAGTGAGTGCACGAGTCATATATAATTGGCCCCACAGAAATGTGACAACAAACTCAAGTCAAAAAATTGCCAGCATGTTGTAATGGAATTGTAGGTTAGGTGTTTAAGAAGTTGATCGCAAGAGGGAAGAAGCTGTTGGAATATCTGCTAGTTCTAGTTTGCATTGATCGGTAGCGCCTACCTGAGGGAAGGAGCTGGAAGAGCTTGTGGCCGGGATGTGGAGGGTCCGAGATGATTTTGCACGCTCTTGTCTTAGTTCTGGCAGCGTGCAAGTCCTCAAGGGTGGGTAGGGGGGTACCGACAATCCTGTCAGCAGTTTTGATTGTCCATTGCAGTCGGAGTTTGTCCTTTTTTGTAGCAGCACCAAACCAGACTGTGATGGAAGAGTTTAGGTTTAACACCTCTTCGTCTGCCAATCCAAACTGAATATTAATATTTTTTATTTTAATATTTCCTAGTATTGAGCTTTTGTGCAACTGATAATGTGCATACCAACATAATGTGTTATCTATCTATCTATCTATCTATCTATCTATCTATCTATCTATCTATCTATCTATCTATCTATCTATCTATCTATCTATCTATCTATCTATCTATCTATCTATCTATGTCATTGATGGGCAACAGAAAAGAAAGGAAGCAATACATATGTTCTACAAATTTAATGGCAAGCCTATGTACCAGGTTTGCTTCAAAGATGCTGTCAGCCATAGAAGATTTTGTGGCGCTGATGAGTCGCACAAAGCGAACTGAGGCTCTTTTAACTCAGAGAAGCATGCTGTTACGCATAATTAACCGGAAGAGCATGCTGGCATGTTATATAGCGGGCAAGATGCCAGGTAAAGTTTGGCATACAACAGAACTGTCCTGGAGTTTACTGTATTGCACACAACTCACAGTTAGTGTTCCATGAAAACAAAGTGAAACCTATATGTAAATCAACAGTTAAATGAAACACACATTCAATGAACTACGAGTAACATAAACACACAAAAAGAATAATCATTAACATCCTTATTATGGCAAACGTTTAGCATTGCATGGCGCAATGCATGCTGGGAATCAAATTAAAATGCGCAAAGTATACTGAAGCTGCCGAGGGCAGAGCTCAATTAAAAAGTAGGCAAACAGCATTTTATTTATTTTTCACAAGAACCGTTAAGTGTTTAAAATGCATGAGGAGTTACGAAAATGGACATATTTTTTGCCGTTAATAGTGTTGCAAACACATATGGTGGCTTGGACAAGCGGCAGGACAGGAGAGACTCACTAGGGCTCCTTCAACAAAGCAGACTTAACTGCCCTATCCTGCAAAGTGAGTAGGCCTAATAATTTGGGGATTTAATGACATGTAGCACAAACATAGTATAATATGAACATTTTGAGTGAGTTGATTTTTTTTTTGCACAAAATTAGTTCTTGCACTTAATGTTGGTTTGCTGTTCAGCAGTTATGTGCCCTCTTTGAATGGTAATTTTTACGCAAGACAGCCCTTTGCACTGGGGAAAAAACATTCACAGGATGTTTTTTTTGTTTTTGTTTATTTGTTTGCGTTAAACCCTTTGCTGTTAAAATGTGGATCACTTAGATCATAAAATATAGTAAGATACTGTGATGCGCATTGGTTAAGTTAAAAAAAACCTGACATAATATGCACATATTTTTTCCTTTTTAAAAAAAGCATTTTTCCTGTTTCTGGTGAGGAAATGGTATCTATCCATCCATCAACTTTGTGGATGTGTATTATCTTGAAATTTCATATGAAAGCACAATATTCAGATAATGTATACTATTTTCTCATTTGCATATTCTGGATGTTTATTTCAGCCCGTCCTATGTTTACCTGTTGCTCATGTGAGAGTGACTAAGAGCGGGTGGTTTCCCCCCCGTCAACCCCTCCCCACCTCT